>NC_071571.1:52103403-52403403 GCF_024509145.1 Vidua macroura | reverse complement strand
GTAAAGTGTCTGTAACTCACTTCTGGAAATAATGGTATTCATAGTTGAACTGGTATTTGAGGCATTCATTTAGAAAAATGGGCATTGTTCACTGCCTAGATGCTTCTTTTATGGTGCAAAGGGTCATTGACTCGGTTCCCTTGTCCAGAGCTTTGTCAGCATGACTAATGCTCTGAGCCCTTCTTTAAACACAGCTTAGCTGAAAGATATGTTCTCTCCCTCACATATCAGCATTACTCATCTCTGCACTCATGCCACCCAAACCAGGTTATAAGAGTGAGGAGTTTCTGAAGCTGTAGTGAAAGCAGCTGCTGCTAGTTTCCTGCCTTTCAAAGACATCATGGATGTGTCAGTGTTTCCACTATATATATCCTATGTTTTGGTGACTCCGGTCATTTCATAGGCAGAAAGAAAAGGTGTTGGCAGCAATTTTTTAATTCTCCATACAAAGTGTTTTCATGAAAAGTTTGAATTTGAAGTCTGTGGGGCAAATTTTATGCAAAATTTCATGATCCAATCAGTGTCAAATAGGCTTCTTCATCTGTCAGTGGCAAACTTCCCAGTTATTTCAGTGGCTTGCAGGATATTGCTTAGGTGTTCCAGAGAGGATAATATTTACAAGCAGTTCTTGCTGTCAGAGTGCTTAAGCACGTTAATAGTCTATGTATGGATCTGTCAGATTTACAGGGCCAATACCGGTCTGCATTAGGCAGCTGCCTGATGTAAATCTGATCAAAACACTAGATTTTCTTAGAGTTTTTTTTCTGGACAGTGGTAACATTGGGAAACACAAAGCTGTTTAGCAAACACAAGGAGCCATCTTTTCTGCTAACTAAACTGGAGTTTGTTTTGACATTGGGTCTGTAAAATACTGTCATGTTTTGGACCACTTTAACCTTGCTGAGAGACTTCTTAAGGCTCATGGGGTCATTGGCAGCAAATAACCTGCAGGCTCAGAGCCAGTGTGGGGGCAGTTGGTGGGATATGCTGCAGAAAACAATCTTCCCCAAAGTTTGATAGGTAAAAGTGAAATATCTGCTGCTTAGATGTAGTCCAGCCCTCAACCCAGAAATCCAAAGCCTACCACATGCGTGATTGTCTTTCAGTATATGAAAATCTAAGACTATTTAAATGAAGTTTCAAATAGTGAAGGAAAATCAGAATCACTAATCAAAATTTTTCCTCTGCTGCCAAAGGATAATTGAAGTTTATTAGGCAGAGCTGTTGAAGCCATTTAAAAGCTGAATTTATTAATTTTTTAGAAGAAAAAGATATTGGACTCTATGGGAGGTACTGGTTTCTTGCCTCAGTCCTTGATTTTGTTTTAATTGGAAGTGTTTGCTCCCAACATCCTTATTTGAGCAGAATCTCAAATTATGCTCAAGTTATTCGAGCAGAATCTCAAGTTATGCTGAAAGAGCATTCTACACACATGGGATTGGTTGGGGAATAGGAAATAGCTTCATGCCAATATGGAAACCTCCATATACTTGGTATGTACTCTCACTGGATGTCCTCTTGTCATAAGCCTGCTGATAGTTGCCTTCTAGAGGATGTCACTAAGGCACTTCACTAAGCAGCAGGGTTTTTTTTCCAGTATTTTAGTTTGACTGCCGCAGTTTGTAATCTAGAATCTGGTGAAAGAATTAATAACATTTTCCATGGGGGAAAAAATGTTTACTCACTTCCTTGCTACCTATTTCAGGGGTTTCTAGGACAAGAGGTTTTGGAATGAAAAACTTCTGTCTCCTGGGAATAAATAAAGTAATCAATAAACACTGCTGCAGGGTGGGGCAAAAGATGTGTTCTGCAGAGAGAGGGCAATTGTCCTATGCCCACAAAAGGCAGATTCTCCTCTTAATTAGGGAATGGCATTGAGAAGGCTAGAATACTGCTGACCATGATGGCACATGGGGAAACCATGTGTGTGTGGTCACAGTCCTTCAGGGAGGCAGAGCCAGCAGCAGAGCGCCCAGCAGCAGTTAAGCTGCTGCCGGAGAAACTGGCAGCTGTTTGGAAGCACCTGATAGAAAAATACCACTGTGCCAGCACAATGGCTTAACAAGCTAACAGGATAAGTGGAATATATTGCATTCAAGAGCTGCATAATGCTGTTAGCAGAGTGGGGGTTGTAGCTGAAGCACTGCCACTAATTAGGGGTAGATTTTCAAAGTGGTGCCTGGGATTATACACAGACATAATTCTGTCAGTGATAGTCAGGGAGCTCAGATCCGCATTTGTTCCTTTCAGAATTTGCCCCTTGCATCCCAGAGCAGCTTCTTCACTGAAGAAGCCAAGTGATGGCGTGAAAGGAGGCACTTAGTCTGTGTTTGCTTAGTGAATTTTTTTACAAAACAGTTTATCTTTAAATTCAGCACCTGGGAGGAAATGGGAATAGTCACCCATTGGCAGATCTACTGAGGAATTCCCTCTCTAAAGATGGTAGTATATGAAGTATGAACTCAGGATGATGTCTGATATTCTCTTATTGTGATAAGATGCTTCAATGCTGGGCTGTAGAAAATGTAAGCCTTTTTCCGCTTGTTTTGAAGAGTTGACCTAATGTTAAGCATTCAGTGCAGTCAAGAGTGCAACAGTAAAAGCCAACGGAAATAGGTTAGGGGAGAAAAATTTTTGAGGACTGCTCTGGACTCCTGTGCCATCTACATTCTGGTCTATTAAAACAATGGCTCCAAGCTGGTTTAAACTGAAATCAGCAAGGCTGTTAACCTTACTTATTTTGCTTTAAATCTGCTGGCAAGTTCAGTGGTCTTAAAAAGCAGAGAACAGAGAACTGGAGCTTGAAGTAAGCACAGCGCAGGCAGTGACTGGATGGCCTGTCTTTTGCACTGCAATACCACATCTTTAGCTCTGTCACATCTAGCAATACCTTTTCTGTTTGCTGATGCACAGTTTGGGGCTAAGTTAAGTCTATTTTTCACTTTTGATTTGAACCAAGCACAGGTTGTAGCCTTCCCTTTTCACAATGCTCTAGTCTACTGCTTTTCATCCTCAGAGTCAGAGTGTACAAAAGAGAAAGTATTTTGCTGCTTTACATTTGTGGTTTCCAGGCTTCTTTCATTGTAGACTTGATTATGGGTCTGGAGAGTACTGCTTGGAAGTGTGAGCTTTTCTGAATACTTTGATATGTCCTTAGATCTACTTTTTATAAGAAAATCTCTCACGAATACATAGTATTGCGCCAGCTAGAGCCTTGCAAGTTTACAGTATCTGGCTGTTTGTGACTGTTTGTGTTAGATATTGCTGCAGTTACAATCTGTGCTATCACTGTAAAATATTCTAGGTTTTAATTAGCATCTTGTAAAATGGGAACTTGATTATATTGAGCCATGTCCATGGCTTAGTATATATTGTATTGAGATCACGTCCATGATGTTCACCATGATATAAAGTCAATGAAAGCAAACAGGTTTTAATATCACTGATTTTAATATCACTGTGATTTCCTCTGTTTAAATGAAAGAAATACTGGCCTGTGGGAGGAGGTATCAGTTAAATGCTGCCATTCTTTTGCAGCAGAAGCTACTGATACAGAAGTGCTTTGGCTGTCAGTGAACAGTTAGATTAATTAATCTAGGTGTTTCTTCTACTTGTGGGAAAAGAAAATTCACTTAGCTTTGTTGAATCTCTTCATGCAAGCGCAGTGGCCAAAAATGTCCTCTTCCTTCTGGTGGAAGACAGAAATCCTTTTCCTTCTGGAGGAGTGCTACAGAGCACTAAGACATAGGAGTGTTTTCCTGTGCTGTGTGTGGGAAAAGGAGGAAGTGTTTGTATTTGTCAGCTGTGCATGTCTAGCTGTGGTAGATGCATGTAATACAATCGTATTTATCCTGTTTTGTATCAGCAGGACTTTAAGAATAGTTAAGATTTGCTGCACAATAGACAAACATGCTAAAAGGAATTTAATGCTGCAAAGGATGTTTTGGCAGCATGCTGCACTATTACTGGTCACTGTGGTGTCTAAAAGCAGGTTTTCTAGTACAGCACCAGGTAAACACAGTTACAACAATTAGTTTCTTCCTAACTTTCAGACCCGTATTCACACTGTACCTGTGTCAAAACGTATTTGCCTCATCATAACTTAGAGCAACAGGGAGGCTGAATAGGGGCATCCTAAGGGTGCCTTGTAAGCCACTTTATTTTCAGGAGGAAGAATATTTTCCTTGTTACTCTTTCACATATTTAGGTAGACTAGTGAAGGGAAAGGTATTTTAGGAGTTATTTTTAATTAGTTGTGAGAGTCTCTGTGTCTGGCTTTTTGCTTAGACAAATTTTTAGAGATACGCTTGGAATTTTACCTCAGCAAGAATGCTGGGCTTTCTCAAGATTATTATTTTTTTTCATTACACATACCATGGCTAAAGAGAAAGGGTGTCTCAAGGGCACCCTTTGCTAGTGTGAAACCTGCCTCCTTTCTCATTCAGGGTCATATAACTTCCTTCTAGCATTTGCAAGAACTACTCACAAGGAAAAGTGATTCCAGGGCAAGACTATTATTTTTAGGTTTCAGTCTTCTTTTTACTCTGTACTGCAAAAATGAAAAGCACTACCAAAGCCAGACTGTTTCCTGAGGTCAGCAAGTCCCAACAGGCTTCAGTCTGGCTTCAAGTACCTTCCCATGTTTCACAGTTGACAATCACAGGTGCTGGTAGTCATCTTTTGCTTTGCTTCAGAGGTTGGGAAACTCTATCACAGATCAGAAGATTTTGCAGTGTGTGTTTACTAGAGAATATTTTAAAGGAAGTACTGAGGCTTCTCTTAGTGTTTGAATGTATGTGCTGACATCAGTGGCAATGATACTGGCTCCAGTTACATTCAAAGAAATCAAAAGGAGGTTTGAATTGAGTTCAGGAAACCTTTGGTTTTTGGAGAGAGATTCAGCTAGACTTAAAGTTCATGTCCTATCTTCATGTCTAGATACAGCAGAAGTGTGTAGTAAAAGCATATTAATTGTGTTTTGAATCAGCAGGACCTGTAAAATAATTAGGCTGGGTTGCACAATGTGCAAAAATGGCATTATAAACTAAAAATATCAAGCTAGGTCAGACTGAGCTCCCACTTCAAGGGCATAAAAAAGCCCAGAAGTTATTGAGGGAAAATGACATTTCTTCCTTTTCATGTGGAGGACTTCGAGCCCATAGGATGTCAAGTGATGAGATGAATGTTGTCTGTCTGTCAACTAACTGTGTTTTAAGTGGCAGTTGAGAAGACAGAGGGGTTTTTACCTCCTGATGACTAAATTCAAGGTTTACTTACAGTGACAAAACTCCCAATGTAATTATATTGCAGCTACTAAAATCAGTCTGTATTTCCTTCATGATGAATGGCAAGCAGGAGCAGTATGACCTGTGCACATCCCTATCCCAGGCCTGAAGATACTATGAAACCCATTTGATATGGCTGCTGATGAGCTCTGGTGACCACTCACCCTCTTTTGCCCTGCTCTGAATCAAGTGCAGTCTTGTGCTCGTTTCTGGGGACAGTCTGGTTTTGCATTAGAAAACAGTGAATTCAAACTGCAGCAAATAACTCTTCTTATTTTAAGAAAATCAGACTTAATGTTGGGAGACTTGTCTCCCTTATTTCCTTGCTGTTCCTTCTGACTTCTTGAAATGCCAATATTAAAGTATAAAGTTTTTAATGGTGAATCACAGGTCTCAAACCAAAGGACAAAAGCTTCTGTCCTTCAGCCTTTCTGCCTTGCATTCCCTTTCTCATCCACCTGGCCAGGAAGAAAATTGGAAAAGCTTCCAGCAAGCGTTTCATTTTGCTAAGGTTAATTGCTCGGCATTCTCAAAACGGCTGGCATGCTGATGTAGTGCTGCATCTTAGAGAGTTATGCAGGGGTCAGCTACTGAGGATGGAAGTTGTTTGCACAGCAGGTTGGCTTTTAGTACCCCTGGTTGTATGGCTGAATGGTGAGCACTTGATAGGATGCTGTGGGGTGCACCTGCTTCACAGAACAGGTGGACCCTTCTGGAGTAAATAAATTTATTTTGTTGTTGTATAACTTACAGGACTGGATGTGTTATTCTCCCCTTGAATAAATGGCAAGCTTTGCCAGTGTAAGTTTGACCATGCTGAGAGTGCTTTGCTTTTTATCAGGATTTGTGAAAACAGTCTATTATGACTGTTTCAATATAGTTTCACTAATGCAGATATGGCCCCTGAAGGGTCATTTAATAGCAAATATTTTTAAGTTTTGAACAGGTTTGCAGGATCCCCCATCAGATCCACCCCAGTTTGTTCAGACTGTAGTCTGCTGAACTATTTATACTAACATGATATATGACATACATAGCAGGTCTGAATAAAACCCCAGAAAAATGTTAAAGGACTAGAAAAAAGCACCTTTTGCAAATGTGAGCATGTCTGGGTTGGTTGGCCCTGTTACTATCCTGGACAAAATCATGAAAATACCATAAAAGTAAGCATTAAAGCATAATGTGTAATAATTATCAGGCAGTGACATAGTATGAAAAATACATGTTGACAAGGAAATGTCATTGTTTCTTGATGGGATCACAACTTTGGCTGGTAAAGTAGGGATGTTTCTACTGGAATTTATTCATAGTCCTGCCTGCTCAGTACCTTTTAGATAATCTGGAAGAAACAAAATGATTATGAATAAAAGTCAGGTCCAGCAGAACCCATTATTGTATAAGGATGTCTAAATTCATCCGTAGGTTTTTGATCTAGGTCTCATCCATGTGAGCTTGTTTAATCCCTGCTAGCTGGGCTAAGTACTCACTTGCCCAGGTTTTGCATTATCTGGGGGCAGAGAGCAGCTTGTTTTCTATGTTAAGCTTGACTATACAATATTTAATATATCGAGCAATGAGTCACAGCTGAGTGGGACTTCAGTTGCTGTTTCCCATCAGAAATTGGGACTTCACTGCATAAATGCTGTTTTTCTTTTTTGATTGAAAGCTGAGTGGCAAGAGTGACATAGAGCTGCTGCTTTCCCAGGGGCAGAGCAGCACTTGGTTTGACTCCAAAGTCGATGGAATGCAGTACTCATAGCACCACCTCCCTGCTGAACTTGGAGTCTGTTACCTGATGGCATCTCCTCTGCCCTGCTCAGGGACTCCACACAAAAACTGCTGGTGGTGGGGCCTAATGCCCCAATCACTGGCCCATGGGTGTTCTTGCTTCCCAGTTCTGATCACAGCCAGAGGGCAGCTTGGGGCCTAATTTGCACAACAGCAGCTCACCAATAAATTTGCTGAACCAAAGACTGACATTAAAAACTGAACTGTGGAGTGCAAAGAGTAATCTATGGATTTTTAATTTTTTTCCAGTTCACCCTCAATGCATATTGTTAGTATAATTAACAGTGGGTTTTTGTGCAGGGTACTAGTAATCTCTCAGAAGTCTTTCTCAAAGGTATGCAGTAAACCTTCTGGAACAAGATTTTCCACACAAGTAATAAGGTATTATAAAGATGGAAGTTGTTTCAAGGGGTGCTAGCCACATCCCCATCCTTATGTACTACTTTTATCTCTTGACTAATAAGTAGTTCCTTTTTGGGTGAAGAACTGCTTTATTCAAATTACAGTAGTATTTTTGCATCATTCTGGTTTTTTAAGAGAAAGCTTCCAGGCAGGGATGACTTAGGCCATTAACGGTTAAATGATTACCTAGATAAAAACATGGTTTTGATCTCTGGTTATATAATTGATTCTTAGTTGTAAAACTAACTAAGAATCTGTAAAAAAGACAGTTACTAAGCAATTCTCTGTTCAAGAGTTGTTGGAGACTACTCTTTCTCATAATTCTTTGTCTCCCAGCAGATTTTTAAAAGCATCACCAATGAAGACTCAGTCCAGGGACAAGGAAGTCGGAGACTGATAAGTTTTTCCTTGTCAGGTAAGTCACTGCTGATAAGTAAGTTTTAAGCCCAAAGAGTTTGGGACTGAAGTTACTAGAACCTTTCATGTACATGAGTGTGTAAGTATATGTATGTATATATTTATGCATGGGTTCTTTGTCTGTTGCTCTAGAAGTGATGCTGAGACAGAGAATACATATCTATGATTATTGCCACACTCTTTTCCTTCAATGAGAGTTACATGCTGAAGTAGTTTGTTAAGCAGAGTTCTGGAGCCATATTAGGTTTTTCTGTTTACAGTTAAATATGTAGGTCATGGAAAGCAAGATCAAAGACATATACTTTATTTACAGAGCAAAATGTGATTTGTGGTAGTACTCTGTTCCTTGGAAAGCACGTTCCACAGTCATGGTCTGGACCTGAGGCAGATCCATGTGCTGTGGTGCAGAAGATTTTCTGTATTGCTCAAAAGTGACTCTCAGACTTCTTGAGCCAGAAGACTGCTCTCACTTATCTGCATTTCATGAAGATAAGTGAGGCTTAGCCTCATTACTTGGCATGTCACTGCAGGTTTTAAAGGCTAAATATGTTTCCATGTAACAGCTATGAACCATTTGATCTAGCTTTGGTAAGAACAACATGTAAATCGCGTCTTGTAGATAGAAACCAGTTTGTCAAAAGAGACTGGTTATGGGCATGACTCTTATTTTGGAGTCTTATGCTTGCTGGTTGGTTTCCATATTTTTTTAGCTCCTGGAAGATCAAGAGAAAGATGCTTGACTTGACTTGGAAATTCTTTGAGCACGTAGTACAAAGTGTTACCCTAGTTCAGAAGTTTTACAAGCACAGGCCTTTAAGTGTAAAGTCCTACTCTGGGACAAGCATCTCATTTATTTGTTTGGTGTTAACCGTATGATTTATTTCAGGCTTCCCTCTATTAAGGATGCATGCCAATGCTTTTCCAAATTAGGCAGCCATTGTGGTTCTTGAGAGGTTGTGTATGATACATGTCAGATCAGACTGACATTAGGCAGGGCTTTTTTAACACATGACTTACTTTTGCCAAGTTGTACACTGGACATCCACCCATCATTTGATAAAACAACAGGTTTAGCTCAACAAAAATAAAGAAGTAAACTTAATATTTTTTAATGTCCATAAATAACCTTAAACAGAAAATGTGGCGCAGAACTAGTTAAAAGTATTTTATTCTCTCATATTCATTGGCCTAGTAAGCCAAGAGGTGTCAAGAGTAGTAAAATGTGGTGTCAGTGGGCTCTTTTATAAACTAGAATATCTAATTTACAGCTTGATTTGAAGTATATAAAGACCATACCTCATAATACGTGTGGGATATCTTATTCCTGTGATTCACAAGCAATTATCTGCATATATATAGCATCCATATTAACAACATCATCACAGCCAGGTATATGAAAGGCTTTGATAAAATAATTTGGCAATTATTTTATCAAAAATATAAGTTATCAAAATAGTTCCATTTCAGTCTTTCTGAAATTAACAGATTAACACAGATTTATTTATTACGTTCTTAGTCAACACCACAGCAACAAAATGTTGTCTCTCTCAAAGCAAAATTATTGCTATTCCTATATCTATTATGCTAGCTAATAAAATGCAGATCAAGGCAGACCTCCCAGAGACATCAGAAGGAACTGGGATTCCTTTCCATTTGCACTGCTGTCTTGGCAGTAACCTCTCTGTTGTCACGAGTCCATTTCCCTCATACAGAGTTTTCCTTTTCAATATCTATATTTTGGTATACTGTCATCTCCACCCATTACTTAATACAGTCATTACTTAAAAGTTAGGTTTCCAAATTATGGTTGATTTAGTTGCAGTTGAAAAAAGGTGGCTGGAGCGTCATTAGTGTGACTGGAGCCCATTGCATCAACACAGAGGAATCATGCCCTAAGCAGTCTGTAATCAAAAGAATCCAAGAAGAGCTATGCCTTCTGCCATATAATTTTTTTAGAAGAAAAAGTTATTAGAGTGGGAGAGAAAAATCTCAAAGTAGGCCAAATCACAAGAAATGCTGAGCAACATGAGTGCATTTCAGCTGACTTGTATTGCTTTCTCTACCGCTGAGAGTCCAGTGAGACTCTATGTTAAAATGAACTGTGTGGAAACAGGTTTTTATTCTAAAAAGCTGTTGACAAAGTGCTTTATTCTTTCTGTAGGTTATTGAGTATTTGCTTGGACAAAATCCAACTGTTTCACTGGAGGGTATTTTTGAGAAAAGATTTCTGGATTGAATAAAAATGTCAAACAATGGAAAAGGTGTAAAATGATTCCTCAAGGCACAAGAATATCACTAGCTTCTTGAGAATGGAAATAGCCGAGAGTTTGCAGTATGTCACTAGGAGTGTTTTTTAATTCATGTTTGCTTCCTTGAAGACTGGAAGTTGTTCCTGTGAAAGGCTGGTTTAGATTAATATGTTCACTGGCAACACTGGTCTCAAAGAAGATAATTTCCCATGATTAAGCTTCTTAATAATTTTTACGATGACTCTATTATTATAGCTTTCATTATTTAAAATACCAAGAGAAATATTTTAAGCATAATTTAGCTAGACTGTAAAAAGCCTTTAAGGAAAACTGTGCAGTCCACTTTGCGTTTACTTTTCAAACATGCCTTTCCACTGTTCCCAGTGAATGTCACACTTCTGATAAGGTGGCTAAAAAGCGTCAGAGCTCTCTTGCACGAAGTACAGAAGGAAAAAATGTGCTAAGCTTTCTGAGATATACCAGCGACTTCACTTGCAGGTTCATGGTTTAACAGCAGTATAACACATTTGCTGAAAGCCCCTAAAACCAGTCTTGTTGGCTGGTATATTTAGAAAGTTTTATCACAAGGTTTGCATAATATGCCTCCTAGCTCTTTGCTGCATCAAATAATTTTTTTTCAGGCTTTAATATTTCACATATCTCATGTTTTTGCACACTTTATTTAAAAGTGTCCTTGGGGAACAAATTACCAGAAGTTCTGAATATTTCACAAACATTCAGGCATTTATCTCCATCACACATCTCTGAGAATCTTGTCAGTTGTTTTTGTGTGGCTTTCAGAGCAGGTATTCATGTAATAACAGTTGTCAGTTTATAGAAGTTAGAGCATAAATCACAACTGAAAATAGTATAAGGTCTGTTAAGGGTCACTATGACAGTAGTTGTTAGCATGAAATGCTTGTTCAGAATGCAGATATTCAATGCACTTTATTTTCTAACTATTTTTTTAAATCCTAGTGACTGACTTAATAACTACTAATCCCACACCTTTTTCTTACGTGTCAGATCTTGTGTCAAGGTGAGGTGGCTTTTGACCATGTCCAGTACACATTGTGCCTATGAAGTATGCCTAGACTAGCAGTTTGAAAGGCCTCAGAGGGCTTTGAATTCAACTTCTCCATTCTCCTATTTAACACAGGACACCTTCCCCCATGGTGGTGAGCTTTGTGTGAGTGGCTCAGACATATCTCACAGACAGGTGTGTAGTCAGGATCTGAGAACACCAAGATGGTACTTTGCTCCGGTGGCTAATCACTTGCAGTGATAAAAACCCTCCCTTGATGTGATAAGCTGTTCACATTAATGGTTGAGACTTTTTCTGTGTTTTCCTTCTTGATGATTAAAGATGATTAAAAAGGTAGCCTGTCTCTCAGACATTTTGGAATAATTAATTCTACTACTGCTTGTCATTTATTTATGCACCTACTTTCTTCCTAATACCTCTACCGCCCTTTTTTTAAACAAATGAGAAACCCTTTTGTTTTTCTTTGAAGCATTTACAGCTAGGGGAAAAAAGTATTTTCTTCTCTATTTTACTGTCTTTAACGTTTTGCCTGGGAGCCTTGTGACAGAAAAGTTTTGGTTTATCTGAGCCACTTAGTCTTTTTTTTTTTTTTTTTTTTTAATCTCAGACCTTAAAATACCTTTTTGTGCAACTACACTAGCCCTTTCTTTTTTTTTTTTTTCCTGCATTTTATTTTAAAATAAAACTGAAGTCTGTCTATATGTCTGTAATTGCTGAGAGCAAAAAGAAGCACTTTATTTAACCTTTTACATATCAGTTGCAGAATCTTATTCAGTAGCTGATCAAGTCAGTCATTTCTTGTACTTCAAGTAGTATCTTTCTCAATTCCCCTGCATTAGTTTGCTGTGTTGGATTTTAATACTTCCTATCATTGCACATTACTGTTTGATTTCTAGAATAGATTCCTTAATATTTGCTTCTTGAAATCTAATTAATATCAGATGCAATACTTCTGCAAATCCATGCTCACCTTCTTCCAAAGAGGCGATTGCCAAATGAAGTTTGGTATCATACACTGCTTCATGAGTCAAATTGGCATTCCAGTAAATGCAATATTGCTGTGCTCTTACTATTGAAATATTGTTCCACTGACAGTAACTAAAAGTATTGCTTTAAAAGCATGTGGCTGATTGGCAGTACCTATGTGCCTCCCATTGAATCTTGAGCAAGCAGAGTTCTGTTGTTTCTTTTTTTGAAGCCATGCCTGTATCTTACATAGCTCAGTGCAGTAGTTGAACTGCTGCACTCTCAGACAGGTTCTTCTTGTTCTGTCCAAGGTCTACAAAAAAAATCACTGACATATCAGCACCCTGGCAATTACCTTCCCTCATTGGTAGTCTGTCCAGACACCAGTTCTGTTCAAGTATGTTTTTTCAGTGTCAGAACCAGAGCTGATAGCTCTTGAAATCTGAAGGGAAATGATGGAGATGTCCATTGACATCCTAATTAGCAACTCTTTAGTTGTGATGGATTATGAAGATGGTTTATTGTGTTTTGGTACATGAACTATCAGGATCTCAGTAAGATGACAGTATTTTTTACTTTCTGCCATTAATGAACACATCATAGAATAAATTCCATTTTGGTATTCTTCAGGCTAGATCATAAACTTGACCATGGTCATTCCAGTAAGACCGGGGTCTTTCCAGTGTCCTGTGAACTTCATTAGTTCTGGTTTTAGGTATATTCTGGGCAAGTTTGACATAACTCAAGATGTCTTCACTCCCTCAAGGGGTGAGATGGCTCATAAGGAACATGTCTCATTTCCTGGTCCTGAGATCATGAGGCTAGTATGCTAAATATGAAAACTGTGAATTTGGTGGGTTGACCATAGAATTTCTTAGGGTTAATAACCTCTGCATAAGTGCCAGTATAGATACCTGCAAGACATCATTTGTCATCACTTGGATGGTGCTTGGGAACACAAAGAACATTAAATATTTGGCATTTGTTGAAAGGAATTTGCCATCTGTTTTAAAATATCAGTCAGTATCAGTTTCTCAAAACTAGTAGCTCTGCTACTTACTAGTCTTTGACCCTTCTGTTGGGTTGTAGACTCTGGAATCTTCAGTAGAATATTCAGTAGAATATGCACCATCAGGAGACTAGAGGGACTGAGTCTTCTTAAGATACATCTATAAACTGCACAGAATAGCCTTGTGTGTTATTTCTAGGAAAATTACGTTGGCAAAGTCTTCTTATCCCTTGGGGAGAACAGCTTTGAGCTCCCTTAACTTATTCCTGACATACTGATGACCAGATTAAATGTAATTAATTTAGACAACAGACTGCTCCAGAGTCTGGTTCTCTATCTGATTCTCCATCCTTTTCTGTCATGCTTCTGTATGGAGCATGGGTCTGGTTGAATACCTTGCTGTGTCTGCAGGGAATTGAAATAATGTCTTTATGGTAGTTTTGCTCATCATTGCTGTCAGAGAATCTCCTTGCTGAGCATGACAAAACGTGACTTTTTCGAGTCTTTCAAAAGCTTAATGATTTGTATTGAGGCAAAATCAAACATTGTGGAACACAGATGTGTTCTAGCTGTTGGCTGGAATTTACATCCCCACCTGACTCCAATAAATACACTGGTTCACCACAAAAATAGTCTCCATCACTACCCAGTCACCAGTGCCACAAAGTTTGTGATGCTTCACGGTGAATAGATTTGCTGAATGTTCCTTTATAAAGCAGACAGGGAAGTCTACGGCGCACCTTTGGGATAGAGAGTATGTGCATGCAAGTGACCCAGTGTAAAGCTTCCTTAGGTGTCATCCAGGCACCTGGAGATCAGCATATATGGAAAGAAAGCTCTGGAGTTGGAACAAATTCGTAAGTCACTTGGGGACAGCAGCAGGCAGCAGTTAGTACAAGCCATTTTTCTCCAGTGAAGAGAGCCTAGCTGAAACAGGATGCATGTACTTAAAAGTAGTGCAAGTCTGTGGCATTGAAAGGCTGTAATTGCTTTGTCTTTACCTGGATTTCTTCCTTCTGTCATCTGTCATGAGAGATGGCCTGACATTCTTAAACTGTTAGATGTATATAACCTCTTTCACGCTAAAGTGTGATTTATGGCTAAATGAGAAACTGACATATGGTATATTATTAAAGATATAGTATATTTTTTTTAAGAGACTGGATGAAAATGCACCTTTGCAAACCATAGATGAGTTATCTTTGTAGCATTTCCTCATATGCCTTCAAGAAATGCACTTTAAAATTACAGTGTACAGTATACAACAAGGAATGTCCCAGCCTCCTGGAATTCATTCATTCAATCAAAGATTTAAATTCGGTTAGCTTCAGACCTTCACTTAAAAGTTGAGTATCTTCTGAACCTTTTTCTGAATATGATAGAGAAAAATATTTGCATTCGGGAAGGCCAGAATGGCTGTGATCCTTCTGTTGGGGAGTTATGCTGGAGTGGTAAGCATTACAGCAGCAAGTTACAGCAGATAGTTACAGGACTTACAGATAGGTTTTGCTTCAAATGAAATGAAATTCTGCTTGTCTGCAGATATCCATGTAGCTTTATTAAGAGCTTTTTCAGTTTTGATGCTCTGTTTTTCACAGTGATGAGAATTTGTGGTGAGATATATAATTCATTGTTAGGAAAGCTAATTCTGCTAGCCCTATTCATACTTCGGACAATAAAATTGAAGTTTCTAACTGACTTTTTTAAAAATAAATCTGTTGTACTGTGTAATTTCAGTAAGAAAATTACACAAATAAAATTTTGTGCCATGTGCTTTGCTAAATTACTTTTTTTTCCTCATCTGAATACAAAAATGAGACTACTAACTGAGGCTAGAGGTACCTTCATCTTCATGGCTGTGCTCTAATTCCCGTAACTGGAAAGAAGCTGTATTTTCTTTATGATACATGATCTGTAAGTATACATAATTGGGTGCTAGGTTTTTTCTATCAGTAGGGTTTTTCTATCAGTAGACAATTTTGTTACTCAGTGGTACCCAAAGATAGTGTGGTCTCTCTCTTTGAAGGAAAAAAAAAACCAGAAACATATATAGCAATGAATATTTCAGTTTCAGGCTCTTTTGAGGAAGTATCAGAGAGAAAGAAAATAAGATCCCAGAGGTGTTTCTCTCCTCTCATATGTTAGCAGCCTGAGCTAATGCACTGCTGGTCCTTGTCATTCATACTCATTTTGGAATCTTGGTTTCTATTTCTTGAATGTACTTCTAACAGTACAGCATCCAAAGCAAAAGAGTTTGCCATATAGGATTTCAGCAGGGCTCTTAGATGAGATACATGCTAGTTACACAGAGATTGTCCACTCAGAAAACAGAAAAGGGTGGGGAAAAATCAGTATTACCTTTTTGAAACAGATAATTTTCTTTGTGTGATAGTATTGCTAGGACTGTGGCAGTACATAGTTTCAGCAATGTATTTTCAAATAAGCCCTTAGTAGTGGTGTCCTCTATTTTTTGGGGTTTTTTTGGGTTTTGTTTTTTTTTTTTTTTTGTTTTTTTTTTTGTTTTTTGTTTTTTTGGTTTTTTTTTTTTTTTTTTTTTTTTTTTTTTTTTTTTTTTGGTTTGGTTTGGTTTGGTTTGGTTTGGTTTTTTTTTGTTAGAGAATGTCTCAAGAATGAGATTCTTAAAATACAGTCTGTTTCAGGACCATCTGTCCAACAGTTTTTGAATATCTGCAACATGAATTGTGTGGTGGAATAGATGATTAAAACCCACAGAAAGAATAGCAATTCTTTTTAACTTCCACATTTCATTGTGTTATTGTATTGTGCTATTACCATATGTTAAGGAAGCAACACACAACTGGGGTTGATACAGCTATTTTCTGGAAAAAATACTGATGATGGTGTGCAGTGTGTATGATTTTCAGAGTCATCCAAAATATCTGCCTTGAGGGTTTTTCATGGTCTCCCACAACCTGCCAGAATAATTGGGTTTTTAATCAGAAGAGAATTAGAAGACTATGAAAATTAATGTTTTCAAAAACTGCTAGAAGAAAAAAATATGTGTTTAAATTGAATGTTTAGGTATCCTTCTATACAGTTTTAGAAACCATTATGTCTAATACTTTTTATCTCTCCAATACAGCAAGAGGAAATAGGCAGAATGCAGTACAGTGCTTATAGCCCAATGTGAAATAAAGCTTTAAAGAGAGGAGAATCTCCATGCAAAGAGTGATGGAAAATAAATTAGCTACTGAACTCACTAATAGGAATAAGTGCTTATGTGTTCCAAAGAAAGCTTAGAAATGCATCTGAAAAAAAAGAGAAGACCGAAGAGGTCAGTCTGTGTCTGTTGAGCCAAAATTAATGATATACCAGCAGATTAGTTTGCATTTCATCAGCTTCACAGGGATAGATCATGACGGGCATTGTGTCTTTCTTCAGAATGTTATGGGGAAATTTTCAAGTAAGTGCCTTGGCATTTTTTGTGTGTGCAACATATATTATGTTTCCTGGGAGTTCTGCAGCTGTAAAGCCCTGCTTAAAATTTGGATATTATAGACAAGAGTTTTCCTAAGGTGAGGTTAACCTATGCAGGGAAGAAAATTATTTAAAGTGGGGAAAAATGTAAAATGACTTCACATGTAGAAAAAAGTGGTGTAAAAGGTAAGATCTGTACAGTGGTAAAATTGATACCTAGGAAAAATGGCATCCATTGGGTACCAAATGACATGACTTTGACATTAAATGACAAGATCTCTTTTTCAGAGTAGTCCTTCCACTACAGTCAGGCTGAGCAAGTGCTCAGCTTATTAGAAAAATTAGTATATCACTCGAAGTTGCATAAATATTGATTTAGAAGCTGAATCAGTCTGCACAATCAGGCTGTAAATTTGCGGTTTCATTATGTAATAATTTGTAAATTCTGAATCACAAGATCATTATGGTTTGTCGTTACACTGTGTCACAATAAACATAGCGAGTTTTTTCACATTCATGCCATATTATTTGAGTTTGTTATACTGCTCCTAGCATCCCAAAGAGATGCCTGGAATGTGAAAAATAATCTGGTTCTTTACCTTTCAGATTTCCAGGCTTTTGGTCTGAAGAAGGGGATGTTCTTCAATCCAGATCCTTACCTGAAGATTTCCATCCAGCCCGGAAAGCATAGCATCTTCCCAGCCCTTCCTCATCACGGACAAGAGAAAAGATCCAAGATCATATGTAACACTGTTAACCCTATCTGGCAAGGAGAGGTAAGCAGTTGGAGAGTTCAGCTGATACTTTCTTAAAACATGGACATTACTCTAGTACTATTTTTTTTTTTTTTAATTGAGTTCTTGGCTAAATAGTTGTTCACCTAACTGTACTTGATGTATTTCATGACTACTTGTCTCAGTACAAAAGGCTTAATTAGCTACAAAGATGTACATTAAAACTTTCAGTATACTTTCAGTGTAGGTTGTACTTCATTGGTGTTATTTATAAAGCTGTTATTTATTGAAGGCAGGTATAAAACAGAATTGAAAAATAAACTTATAGAGCATGAAAAGCTGCTGCTATATTGTTGTAGTGTTCTTACACACAGACATTATATGAAGCACAAGTACAGCATGCAAATAAAGAGAAGCAATATGATTGAAAAGCATCAGTGGCAAAACAAATCAAAGACAACTTAGGCACATTTGGCCATCACCTTGAAGAAATAGTCTCTAGTCTGCTTCTTTTTGTTGGAAGGACTTGTATGTATTAATGAGTTCTGAGAGTTCAATCGCTGCCTGCTGTTTTTAAATTACATGCAAAATGGCAGTAGGCAGCAAAGAATAAGGAATCTCTTTGGAATTAAAGGATCCTGACATACTGGGTGTGATTTACTGGTATGCTCTGTCACAACAATATCTCCCCTGCAGGAAAGAGTAAAAGTAAACAAATACACTGCACAGATTTATTCAAATTAAAATGCAAATTGTAAAGTAGCTGAGGGATAATTAGGTCAAACTCTATAGACATGGAACTGTGAGTGGGCAAAAAGACAGCAGAAATAGGATTGAATTCTCCTACCTGGAAAAACATCAGGTTATGTGGTGAGGGAGGTTGTGTAACTGGGAAAACAACCTTGAAACTAATCAGAGAAAAATGCCTTCTAACAGGACTTAATTGAGGACATTTTTATGAGGCATCCATCAAGTCATAACTTCTCTGTGGAGCCAAGCATCAGATGTATCTGGTTGAGAGGTCCTAGGTTGAGCTGTGGACATGGTCAAGCTAGAACTGGTGTGGAGGATCAGGCAGTTGGCAGAGACCTTTCAGTGAAGTGCATAAGACACAGAACTAGAGGGGAGAAGGTATGAAGGAGAAACTTGCTCTCTGTGTGTGATGCTCAGTACATAGGGTTGTGGCCCTGTTAAAATGTCACAGGCGTCTTCTCCTCAAGCTGTGCCAAATGACTGAGTTTGTGGGCTGACATTTCTTTTCCAAGTGGAGTTTGGCAGCGAGAAAAGGAGAAAAAATGAAATGGCCTAATTATGGACTTGGAAAAGAGCACAGCTGGCTTCCAGCTTTGCTGTTCAGCCCTCAGGTTTTCTTGATCACATGCAAGCATGCTGCTTCCCCCTTTCTGTTGTTAGCCCATGAGTGGCAAGGGAGTATAAAAGAGCCAAGCCATGGTTCAGCATGTTCTCCTTCTGCCTTCTCCTCCTTCAATATTGTGCATTTGTGCTGCAGTCTGTGCAACCAGCCTGTCTGAACTCCTTGTTTTATTACTGAAGAGCTGCATTGGTTTGTGCTGTACAGAAGACCCTAGGCCTGATTTTCTGCAACTTTGTTCCTTCATGGGACAAGGGGAGAGGGAAGACTGAAAACTGTTGCTGAATCATGGTGGTAGCCATTCTTCTGTCCACTTTCTCACTCATGGATATGAATATATGAACTGACAAAATGCTGAGGACTCATAGCCATTTCATTAAGAGTATCAGTCACGAGTTGTTTTCGCAAAAACAAATTTTAGCATTATTTCCAAAGGGTCATTTTTTTCTTAGATTCTCTGTCACTTCATGTGTATAGAAGGCAAATGTTCTTCTTTTTTTTTTCAATTGAATGACCTATCTGATTTGTATTGGATGCTAAACTTGAAAAAATCTGGATTAGGGAAATAAAATTATTGAAATATCTGCAGAGTAGGATCTTTCTATATGTTCTTGATTACCCTTGAGAAAATTCAGAAAGAGTCACTTCAGTTTTCAAGGGCTTCAGCACTAAAAGTCCTACAGACTAAAAGATGACTGATTTACTTATATTAATTTGTTCTGATATTCTTCCTCATACATTTACTAGGCTATTCTGTTTGTATAGTAACCACCTGCGTTATACAAACGTGCTGGGAGCACCCTCGTACCTCAGGCAAATTTTTATGTCTCATATAATATTGATGATCATCTTCATTTCATAGGCTGCTCAAATGCTATTCAGCACAAGTTATCCTGACTTAAAGCTATTCTTCCATTGCTCTGATTTGCAGTACTTTAGACAAGTAGACATACGGAAATGGGAATTTCTTACAGATAAGGAGTAGCAAGTGACAATTTGACACTTGCAGCAGGGCTCACCGTAAAGGTGAAAGTGCCCTCACACTGAGAATTGTTTTCTGAGAGAAGTTAAAGCCCAAGGTGGTGACTTCTCCTGATAGAGGGATGTCATTTTGAAGATGTTTCTGTATGTTTCCACATGCTCTTCAGAAACATCTGTAATGTTAAATAAGTGAGTGCCTGGAAACCACTTGGCACTGGACAGCTTGACTCTACAGCCCCAGATTAGGCAGGTATTGCCCTGCCAGCCCAGTCAGTTGCAAAAGCACAAAGGGTGAATAGTCCTGTCATGCTGATTGGAGATAAAATGCAAAGAAAATTTCAGAAGGAAGTGCCCATTTCCCAACTCTTGTGTATATATAGTGGAACTGAGAAGGGTGAATGCTTATCTTCTAATATAGATAGTAGAAAAATAATGACACTATTTCCATATTGTTTCCTATTGAAACAATGTGTGTACTGTCATATTGTTTGGAAACAGCTCATTTAAAAATATTTCATTTTTCAGAAATCAGTGAAGTGATACACAGTTCAGATAAGTAATAGATCACAGGAACAAAGCAAAGTGGGTTAAAAAGTAGTTCACGTACCTCCAACTGGATAGGAAATTCTGTGGTTTGGCAGATAAAGTACTTGAGGTTTCTGGACTTCACCTTAAATATATTTATGGTATTTATTTCTTAACTATGGCAGCTTGAGCAGACTGTTTCCTCAATTCTTGTTTTATTTACTGGTGAGTGGAAGGAGAGCTCTGAGGAATGAGATGACCAATGAGACGACTATAAAAATTGGCTGATGCAACTGCTCAGCACATTTAAAGTAGTAGGAAGTGTCATTTGTTAAATAACACATTGAATTTCAACTCCGATAATCTAACTCTGGAGGAGTAGATTGCCCAAAAATGGGAGCCCACTACTAGGTTAAAAACAATCTCAACTTCCTGCGGTTTCACTCCTTGTTTCTTTGCCTCAGCTTTTACAAACACTATTAAAATATAATTGAGAGAAAAGAGTGTTTGGAATGGCCGCCTTATCACTCTGAAGACAGCCACATTTCACTAGTGAATTAATTGATGTGAATAAGCAGAGAGCAAGAGCACTTAACAAATAGCAGTTAGTATGTCAGACCTGATACACAGATTTACAGTATTTTCAGCTGAGTAACTCATGCTCTCTGCACCTCAGATAACTCACAACCTTTCATAAATGTTGCACTTGAATAATTTCTCATGGAAGCTGCCTCTTGAGATTACCAATGCGAAATCAGAAGAAGGAAGCACTCAGGGGCTTGAACACCAGCGGGAGGTGGCTTCTGTAGTGCAGGCCATCATCAGTGATAGAAGCATTGAGTTTGGATGCCGCCTGCAGGAATGCCAAGATGCAACTGACTATCTGAGTGCTGGTGTGTGACTGCTTTTCTTAATGCAGAGTTATAACTTGGGCACTGATTCTGTGATCCTGAATGCTGAACTGGTATGTGATAGACCACTCAGCAGTTCTGGGACTGAAAAACACTTTGACAAAGTAGCCAGATCAGGCAATAAGGGTTTTATGTTAGCTCTCTGCCTCTCTAGAGGCTTTATGTTGGCTGATAAAATGGGTGCTACCTGATGTAGCACAGACCTAGAGTCATACAAGCAGGGGTACTTGAGCAAAGCTGAGTCTTTCCAGAACAGAGTAAAACCATTGAAGATGTTTTAATATGTTTGACTCAACAGTATGAATTTAAACTAAAAGGGTGTGCTTGGTCTGATTTTGATCTAATATTCAGAACACTAGAATGCTGACAGTCCTACCATGGCCTCACAGAATCATTCCATAATTTCAATAAAAGACCAAAATAAAAACAACAGAAACATCACACTGACTGAACTCCTTATTGTTTAACCTGGATAAGTTTTTCTCCCTTCTACTGCCAAACACAAAAGAATATGCTGTAGAAACTTGGAGGCCTTTCACGCCTAAGCATGAAAACAATATACAGGTGAAGTGAAATCCAGATCCTGAATTTAGTATGAGTTTCACCAAAGGTGTCATCAGGACTGAGTGAAGCCTTGTGGGTGGCAGCTTCCCTGTATAACATTTCTGCTCACATGTCCAGGTAAAGAGTAAAACATTGTTTGACTACACAGACAAGCTATAGCTTTACAGCTACAGATTTTAATATCTGTTGATGATTGAAGTGTGAGAGTCCAAGACAACTTTAGCTTTCTCAGGAATGGTGTGAAAAATCATCTAGATTTTTTTTAGGATGTTATTCTTCTAGAACTGCATTTTACTTGCAACTTCTGCATCTAGAAGACTATCAGTCTTGCTAGTTTTGTATACTAGTGCTGATGAGAGTCTTCAAATATTTTCAGTCTTTGCTATGCTAATAAATTCATAGACAATTCTGAGATTAATCTGAGGGAGAAATCCAGAAAGCCAGTTTTCTGAAGGCCCTATCTGACTTGGAAGGAGTTCAGTAGAAAGGATTGAGTCAGACTTTAGAACATCAACGTGTGCATTTATGTGAATCCCTTTTATGGCAGGGGAAAAGCCCCCAACAGTTGTGCCACGCCAGAATAATAAAGAACTGCATTGGATTTGGCCCCCTGCAGTCACTGCTGTATTCCAGCAGTCTCTCCTAGTAGGAATAGGCATGTCTCCGCCCATGGCAGCAGTGGAGTTCTGCCCTTGGCACTACTGACTGCAGTATTTTGTCTTGTCACTAAGGATTAATGTAGAAAGCTTAAGAAACTGGAATTCTTGATGAGCTTATCCAGCTGTTGGTGCAATTAGTGTTATATGGGGAAATAATGACACGTAGAGGAGGTTTTTGAATGAAGAACAGAGTAATACAGACAGAGAGTGGCATGTACATTAAGACTGTAATTGTTTCACTGGAGTATTTGAAATAAAACCAACTAATGAAATATTCAGCTGAAAGAATAAATTTATCTTCATCCATCAAATGTAATTTACAGCCTTTTAAGATTTACTTCTGCTTGTATCATCCCTGTACATGAAGGATATCACAAATAAATTTTAATTTTAATTCTGTTGCTTATTTAACTCCAAATCAAGAGCCCAATTTTTCCTGTCACCAGTGTATTAATTTATCTTTGCTGTACTGACTTTATTATACTGTCTACTAATTATTACACTGACTGTTTTAAAAGAATTTGACTTGCCCATAACTTGTCTGATTGGTGCTAATGGACATGCTCTGTTCATTTCAACTTCTAGATAGTGCTGTTGAGTCACTGGGATCCATCTGTATTCAGGGATGCAAACAAGTTTGGTAAAAATAAAACCTGGAAATAAATCATCACCAGTAGCTGGCTTTCTATGAAAACTATTCCAAGCTCTGGAAGTGGTTCTGTTCTCTTATAAATGGATACAGATGCATTTTGCCAGGTCAGCATTAGCATGGGCCTTTGTTCTTTACCTTATGTATCATGCATTATGGTCCCCTCCAGATGTGTTCACATTAATTAAATTAATAATCTGTGTCTGTATAACCATTGCTGAGCCTGGAAGCAAATAGGCACTGAAAAGTAGGTTACTGTAGGTTACTGAAATGCTTTCAGTGGTGTTTACTACAGTGTTTATAGATTATGCTTGAAGATGCCAGCAGGAATGTAAAATCAGATATACATTTAGATCATTGAGATGGTGTGAGAGTATGAAAGTCTCAGCTGATTCTAGGTAGCTTTGATTCTGATTTCTATCTGTGCAAGAGTGAATCTGCAGGAGGCAGCTGTGTAAAATCTGTGTAAATGAAAGAAGCCTAATGACTTATTACTGACTGGAGCCAAAATTGATGATACACTGCTTAACCCAAGAAGGCTTAACATGTCGATATATTGCTGTGATTTTCTTTATCATGCCACTTTTGCTCTTTATTCTCCCTCTATTTCTGTATTTCTATGGAAATCATTAATTATACCTTATTGATTTTTGTTGCCTGAGAAAATATCAGCTAAAGCTTTTCCATTGGTAGGGGCATTTTGAGGATGAGCCTGGTACAGATTCTCCAGTGTATAATAAGATGTGCTATAATGCTGTAGTTTTTCTGTAAGTGAGGAACTAAAATGGTCTCTCTCTCCTGTCCTACTCCCTCTTTGCATTAAATGTGTAGGAGCAAAGCATCTCTTGCCACTGTGACAAGTGGGACAGGCATTGACAAATGGCTGAAGAAGTGGGGAAAGTAGAGAGAATGTAATGACTTTGCATCTAGAGCAAGTCTGTTTCCTCCTAGACATCATCATTCTAGAGAAATGCAATTACATCCAAAAAAGGAAATGATTGAAGAAGACACTGGGAAAATAATACACATACTAACTTGTTCTATTGATCATGGTTCTTAACAATTCTCTGGGTCCATCTATAATAGTATTTGTGTTCCATTCAAGAGATCTATTTCAAAGCAAATCTCCTGCTCTCCCCACTAAAGATACCACATTTCAGTCCAGAAGTGCATGAACTCAATTACTCTCAGCAGAAGTGAAGTGAACAGATGTGCTCCAGGAGTGCACCAGGCGCTTTTCAGACAATAAATGGGAGTTCAGTCCAGGGCACCAGCCTGGAGTCGCTTCATGGTAAAACCCTTGCAACATGTCTGGATGTGGTAGTCAGGTACACAGCACCAGCTACTTTGCTCTCCGGATCCATTCACATTGTACCATAAATTTTCCTAATGCAGACATGGCCAAGGCATTCCAGAGGTTAGGAAACATTAGCCTCCACAAGGCCTCCTTTCTGCAGCTCACAAGTGCTATTTTCCCCCAGTATATCAGGGATTGTCAATCATTCCTTGTGCTCAGGCTTTCTGATTGTAACTTCCTTTTAGGGATATACCTGACAGACAGCCTTTACTTCTAACAGTCCTTTATTTTCTAGAGGAAAATAAAAAGGTTTTCCCTTCTGGAGGTCTATACTCTTTTCCAAAGCCTCTAACTCACAGGGTTTTTTAGTCTGGGATTCTTCCAGTCACAAGGGCAGCCGGTTCACTAGCTCATCCTTCCACTGGAGGACCTCCTCACCTTTCTTATAAAGAAGAACTCTTGAATCCCTAGCTGGTAAGGATCAGATAACACATTGACAAGATGGGGTCAGAAGCTATTTCTAGGGCCAGGCCCTCTGTGAGAAACAGGTTATTCCTAAAGGCATTTCATTCTGCTGAGGCAGTCCGCTATCTCCTCCGTGGAGTGTGCTGTCTCATGTATCCTCTCAAGTTCTAAGAGTCGTTTTGCAGCAAGTTGGTGTGATAAACAGGGCAATGCACTTGTAGTTACTGGCTTGGGCTGATCAGAGAATAGAGATTTAATTTCCTGTTTGTTACCTGTTCATCTACTGACTGCTGTAGATTATATATAAATTTGGGGTCTGCCCATTACTTGCAAGAGTTTTGTTCCCTAAATTTTATATAATGCATTTTACTTGAATTTTGGTTGTGGATCAAGTAAGAACTTCAGTTTCTAGTAATCACTTAAATAAATTGTTGTGAATTGTTTTTTACAGGTGTCCTGTTGTCTACTATTGTCCAAATAAACGCATAATCAGTCACTAGACAAAGTTTTCTTCTTGGACTTTGGACTTGAAACTGTAGCTATTCTGGTAGATGAGTTAGTACCTGTGTTGAAATCCATTACTTCCTTTAAGATTTTTTTTAATTTGAGTAAAAGAAAGGCTCAGACAGAGTAACAAACCACTTCCATGAAGACATTGTCAAGTTTGGTGGACCTCTGAACAGCTGGAGAGGCTTAAGGTTTGGAAAAAAAGTCATGACATCAGAATTAAAGAACTGCCAGAAATTATACTTTCACTTTGTTTTTTGACTGTAGAAAAAAAAAAAAAAAAAAAAGCCCATTTGTGTAAACTTCAGTATACTCTTCTACAGTTAGTCTCAGTGTAAAATTTAGTTTAGTGACTTTGTATTCCAGCAGGTTCCATGAAGTTCTTGACCAGTCTTGCAGAGTTTGCACTAGTGGTTGTGATTCAAAGGATTTAAGCTTTTGTTGGAAAATAATAAAATAACCAATGAACAAGCCCACAAAGTGAGCTGTGGCCCAGTGAAAACATATAGGGTAAAGATTGCTGGTTTAGATTGTGAAAGAAAATATCGAGTAGTCAGTGCCAGATGAAAAAGATAAAATGATCTGGCTTCAGGTAATGACTGTCAAAAAAATCAGAAGTATTTTAAAAATAGTATGCTTGGGCTTATTATGCTAAAGTATTCTTGCTTTTCCTCTGCAACTATGCAACTATGAGTATTATATTTTTTTAAAATGTGAAAGCTGAACTTCTGACTTAATTCTGTAACACTAAGAGTTATAATAAGAAAAGTTCCAAATAACAGAAGACTTACATTAAAAATTTTAATAGTAACATAAAAAAATGTCAGTAGGCTTGTTCTTAAAATGCAGCTCTTTTGGTTATCAATGGTGAAGTGTTAGAAGTTTCATCAAACTTCCCTCCTCCTGAAGACAGTTGATTTTTATCTCTGTTGTGATTTTGCAGCCTCCTTTTTTACCTCTCCTTGGGATAAATAATTAATCACAACATCCCTGAGTGTTAACCCAAGGGTACCGCAGAATTTATAATCAGTGTCTTTTTGTTTGTTTGTTGTTTATTTGTTTGTTTGGGGGGCTTGAGGTATGATAGGGTTGTTTTGTTTTTCTTTGTTTGGGATTTTGGGTTTTGGTTTTTTTTTAAACTTAGATGTGAAGCTTATGCTTTCGTTTTCACAAACTGGCCACTGTGTGATAATTAGTAAATATTAGACAAGGAGAGGATTTAATTTATTCCATCAGTAATATATTAGTACTTTACGTTAGTTATGTTGGATAAGACCATGAAACACAGAGTCCTTTCTTTTCCAGACAGACAGGATAGTAGAGGCCAAGCATGATAGTAAAGGCCAAGGCTTTGAACAGTGTAAGTACAAACAGTATTTTGTGGCTAAGGTACAGGGTCTGGCACTTGTCAGAAAAGATGGTGAAGGACAAGAGGGAAAGTAGGATTTGATGATGATTTGCTTCCACATCCAAATATTATAAAAGATTACATTCCAATCATTAAATGTCACAAGAAACATGTTTTCAAAAGTGATTGGTGATTTTTGAAAATGCACTTAAAAGTCTCCGAGTCCTCAAACCAAGGTGTTTCGCTGTGATCCATTTTTTCAGAGGGCTACTCTGCCCATTTGTTCTACAAACAAGGATTCCTTTTGGATTTTCAGTGTGGATGGCATGAGCCTGAGACACCTGCAGTCAGAGATTGCCTTAGGAAAATCTTGCCCAATATGAATTAAACTAGATGAGAGCAACAGCAGGAGCAACTTCTTAGATAATGGAAAACTGAATTATGTAAAATTATCACTGTTTTACGAGCTGACTTCAAACCCATTTCAGTGAGTTCACTTTTGATCTCAGACTGCAGTTGCCTCCAAATGGCAAAGCCTTTGAGCTCTGCCGCAGAAGCTCTGCCACAGAAGCTCTGTCACAGAAGCTTGGACACTTCTGATCTTAAAGGCTTGACTGTGTTTCCAAAATGCTGCTGGTTTTATGAGTAAGAACATCCTTCTAGAGGAAACATTTGGGACCAGAGACTGGTCCCAGAGCAGTCTTGGTATGCCAAAATGCAACAGTTGGCAGGTGATGGAATCTGAGCACAATTGGATTTTGCACTTTTCATGGAATATCCTGGTGTTTGTAAGTCTTGAGGCACAGCTGTTCAAGGAAAAAGGGACACTTTCTTTGGCTGATTCCAAAACATTTTGCTCCTGGGGTCCATACTCTCTGCTCAGGTGCTGATTATTACTCTGGAAAAGTCAATATGTGTCCTGTGCAAGGAAGGAGCTGTCAGGCTTGGTTCCACGTGATACTATGGAAATAAATTTCCATGCAAATTCTGATTTGCTTCAGAGTTGCACCACAAGACAATATATTATGGACCTCAGAAGATCTGGATTGTTAAACCTACATTTTACTTTTCACTTGTGGACAGTTCGCTCTTTACCTGTATGTGCATGCTCCACCCCACAGAGACTTTTATAATATAGGAGTCAGCAGCACAAAAAAGGAGAATTCATTAAATGGGAAATTGCTCTATGTTACAATAATTCATTTTAAAGTTAATTCCCCTCTTCTGCTTTCAAGTGTCATGAACTGGTAATTACTCAAGGTTTTTAGCAGGTGAAACAGTAATAGTAAGACAACTTATATTTTAGGGCAACTTTCCATTATACATGGAGAATTCAGGTTCTCCTGTTTGGTGCATTTATCTTAATTGGTAGCCTGTTGCAAAGATATAGAAGAAAGCAAGAAGAAAATAACACTTTAGCTCTTGTTTGAATTGTACTACTCTGATTATTTGCATTTTTGCAGGGTGTGATTAACGGAATATCCCACTCATGTTGGTTTCACTTGAAGCTGTTTAAGCATCTCTGAATTAGACCATGTTTCAATAGATCAAGTGATTTAGGGCTTTAACTCCAGGCCTTGATAACCCAGAGAATGATTCTGTTCTGAAGATTGGGTTTGGCAGGGGGAAAGCTACAACAATCCTTTCATCTATCTCAATATTCACTTACCACAGAAGCTGTCTTCCAGATCAATACTGACCTCTCAGGTGAACTGTGGTTTGACAGTTTTCCTACTATTGTGCACCACAGCACAAATGTGCTTTTTTGATTGATGATATTCTAGTAGTAGCGGATGTTTGGAAAAATTATTGTGACCTGTGTCACCAGCTCCACACCTGTACTGGATTTTGCCAGTCTAGGAGAAAGCAAAGCCAAGTTACCTAATATATTTCCTCCTCACCACTATTTTTAAATTGAGCTTTGGGACATCTAGACATCTCCAGGTACTCTAATGCTCCAATGCTTGTTCCTGCAACCTGAAATATCCCTCTCCTTGTTCCTACAAGATTTGCATGCACACAGTCTCTAAAAGCTTACTGAAACATTACTGACAAATAGATGTTCTTACGACCAGACCAGCTGAGACAGCAGTCAAGACATTTCAATGCACTTGGTGACAGGAGCAGTTTTAGATGGTGCTGTTCCTGTTTTTCCCAGTATTGTTTGTGACAGTAACCTGTGCTGTGGCTTGCCTTCTGGTTGAGCTCTTTGTGAGACTGTGGCATGAACCAGGTTAGGAGACTGATCCGATAGAGTTTTCAGAGTTCCTCCTTTTTAAGCTGGGGCACAGAAGAATAGAAAAGGAGATATTTCAAAACAATCTATCTGAAAAGTGTGTCTGAAAAGAGTGATCATGTATCCTTCACCTCACTAGATCCTCATATCTCTGTGCTGAGGTGTTCCTCTCAGCTGTAGTACTCTGTGTTGCTGTGGCCCAGCCACCAGCTTATTGTTCTGTGCCCTTCTTTTATTTCAGCAATTCAGCTTTGTCTCCCTGCCCACGGATGTCCTGGAAATAGAAGTTAAAGACAAATTTGCAAAGAGCCGACCGATCATCAAACGTTTTCTGGGAAAACTCTCTATGCCAGTTCAGCGCCTCTTGGAAAGACATGCCATAGGGTAAATTTTGCTGCTTACGTTGTTTAACGAGTGTGCTGCTGTTCTGAAGGCCCTGGTGATATATCATTATTGTGATATAATGATGTTGAGAGGAAGTTATTAAACTGACAGTTGTCTGATAAATGGTATTGGTTTTAATTAGAATTTATAGTACTCTGGGCCAGACAGAATTCCCTCTATAACTGTATGCATGGCATTTTGAAAAGTGAGAGCTGGCATTTAGGAAAGAAGACGGTTTTTGTGTATCATGGCTGAGAATTTGGAGAGTGCAATATTTTCAATTTGAATCTTCTTTTAATGTTATCAGCAGGCTATTTTCATGTTTCAGGGAATTACCTATGGGCTAAAAACATGCCAGATGTGTTCCTTCTCTTTTTAATTTCTGGAAAGGGGAAATATTATAAAAATATATATGTGGCATGTTGTAACTAATGCTTTCTGACCCTATCCTGCTGCCAAGGAACAACCTTGAGCTCACAAGCGCTGCCCTGCTTCCCCATTGCATGAAAGTCCTGGGAAAGTGTATGCTGCCAAAATAATATAAACCAATTTAAGGAAGATGGATAGTAATCAGAAAAAGCCAAAAAGTTGGCTCTAAGCCTGTAATGTTCAGACCTTGAAGAGCAAGGGAGAAAAATAATAATCTTCTGAGGAAAGCATATGCAATGCAGTTTCCAAGAAGGAATTTCTGATAATTGGATCTCAATTCAGCAGAACAGCAGGAAGATGAGTTTGTTGGAAGTGGTTTTGAACAGCTGGGTCAGAAACTGGCTGTGATATTGACAGCTGAATCTACCAGAAGGGACTGAGCTACGTCCCTGTTTCTCAAGTAGAGAAGATAGAGTAGCTTTTTAGAAACCAGACGGATAAGAACAGCTTGGGGGAGGTAGAACCCTGTAACTGGTATCACTGGCTTTCCTCTGTATTAGATTTCTCATCATCTTTTGATTATAACTTCCTATTTTACTTCCTTGTTTTAAACTCTGTCTATCTAAGGATATACTTTGCCAAGAGCAGTGCCTCCACCTGCACTAGATCAGACTCAGTTTTAATACCATAGTGGCATTTAAATCTCAGGCAAGCTCAGTGAGAAGTATGCACACAAGTTCAAAGAGGTTGTACACAAATCTTGAGGTTGTCTCATTTATATGAGTTTCTGATGCACGTGAAACTATGCTAGCAAGTGTATTTGGCCCAACTGGAAGTGGACTATGTTTCTTTCAAAAGATGTATAAGTATTACTATTTAGTGAACCCGTTACACTCAAGAAATGCTTTGCAAAGATTGATTCAGCCTCATTGTGGGCAGCTGGGAAGTTAATCTCTTCTATAGTTTCATTCTGTTCTGAGGGGTGGATGAAGTGTGGCAAAGGGAGGGACCTGCACAAGAACAGAATGGAGTCATTGATCAACCTTGTCAGGAAGGTGTTCTCCTGATATTTCAGCTTCATAGAGGTAAGAGGGGTGGAAAGAGATGAAGAGCAGTCACTCAGCCAGTTTAGAGAGAGAAGGTGGTATGTGGGGACTGACCTGCATAGGGTTTTGTAAACAAGAACAGGAAAGCTGAATTTTATGGACATGATGAAGGGATGAAAATACAGAAATGCGAGGTTCTGTGAAAAGGTAGATGGTCAGATCTGCAGGGAAGCAGTCTTGTTAAAATAGCTGAAGTGGGAGTTGTTTGCGTCCCATGTCGCTATTTTCATATCCATACTGCAGAAATTTCATTCCCACCATTCTCTCTATATTTATACATATGTGCTTATGTGTCCCAGCAGCCTGTCTTACTCACTTACTCAGCTGTTCCATTGTAATTGAAGACATTGTCCTCTTCTCTGCCATTCGTTCTCTTGTATGCAAGTCAACATGCCCTCATGGCTGGGATGAATAGCCTTTATGTATTTTATTATGTATTTTTGTAGGACACAGCAGATTTATCTATGCACAGTAGACATAGGGTAGGTTATAGTCTATTGTGACAATATTTGTTTTCTTTCAGGGACAGGGTTGTAAGCTACACTTTGGGTCGCAGACTTCCTACAGATCATGTCAGTGGCCAGCTGCAGTTCCGATTTGAGATAACTTCTTCCATTCATCCAGGTAATTCTCAGTCTTAACCCATCATTCATCTAGATTTCTAGATTTTTTTTTTCCTTTCTTTTGGTTTCCATTCTTTCTCTTTAGAAATCTGCATTAATTCTGAGCTGCTCTGGGACTTCAGGTACAGTCATGAGCAAAGGGAAGTGCATAAAGTTCCGCATCACAGGATGCATTGTGAGTCGCAATTTCTTCCCTCTTTCCCCTTAGGACAGAGCTACTGGTATCTCATATTCCCCTGTTATTGGCTGTTCCAAATACTCCACCACATCAATGGGAGAGAAGAGAGTGTAAAACTGAAGTTTCATCTGCTTCTCTATCACCTGCCCTAGTGATTATGTGGTCTGCTATTTGTAGTCATCTGCATTTGAGCACTTCATAAGTAAAAATGGAGAATGTAATAGCAAAGATGATTAGAAAATTTCTCAGTTTAATTATTTTTAATGAAAAATGTAAAAAGTAAAACAAAAAATAATTCTGTGTTCCACTTCTTGCCTCCCCTTTGGTTTGGTTTTGGTTCATGTTCTCTTGTAGTAATTTGGAAGTGACTGTCATCATGGCCTATGATTACCACCATAAACCTTGGTTTTTGTGTCACAGTCTCAACAGTATTTCTCAGGAACTCTTTGCTTCTCAGGCTCTCTGCCCTCTCTGCTTTAGTTTGTCAAGCCAACAGTGGCTGGGAAACCATTGCTTTTCACTTGCTGGAAAACCTTGATTTCTGTCTTTTGACTATTTGGATGGCATGAAATAGCACAGGTTGTTTGACATCTGAGAGGAGGTGGTACAGATGAGGATCATGTCAGGGGATATTTTGGGGGAAGTTTTTGCCTTTCAGGGGTGGTAAACACAGTTTTTTACGTTCTCTGTTGTAGAGTCTTGCCAGCTTCAGTGTGACAAGAAGACTGTCATTAAAATGTCAGAGAAAACTTCCCTGATTCCCATAATATTCCCATAATATTCCCATAATATTCCTCTGATGCCATTTTGGCTCAAGGAGAAGTTTCAAGAAGGAGTTACCTTCAGGTAATGCTGCAAGGAGGCAGGGTGCTGCATACAGATTACCATCATGAGTAAACCCATGATTAAATCCACTGTACAAAGATTGCCTAGCAAAAAAACCTGAGCACTTCTTGATAGTTATTCAATTGCCCACTCATTTCACACTGTAATTTATGCTTTTAATTTTCTCAGATTGCTGTGGATGCTTGTGCCCCCACAGCCAACCCTCTGGTTCAGTCAACACTTCTTGTTAAAAGAGTAAGCAATTCCTTTTCCTGTCTCATACAGATGATGAAGAGGTCTCCATTAGTGCAGATCCTGAGCCAGCTGACCTCCCGGAAAGCCCTGTGAACAACCCCACAGAGGAAAGCCTCGGTGAGCCTCCATGTATCAACACAGTGACCTCAGAAAGTGCAGCTCCAGAACAGCTAAATGGATACAGTGTGAACAGTGTCGATAGCCCAGGGGCTGTCAAACCACCTGGGGAAGTCAACCAGAACAGCTTAAATGAAGAGCTAGCAGGAGATGGGGAGGTTGATGCGGTGCCAGTTCCTGAACCCTTGGAATCCATCCCAGGAGAAGTGCTGCCTTCTTCGAGTGCTACAGACCTCGTGGAACAGTCGGATCTGACGGCTTGCATGTCTCCTCCTGAGCCCGAAGTTAGGGAAAATAACAAAGTCAATTCTGGTATTCAGGGAGATGGTGGAGTCTTGACCAGCATAGAAACAGTAGATATTGATGAGGTGAGTGCAGATGTGCATGCTGGAAAAGACCTAGAGAAGAGTCAGGAAGAAGAAGAAGTAGAAGAAGAAGAAGAAGAAGAAGAAGAAGAAGAAGAAGAAGGGGCTTCAGCCCAGGAGGAGGAAGACAGCAAGCTACAACTGAGGACCACAGCAAAGAGGAAAAACAGGCCGTGCTCCCTGCCTGTGTCTGAACTTGAGACAGTCATAGCTTCAGCTTGTGGTGAGCCAGAGACCCCTCGCACACACTACATACGGATACACAACCTGCTCCATAGCCTGCCCTCGGCACAGATAAGCAGCGATGGGGAAGAAGACCAAGATGGTGTTAATGGCAGGGAGAATGATGAGGAGTCTACTGTCAAGGAGGTGATGGATAAGGAGGTGGTCAGTGAGAGTGAGACCATGGCAGCAGAGCCTCCTCTGGAAAATGAGGCTGAAGAGAACTTCAGCCAGAGCACGGTGCCTCCTGGGACCTTGGATGAGCAACTCTCTGACTTGAATGATGGGCTGTTGGATGGGGAACCCCCCAGGACAGGAAGTGAGAGCGAGTCGAGCTCCAGGCCCAATGGTGACAACGAATGTGAGGCGTGCGACACCTCTTGCTACAGCACCTCCTGCTACAGCACCTCCTGCTACAGCACTTCGTGCTACAGCACCTCCTGTTACGACAGTAACAATCGCTTCTCCAGCCATACACGCTTCTCCTCCGTCGACAGTGCAAAGATTTCTGAGAGCACGGTCTTTTCCTCACAGGATGATGATGAGGAGGAGAACAGTGCTTTTGAGTCAGTGCCAGATTCAGTGCAGAGTCCCGAGCTGGACAGGGAGCAAGTGGATGGCTCCTCCCAGTGGCCAGATGAACTAGTAGCTCATGGTGGGAATCCGCAGAGAGCCACAGAGGGTCTAGACACCCCAGTAGCAGGTCCAAGCAGCAGAAGAGAAGGTTAGATCCTGAGAACTGATGCGCTGGGCAACCCTGATTATCTAGATGTCACAGAAGGCATCAGATAATTGAGGTTTCAGATAGCTTACAGTTCATTTCTTACAAACTCAGGGGCTGTGAGCTGGGCCAAATATAAGGGAGGGTTGGATAATTGAGCCTATACTTAAAAATCCCAGCAAAACAAACTAAATCAGGTAGGGATCTGTATATATGAATTAATGTAGATATACATGCATCATTGTAAAATCAAGATCAGCTACTTTAGTTATGTGGCAGATCAGCATTATCACATCCACCAACGCATTCCTTTTTTCCTGGGATTTTCCATATCACATGTCTGATGTGCTGCCATGTCTCTGATAGTCAGTGAGAGGACCAGCTTGTGCATGTCAAAGGGCAGATAAGCTGATTTGTACCACATAAAGGTCTGGGCCAGTTTCTGTAAATGTTTGTTAGCCATACATAAGCTCTTACAAACAGTTTTCAAGCCCCATTTGTTCCAATTCTCCAAGTGTCAAACAAATGTACCTCAGATATCACCGATCATAGGGCAACTCAGCAGAGATTTATATTTTTTCTTAGACACTTTGGAAATTTAACAATATGAAATAAAGTTCTTGTATCCCTGTCCTTCCCTAGAGATAGAATTTTTTTTCTTTTCTTTTTTTTCTTTTCTTCCTGTAGTTTAGGTACTATTTTTTCCAATTCCTTCACAGTTACATTAAGTCCCCCCCTTTGGTAACTCCTTTCATGCTCTCTGCCATTACATGAAGAAGGAGAGTTGATCACTCCTCTCTTCTTCAGCTAGTTCATAATTTTTCTCCAGCTGAAGAAGTAAAGGACTCAGCTGCAGCTCAGGAGTATGCAGCAAGGTCAAGAGGTAGTCTTTGCATTCCCTAATTCTGAGTCATCTCTCTCCAAGTGACACCAAATTAAGATGGTAGCAAAAGGATAACCTATTTGGGTATCACTGAGGAGCTCCAATTAAAGTATTCATCTGTGTTTTCTTTCTCCATTCCCAATTTATTTACTCACAACTTCCTTTGCCACAGACCCTACCCCTGCAGAAAAAATTTACCAGCCTGTGTAAATACTTTGTAGACAGCTGGGACTAGGGAATTACTGAGTCTGTAGAGCAGAATCTAGTACAAATAATTAAATTTTCAGAAGTACGTGGGCATAGAAACCCAGCTTCCTTCCTTGCAGGTGAGAGCCTTTGCTTGTCAACAGCATTTACATGCAAGTATAGAGAAGGGAGCACAAGGTTGTGTATGTGTGAGAGCGTATCTACAGGCTTGGTGGTTGTTTTGAACTGTGTGAGCTTTTGATAGGGGATGTGGTGGGAGAGGGTGTCGTCTGCATATGGATTCAGTACAGCACCAAGACTTGAGCCTCTATAAAGAGCACTGCAGTGTCCATGGTGGCTTTGCCTTGTTTAGCTGAGCATGTGTCTGAAGGGCAGCCCAGCTGTTAGCACTCTCTTGGTGTCACCTGGGGTGCTTCAGTCAATGTGTAGGTCTCTTCATGACTTGGAAGCTGTTACAAATACAGTAGATGTGGTCACCTTCACCCACTCCAGGTGACTGACACTACCATGCTTCTGCTGGCTTGGCGTAACTATCTTGACTAGGGGAGAGTCAATTGTGGTGAGGTAAGTAAAGAAACATAGATGGGTGATCTGGTAGTCGATGCTACATGTCTAGTAACAGCACAATTTTTAAGGCTGTGAGAGATGGACTTTTAGCAATGAGTCATAAACTTATGTAACTCTGCTGTCTGTTCAAAACACACAGCAGATAGATCTGTGAGATACACCTATACACAAGTGGTTTAATGAAGGCATTTAACAGGCCATACAGTATCATCAGAGCACCTAGAAGGGGGAATATTTTTGTCGAAGTAATTTTTCTCATTTCTGAGTGGTGTGAGGTTTTTTATACTTTTATACAAAATTGGCTTCTGCATTCTAGCTGTTGGTTTTTTAAGAAATTTTTTTTCCCGATAAATTTGTTTTTACATTTGATTGGTATATGTTTAGGGATCTTTACAAAATATTCATTCTTAGGCTGTTAAGATTCTAACATTAAAGAGAGCTAAACCAGCTTGTACATAGTGAATTTGGCTTAGCATTCCCAGAATCACCAGAACCATTCAGCTTAATATATCTTTTTCCATAAGCTGCATCTTTCTGATTCAAGTAAATATGTGTATGCAATTTGGAGTATATCTGTATTAACAAGCCAAGCTGGAAGTTATAGTCAAAAACTGTTACGACACAATATGCAAATATGTCCATTAGTAAGATAAATAGTCCTGGTTTCTAAGATTTTAGAGACAAGGCAAGAAGGAATCTTTATTCTGGAACCTGTGAAGTTTTAGCATGTTAAGTCTAAGAGATGGAATGCTTTTTCATCCCTACTAAAACGTCTTCGTTTCTTAAAGGATTCTATAAGCATTGACTTGATCTTAAGTTACTTGTTCTTCTCAACAGACCATGAGTTTGGACATTTACTTAGGTTTCATTTATTTCATATTTAAATATGGCAGGGCAATTGGAATGAAATGATCTTTAAGGTCCGTTCCAATCCAAGCCATTCTGTGATTCTATATGTGGACATATATACAATGCTAGTATTTAAAAACTTACTCTGCACTGTATCCTGTGTGCCGCTTTTTCTTCTTCTTCTTCTGCTTCTTCTTCTTTTCCTCTTCTCTGTCTCAGGTCTTCTTTCCTTATCTCGGATCCTGACTATATCTCACTATCTTTTGTCCTCTTCTACCACCTGTCTCCTACCTGTTTCTGGTCCTTCTCTCATTCTCTCTCCTTCAATCCAAGGTGGACTCTTTGAATTTTGAAAAATACCTACAGAAGGGGATGATCTTCTGCTTTGCAGGGACTGCAAAATCCTGCCATTACAATCTACATATGCAGCCATTGACCTTTTTGAAAAGGAGAGAAAGATGCAAGGCAGCTTTTAGCCTTTTATTCCACTGATGGAATGAGTTAAAAGTTGGAACCAGGATTTTGCATGTTCCTACCAGTTGCTGCAGAAGCTTGAGCTTAGTTGTACACTAACAGTATTTCTCAGAGATCAAGCCTGATTCTTCTATCGCTTACACCTGTGTGTCTGTGAGTCCAGAATCTGGCCCATAATAGTTCAGCATTGACTCAAGAGACTTGACTGCATTATTTTAATACTTCTGTGCCATATGAGTTGCTATTAAAATAGTGCCTTGAAAATAGGAATACCCAGAGATGCTAGTACATCAGGTTAACCTATTTTTAAAATAATCACTTGTTTTACAGTAACACATTTTTAAACCACATTGTAAAAACAGTGAATGACTGTCAATGTCTTGAATATCTTGTCCATAGGTGATTGTCCTTTACTCCATAATTCTCAGCCAGTCAGCCAGCTTCCTTCTCTGAGGCCTGACCATCATCACTACCCAACTATCGATGAGCCTCTTCCACCAAGTAAGCTTTAGTTTTTTTTTATTTTATTGCATTTTTCAGCTTTTCCTGTTAACTCAAACAGTGTAGAGGTCAGTATGTCTTTCTGAAGAACCCCGTCTGTTTTGTGTATACATTCTCCAAAACGCAAACAATAGGCCCTTTTGTTTCCCTTATTTGATCCTGACTTAAAGTGTTGTCATGTTGTTTTGGACAAGCCCCATAACCTCCCTCTCTGCTTTGGTCCATCTTCTTCCCTGAAATAAAAATATTATTCCCTTTTTCCAGTCAGTGTGTTCAGACTTGAATGATTGGGATCTGTCAGTTGTTCTGGAAGCCTGACTATAAGGCTTTCTGGATGGTGTATCAGCAAAGTACTCTGATTTTTCTGTAATGTTTGTCTCCAGGTTTTCTGTAACCAACTTCAAAGATGGTTTGGGATGGCAGTCCCTGTGGTCTGTCAAGTCTGCATGCAGGTCCAGCAGCAGCCCTTTCACAGTGAGGATGCTCCTGGGACAGACAGGTCCAAATCTGAACAAAACCAGCAGAGGTTGGGAAAAGGCAGTTCATGTACAGTGGTCTTGTTATACTGACCTTGGATTTGATAATCAGTGAACTTTATGTTTATTATGCACTGTAGTGGAGTCTACACTTGCGTTGAATAAAAGTGAGAGGGTTTTAAATATTGTAATAGATTAGCAGTCTGATAATACGGGATTTTTAACACCAAAACAACTGCTGGAGTTGTTTTTACTTGTCTCTGTAGCCTTTCCTTTATGGATTCCTGGAGGATTACCCTGCTTCTTGCACTGGCGTTCGGTGCCCAGCAGAGTGCACTCTGTGCCCTGCAACGTGCAGCTGATCACCTTTCAACAGAGCACAGGATTTCATAGCCTGAAATGTGCAGTGCCTTACAAAAACAACCAGGCATACAAACAAAGCGCTCTACTTTCTTCAAAGCCCAAGACAGGAACACACTTATTTGGCCTATGGTGCCTTTGAAAAATAGTTCATCATTTGCCAACCATGCTGTCAGTATTCCCTGAGCTGAAAATAGCCCCGATGCTGGCGTCAACCTCACAGTAGCATGAATGATTCAAATGCCTTTAGCCCAATAAAGTCTTTTTAGAGTCCCACTGTGGCTTGTCAGTAAATGATGAAATGGGAACGGTTACCTCTGTAACAGGGAAATATTTCTCTTCCTCCCACTCTTACCGCAACACTTTGTGGATCGGGCACATTCCCTATCAGATGACTTAATGATAGCACACTAACACCAGCTCAGGTAAACAGAATATACTGTAAATCTATTCCATGTTCTTCCAGCACCAATTTAATACATTTTTCCTCTTTCTTATAGTTATCCTCAAAAGGCAAGTATTTCTACCATTGTTTTCTCAAGTGCTTTCACAACAGGGTGCAAGGACATGAAATGCAATATGTGATGATAAAGTACAGAAGTGATATCCCTTTGTAGGATTCTGTTTCAACAGTAGCATATAGCACCATTTTTGCAATAAAGGCTGACACTTTGTGCTTAAATATATTTATCTTAATAGGAATAGATGTAATAAGTTAACTTTGAGTGGGAAAAAAGTTGAATTGAATAATATCACTTAGGAAACTGGTTTCCAAAAACTCTCCATGGAATTTTACTGTCATTTCAAAATGAAAACCATAGCCTTAATCTAGAAATTTTTCTTTTCCTTAAATTCAGTATTGCTGTCTCAGTGCCTTTAATAACTCTTAATACTAGATAAATAGTTCTTCAATCATGTGAAAGGAAAAAACTTTATATTTTAAACCCAAGTTATATGATCAAAGCTGGTTTACTTCTCATTTGCAGTGTTGGCTTCCATCTGTAAGCAGAGGTGAAGGTAATCTGCCAGTGCTGCAAGTGTTAACTGATTTTATTTAGGTCATGGAGAATCTTCTGAACAGACTTCTTTCTCTTTTGAATAGTTTTCTGAATAGCTTGATTTCATTATAACCCAACAACAGCTGGTCTCGGGGAGGAAATTTAATTTCAGACAGTTTTATTTGGGAAAATGAAGAGAACAGAGTCATTATTTATGTAGGAGTTTCATAATGACCAGTCTGAAGGTTATGTCTGATACGAGATTCACAGAAGATTTGCAGTGTTTGCACGGCCTCATGACGGCATTACCATTCACCCCTTATTATTCCTGTGTTTGGAAACCCTACAGAACTGAAGCCAAGAAAAATACATGCGCCCAGTTCAGAGCTGTGCTTTGCCAAAGGTGTAGCTGAGCTTGGAGAGGAAAAGGCAATGTATTTTCTTTGCCCTCATGGTCCAGCCAGAAACAGTTGCATCTTCTGATAGAAATCAGAGCAGTTTCAGAGGCTGCTGTGAAATATGACTTGGCTGGTGGAGGAGGATCACTGGAGAACAGAACCAGTATTCTTACATCCCTAGCCCATGCTCTAGCATGCTCTTACTGTGAAGGTTAGATAGAGGTTAGTCTTTGTAGTAGTCAGTCTTATTTTACCTGGAAAACTTAACAAAAGACCCTGAGGAAATTTGGCTGCGTCCTAGATCACCTTTGCCCCTGAAGTAGGATGAAGGGACTTGAGCACAGCTTGGAAGCAGAGTTCTGCCTGTCTGTTCACCTGGCAGTCTGTTTGTCTCACTGTGCAGGTATCCATCCATCTGTCCATAAATCTGGTATCATATTCAGAGAGCTTCAGTGACTTGTGTGACTTACAGGCTGTCTTGTGGGAAGGTAGGAAGTACACCTGCTACCTGCATACAACTAAAGTTGTACCTGCCACCCTCTGACAGCCTTCCCAGGTAACCAAAAGAAGAGTTACTCAGCTGACTAACAATGCTATTGCAAGGAGCATAAGAAACACAGTTTATAATGTTTTAGCATGCCAGTGTCAGCCCATGGTTTCAGGTGGACATAACCGTAAAGCAGTGAATAAAGCAACACTCACTGACAGGTGTAGTTCGTGTCTGTACATACTGCTGCTGTATGTCTGACACATCTGACAGAGACAGCCTTCCTGAAGTCATAATGACCTGATGAAGTCACTCTGACCTGATGTTTTCACTGTGATCTCCAAGTTCTGGACAAGCTTCCTTACTCCTGAGTTTCCAAATATCATGCTTAGAAGCTTAGGAACTCTAAGCTGTACTTAATTAGTGCAAAATAGAGAGCTGTAGAGATCATGGTGCACAGGGATCTATTATAATACCTTGTTTGGCTGTGTAGCTGGATATATTTATTCTTGCTAAGTGTCCGTCAGCAGGCTTAGACCAGTATGACCAATTGGTGTCTTCTGTAGGCTGTCTAGAGTGTGGTTCTCCAGCACTGCCTACAAGCTTCTAATTCTATGTTGACCCATGTCATTCTTAACTTGTTACGAGGTACAGCAGTAGTGTGGAGTGAGGGCTAGGATTTGTTCTTTGCCAGAAAACAGCAAGGAAAATTAAGATCTTCATGATGTTGAACTGGATTATCTTTGATCTGGTCAAGGTTATTTCCTTGAGGATACTGCAGATAATGCATAGCTCCAGAAGGGCCATTTCCCACCCACAGTGGTACACCTGCCACTAGTGCTAGCATGCTCAGCAAGGCTCTGGCCTTCAACCTGCCTTATGTGTCAGTCTGATTTACCTCAATGTGCATATGTTGTTTTTGATGTGCTTTTTTCACTGTCTTATGTTCTAGACATGGTTTTCACAAAGCTGTGATCTTGTTCTTGAAACAGCTACCACATCGTTGGGAAACTTTGGAGGACGAAGAGAGAGTCCTCTCCTTAAATAATGTAGTGATTTTCACAGTGAGAGATGTTGCATGAGTGCCCATGGTGTGACTATAGGGTTTGTGTCTTTAAGGACTGTGGTAGCTTTGAAAGAAGCAATGCATGTGTTTATGGCTCTTCTTGTCTTGGAGTCTTACAGAAAATTTCTCCAAGGACTCCCAGCACCCATCTTTTAAGGTCTGTGGTATTCAGCTGTCAGGGGCAACTAGCCCTGGACTTCAGATAGCCTACACTTGTCTAGGATCAAATATGGGAAATAGGTTTAGTCAGGGCCAGCATTCAAAGGATGGGAACTGGTCATGAAGCATAGGTTTCCAAATATAGTAGGAAAAGGTGCAATTTCCATCCTGCTTTTAGAGAATAGGAAGTGAAATACATAAAGTATGAAATTCAGATGACCCTGAATTGGATCATAGAACACCATAGGAGGAGTGAACTCATCAGGGAAGATGGCATCATAGTAAGAATATGGGAATATGAGGAAGTGTTTGCCCTCAAAGGTAATCACCATATGTGGATTTGTGTGTGAATGCAAATGAGGTTTGCATCTAAACATGTGTAGAAAGTATGTGCATGTATTTACATAGATGTGTCATCAGCTGATGGGTCATGTGGGAATATGAAACTAGCAAGCCTAATTTATTCCACTTCTCCATGCATTCCAACCAGTTCGATATGTGGGTTTGCTAGCTAACTCACTTCTGAATTTCTTCTGTTGCAAACTATTTTTTATCAACATTACCATTTTCCACAAGCCATCATATACCAAATCATTTTTCGTTTTCAATCATGGGAGAACAATAGCAGTAGTAGAAAACAATAATGATAGAAGGCTCAATATTATTCTGCAGACTCCCAATCTAGTTTGCATTCATGAGAGCAATTCTCTGTTTAGAGAGATTTCTAAGGTATGTCCAAAGAGTCTGTGATCAGTTTTCAGTGAAGCCTTTAATTGCTGTATGCTGTCCTTTGAAGCCACTTTGCAAAAGGGAGAGAAATGAAACATGTTTGTTCTGAAACATAACAAAAAGGGAAAAATGGGTTTTGCCATATTAGCTCAGATGTAATCTTCTTGTAAGGGTCAGTTCTTTGTGGCCACTCCGACCTGCAGTGAATCCAGCCAAGCAGTATCACTAATTGAAAAATTACCTCATCCTTTTAAAAATGTAGCCTCTGTGTGTCACTAGTTTTTCATGTGCTGTGGTAGTGAACTCCATGGCCTACCTGTGTGCTGTGTACGAAATGTTTCTGTATATGCATATACTGCATATATGTATATATAGACAAGCAAATAATAGATATACACACTTGAATGTGTACTTTGACTATATACCCATGGTATGTATGGCATGTGGACTATACATATATATAGTATCTCCTGTGTGTATATACCCTGTCTGTGTGTATATGTGTGTGTGTGCGTGTGTGTGTGTCTGTACATACCTCCCACATGCAGGTTTTCTGGAAGGCATCCCACTGACAGCATCATCCCTTCCTTTATTTCCAACCCTAGATTGGGAAGCTCGGATAGACAGCCATGGGAGAGTGTTCTACGTGGATCATGTCAACCGCACCACCACGTGGCAGCGGCCCACAGCCGCAGCAACGCCAGATGGGATCCACAGGTCTGGCTCCATCCAGCAAATGGAGCAGCTCAACCGCCGGTGAGCGTTTGCACTGGAAGGGAAGGGAGTATTCTTCCAAAACATGGAGTCACTCTTGCTACTTAACTGTAGCAGTGGTATTGATGGGTCAGCACCTAGTGCTGTTCTAAAAAGCTTTTTGGGACCTGACTGGAATTGCTGCCATGTCCATGTGGTGTTTCTACCCAAGCTAATTAGGCCTGTTGAAAGGTCTGTCTCCTTCTCCAGGGCAGAGCCCTACTCTAATAGGACCATGCACATTTCTAGAGGTAGACAGGTCTGCTTAGTGTTGCATTGGGCCCTGTAAATCTGTCAGTTCATTCTGAGCTGCTGAGATACCTCTAAACGTCATTTATATTTTAGCTTAGTTTGTCTAGTCCACTCATAGATTTGTTTATCATTTTCTTCTCATGCTAGCTTTTTAGACAAAATTTAAGAGGAAAGAAAAAAAAAACAAATAGTTGGTCAAAAATCTACCATTTTTGCATAAAAAAGAGGGTTTGGGTTTTTTTTTAATTCCCTGCTTACTATAATGATGCCATTTCTAGAAAAGGACAAGCAAGACTGAAATTATATTTTAATTATAGCATGTAAAATGCCACAAAAGTTTTTTGGCCTTTTCTTCTGTGCTAAGAGAAAGTTCTGCAGCTGAGAGAAGGATGCAGAGTTTAAAAGTGCTCGTTTCAGTGTACTTTGACTAGTTTGGGAGCTGCTGTGCCCTTAATGAGGCAGTCTGGGAGAACTGGGCCAACTTAAACTGACACCATCAAAACGCTCTTGAAGAATAATCCTTTTTTACCAAAATGCATTATTTTGAGTAGTATTTCATAGCATGTATTATGTCTTGCAGAAATGAGAGAACCTGCTTGGTATTTGTTTTCATTATAGGTTTGCTCATAAAGCCTCAAGCTGCCATGTTAATATAAAAAAGACAAAACAAAAATAAACCAAAAAAAAAAAAATAAAACCCTTAAGAAAGTGAATGTTTAATGGAGATTCTTTCAAGGGATTATATGACTTCTCTGCCATTTAGCATTGGTCTTCAAGAGGGATTTTAGCTATGTCAAAGCTCATACTATTTGGCTACCACTTAAGCAAGTTATCTGCCACAGAAACCAGAAAGCTGTTGTGGAGATACATCCAATTTTTGTGGAGCTGTTGTGGAAATAATTTATTTTTCTTTTCTTTCTTTTTTTTTTTTTTTTTTTTTTTTTTTTTTTTTTTTTTTTTTGAACTCATGGAAGTGCAGAACAACCATGAAAGGAATAAATGCTTATAAGAGTGATTTACCATTCTGTTAGTTAATGCAGGTTAATCATTAAACCAGCTATCACAGCAGAAACTGAAGCATAGGCATTGTCTTTGTGACCTCCTTCCCTCATATTATTCAGTGTTTTCATGTAGGCTGTCTGTCTGTCTTGGGTATTACTTGATTATCACTGGTCTGGGTTGGGAATTGAGAGTTAGTAAGATTGATATTATTTGAATCTCTCCATTTTTAGTATTCATATATCCAGTTACAAAGGGAGAAGTATGGAGTTTTCAGCAGTGGCAAATCTCTACTTATGCAAGTTCCATTGGAGACTTTGCAGGTTATTAAACATGAAATGTCATGGCTTCTTGGGACTAAGGATTCTCTTCTCTCTGCCAAGGAGCTCTATTGATTTGAGAAGTTGAATAGAAAGATCTCCTATTGTTACCTGTGAACTTTTCCTAAGATTCTAATAAAAGGGATTCATACTGAATGTCCTGAGTATTTGCCCAGTGGCAAGTAATTTTTGTAGTTTTAACCTGGCTGTTATATTTTTCAAGTTATTCTAGTCCTAAATCTAATTTCAGATATTTCATGTCTCCACATTTCAGGAATGTGAGCTGCTTTTCACAGTTATTATCAACACTGTGGAGGATTGGACTTTGTTTTAAGCCCTCATTTCAGAATTTTGTTTTGTTGTGTTTCAAACTTAATAGTTTGAAATGTTTTTCAGCAGACAAACCTGAGAGCCATTTTAGGTGAGACAACAGCAAACATAGTCATTGCTGATAGAATTAGCAGCAGCCTGAACTTTTGCTCTAACCTCAAACAAAATTTGGACTCAACATCACTCTGCAGTTTGAAAAAGCTTGGTGACTTTTCTTTTAAACAAATTTTTTTTTTTTTTTTTTTGGTTTCCTGGTTCAATTTGTGTAAGGGAATGGAAAGACCAAAATATTACAAGGAAGCTTGGTATTTCCAGCCCAGCCAAAACCACAAAGCTTTGGAAATTCAGCTTGAAAAAAACCCATAGCTGTGATTAAACCTAATCCTGCTTTCCTTCTGTGCTCCAAGCTTCCCTTTAGCTGTACAAGCCACTTGAGAATACTGGGAATGCAAAACTGGAATCCAGGTGTTGGGCAAACACCAAAGAAACATCCATGCTTCTTATTTTAAAGGCTCTTGCTCATTTTCTGGAGCACTACCTGACTTGCTTACTTGTTGGTCAAGCAGATAACAGCCCTTGTTGTTCAAGCTCTATTGAAAGGATACTTCGCAGCATATGTATGTCTAGACTAGTCTTTGCATTAGTTTGAAAGATAATAATCAACATAAGAAATTATAACCATCATGGTTAAGACAGCCACAGTGTGGTATTTCTTAAGCTCCATTTCTTTGACAAATCACTTTGAAAGGAGGCATTCCCTAACTTTTGCACTTCCAATGTTTTCTCCAATTACTTTGGCATTTTTGGGTATTTATATAAGGTGATTTTATAGTATTGAGATGCAAAAGAAATGCATAGTCTTTTGTTGGCATACAGCTGCTGTTGCTCTTTGGGGTTTGCCAGTGGGGATTTTCTACCATCTAATTAAATTGAAGGTACAGGGTTTTTCTATATGTGTGCTTATATCCCTTGTTTATATGAACCTGGGGGGTTTTGTGGTTGGTTTTTCCTTTCTATTGCATGTGGGTGTTGTAAAACTGCTCCAGTACTGGAATGGAAACTTCATTCAGTTGCCTGCAGTCAAGTGAATAAAGCTGCAAAATGTAGGTCTAAAACAGAGGCTTTAAAACTGCAGTAAATTCATGCTGTTGCAAAACCTGCTGTCAGAATTTCCTTGTAAAGATGGATGTTTTCTTAAAACTATCAAAATACACACTAAATGTAGCTTTAAATGACTTTGAGTACTGGAGGGGGACATGTAGCATTGTGAAAGTTTAGTATTAATCTATTAAAAGTTTAATTATTTTTTCTTAATTATCTCCAGCCCTTTTGCCTAAGATTGGCTTGCAATGAGCTGCTGGAGATTATGTCTTTTGAGATATCAAAAAGCCAAACCCTAACTCTTGTCTTTAATGATCCCATGTCACTTTAAGGAACTTACTTATGGCTAACTTCTAATTTGGAATAAAGCGTGCATTAACAGATCAAGAGGCAGAAAGTAAGTAAAATCTGTAAGTCAGAGCTTGAGCTGAGGAAAGCAAAGAGTGTAAGTCAGAAAAATTGAAGACAAACAACGCTGGATCAGATTAAAAGCAGGCAGTAAAGCCATCCTGTTTCAAATACACATGGAAATGCCATGGAGAAAGAAGGATTAAGAATATCAGGATGGAATAAAAGCTACTTAAAATAATTAAGAGCACCTATTTTCTAGCTTTGCTTTTCTTTCTTTTTCTAGTTCTTTCTTCCTCCTTATGCTTTATTTTTCTTTCCTTGTCTCTTTCTGTAAAAAATGTATTTATAATACACATAAGACATGTTCATTATTTGCCAGTAGAACCAAAGAAAACATGTTCACCAATTCATCTGTCACTATGAGTGAACAAGTTAAGGAGAATTTGATTTCTGTGAATTCAAAATACTCCAGACTGTTTGTTCTTCATCAGGTAAAGATGATTTATTTTCATGGTTCAGGATGTGCATCCAGTAATTTAATAAGAAAGACTGAAAGTTACCCAGAGCATCACAGGATTGATCCTTACTTCATTGGTTATGCTTCCATAAGGCTAAATGAGAGGAGGAACCATGATCCACCTCTAGTTTTGGGTTCCAGGTGTCTAGATGTTTTAAAGGGAAGCCTCAAAGTAGCAACATGTAGCCTAAATATGTGTTTAAAGTTTGAGTATTCCTGACTTGGCACCCTCTGTGGCTATTTGTTAGTCACTGAAAAATGCCAAGTTTGTGGAGTACGGGTTGGCCCAAGTGTGAGCAGCTGCACCAGCTGCAAGACAAGAGTCAGCAGTGCTCTTACTCTGTTGTACACTGAAGATAGAAATATTGGAATCATTCAGAAACATGCTGATTGTTAAAGCAGAAAGCAACCAGAAATCACCTCTATTAACTGAATCTTTTTGTTCCTTTCTATGAATGTATCTAGGTACCAAAACATCCAGCGAACCATCGCAACAGAGAGGACTGAAGATGACACTGTGGTAAACAACAGGGTGGAGAGAGTTCCCACTGGAGGAGGAAGTGACTCTGAGGCAGAGCCTTCCCAGCCAAGCCCAGGTATGGGGCAACAAAGCTTCTGAGAGGAGTGTTCAGTGCCATTCAGTTCTGGGGAAATCTGCATTTCCAGGGGAGACTGAAATTTTATTATACCAGGTTGAAAAACCTAATTAAAAAAAAAAAAAAAAGACCTGAAGATACAGTTTTAGATGTGAAGCTACAAGCACAATGCTGGATACAACAGTTTCAGTTCTTCTTTAACAACTACTAAGACAGACAAAGCATTTTTGCTTTAGTAAAAGGCCATTTGAAACGAAAATGAAAGAAGTATTTTGCAAGTACTATATTCACCTAGTAGTGAATATATTCACCTAGTAGTTGCAAAAATAGTGCTGTCTTATTTTTGTAGCTGTGTCATTTTTAGCTTGGGGCATTTGCAGTTTATTTTCTCTAGGCTTGGCTTCTGCACTGCCACATTTGCCCATGTGATTGCACCTGCAGTGGCCCTGGCATCATGTATGAAATACTTGTGGTTTTTAAAGGTGTGGTTTTGTGATAGCTGTGAGCTGACCTAAGTGTGGGCTGTCACCAAAGAAGGCACAGCTGTCTTTTTGCTCACCACTACTTTATGTGACAGGACCTCATACCAGAGTGGAGAGCTGAACTGCCTGAAAAATAGCCTGGCTTCTTGTCCTTGTCCTTTACAGCCAGATTGGATCTTTAATCTGGCTTGTTACATAAGGAGACAAGAGTGAGGGTTACTACAAAGAAGAAGAGGAAAATGTGTACCCAAGGCAGGATGGGATGGCAGGGATCTCTTCTACTCTTTTTGGTGGTAATCTCACTCCTACCAAAAATGTTTTCTTAAAACATTTAGGAAACCATAGTCTTAAGTGTTTGTTTCAAGTAGGGAATATCAGCAATCAGTCTAGTGCCCACTATGCATCTTGAGACCATGCAAAAATAACTCTCTGCTTTGTTAGCACCAGCAAAATGATTGAGCAATCATCTTCCTCTGGATCACTCTTACCTCCACCAAACATTGTGTTCTGTATTGTCTGCCATGAGTAAATCCAACTTCTTGCTATCCTTTTGCTGTCCCTCTGTAAATAGGATTGGTAATGGGAAAGAGCCAACACATTGTCTGCTTAAATGTTCGTAGTTTTCCATATTGAAGAGGAAAAAATACATAGAGAAATAATAAAATTTTTAACAAGTTTAGAAAAATATTCAATTTTGTTTGTTTTGATCCATTAGGTTTTTTAAGCTTGAAAATCAATTTTGGCCAAGAATGTTTAACATTTGATGCTCAAAGTTTCCTTGCCATCTTTTGTATTGCAATTAAAGAGAGACTTCTATCTACAGTGGATCTCATAAGGAGATCCCAGTTCTCTATGTCAGAGAAGTGGAAATGAGGCTCACATTGTATTATTAGTATTTATAAATAATGTAGCCATTACTTGTAATATCCATAATCATTTAGTATCATAGACAATAAAATAGCAATTTAATAGGAGTTACCAGCACTAAGTATTTAGTTCAGTTGATTATTTAACATGCACTCTTTTGTTTTAAACCCAAAGAGCTAATCAGTGTGAAAAATGTTACTATAAGTTATTAGGAAATTATTTTTGCTATAGATAATTGCTTTACTTTTGGAAGAAAGCATCAATATTGTATAAAATTCCAAGAATTAGAAGGTCAATGATGGTGTAAACACATTAGGGAAAGAAAAAGCTGCAGTATTATACATTTGTTATTTGTTTTTTAATTTAAATGAAAAATATCAGAAGGAATACAATTAAGGCACATTAATCCAGGTTTTAAGCCAGTATAAATCAATTTAACTCCATAAACTGATTCAGTCTGCAGTTTTAAATGGATAAAATAATATGATGGGTGCAGCAAGAAGAAAAAAGAATTTATAACTGATAAGAAAAAAATTGCGAAATTTTATTTATTCTCTTGATGACATCTGCATCCAATTTTCTTGGACTGCAAATAAAATGCAGTTTTATTTGAAAATGCCAGAACACCAAAGCCATATTTCAATGGTAGGAAGAATTTTTCTGGTAGCTAAAGAGCATCAGGAGTTTCTACCTCTACAAAGTTACATTCTCAGTGCTCAGTTCTGCTCCTGTGTTTCATTAATTGATACAGATTAAAAATAATGCAGTTGTGTCTGCTTTTGTTTTCTTTACCATACAAGTCCCCAAAACCTTGGATTTTTCAAAACCAGTGCAATTAAAGTAAAGGCTGGATTGGGAGATCAGATTTCTCTAAAATCAGCTGTAGGGGAAACCAGAATGGACCTGGGTGACTAAACCAAACCATCAGCTGGTGAAAACTGCTGTGGTGACATTATACTTGGGGACAGCAGCGGACTTGACATAGAGTTTCATAAGCTACAGTTCAGGAAACCATTCAGCTCCTGCACTGCTGTGGTACACACTGCATCACTAAACATAAGGGCATCCATCAGTTTGCTTGTCTTGGGAATGCTGAGGTAGGTGCATTGGGCAGTTGGTGGCTTTTTTGTATCATCACTTCTGCAGCTGTTTCTGAAAGGTTAAATAATAGACCGTGCTTGCCACTACATTAATAAGATTCTGTGGCTTGTTTTGTTTTGGTTTTTTTTGGTTTTTTTGGTTGTTTTTTTTTTGTTTTGTTTTGGTTTTTTTGGTTTTTTTTTTTTTTTTTTTGTGCAGAGATTAGGAGGGAAGGTTCCCTTTCTCCTGTGAATTCTCAAAAAATCACCTTGTTGCTGCAGTCTCCAGCTGTGAAGTTCATCACCAATCCCGAGTTCTTCACTGTGCTGCATGCAAACTATGTGAGTAACTATGATTTGCTCTCTCACACTACTGATTTTTGAGTCCCAGTGCTGTGTCCCAGAATTTCAGGGAGAATGCACAGTAAATCTGAATTGTGTGACTTGGGGCTCAGTTGTCCTTTCTGAGCACCAGACCAGGCTGGGGACACTACAGCCAGGCTGCTCCAAGGAGGCTCTTGCTGGGATTCTGCCTCACACAAGAGTGTCCATGGTACAGAGAAGCTCATTAATGTTATCCTCCCAGAACAAGTAGGAACCCTTGGTTTCAGCTTGGTTGATTCTGTTGCTGCAGGCAATGAAGTTGTTGTCTTTTGATCCAACATCCTGAGAAATCTGACTCAGATACCACCAAGTCTTACTCAGATATCACCAAGGGAAACAGAGAGAAAAAAATTAACTCTTGCAATTTGAATTCCCAAAAAGGGGGCAGGCATAACTGAGTGGAAGAAATACTGATTTGTGTCAGTGTAGCTATTTTGGGAAAAACACAAATAAAAACAAATTTTCAAAATTCAAATAACTTTTTTTTTCCATTAGTGAAGTAAAACCACACATTTTCTTGCAAACCTGTAGGGGACTGGCAAAAATGTAGTATCAGGAGGAAGCAGATAGGGCAGTCCCACAAGGAGATGCATTCCTAGTTTGCCATATCTGGAATTTAGTTCAACAAGGCATCTAAACGTAACTTCTGACTATTTGGGAAGTCATCCATTTCTGGGTAGCAATGATCTTCCTTTTCAAAAGGAAGAGACAGTAAAACACTGAGATTTGCCTCAGCAGAGCCTTTTAGCTAACTGCAGACATCAGGTTTTGGCTGTGGCACTTCATGGATTGAAGCCAGCCATCCACCTCCAAGCATCTGCCAGAGATTATCACCCATGAGATCCTGACAAGGAAAGGATGTATTAACTCACCTGACATTCCCTGAACTAGGTTATGGAGTGCAGGTAATTTCTTCCATTAGCAGGGTGATATATGATGATTTATAGCTGGGGGCCATGTAATTTTTGACCAGCATGGTTGTTGGAAAAATGAGCAACTGATTCCATAATTGTGTAAAGAACAGCTCACAAGATAATAAATCCCAATTTTAATATTCACTGAAATTTTAAAAAAAGCAGAAAGAGGCTTCAGTTTTGTCTTAAAAACTTGTCTCTAATGTGAGAACCAGAATAATCTATTAAAACATCTGTGAAATGGTCATACAGATACCAGTTGAATAATGGCCCACATAACTTTTGCCTTAACACGAGTGTAATATTCAACCACATGCCCCTATTAAAATTTCAAGCTATTAATTATGCCACTGAAGTTGGGATTGGAAAATATTATCCAGCATTTAGAATTATAAAGGAAAGCCTCTCATTTTTCAGATATTTTATTTCCATGAAGAGACAAAACTACATTACACTCTTTGTTTCCCTAGTGCAGCTTAGAGATATTCAAGGCAGTCATTGATCATATATTAGATCAAAATAAAACTTTTGTTATGTAGTAGGCTAAGATCTTAAAAATCTGTGACCATGAAGCTTTCCTGGGTTATAAGCAGGTCATATCTTCAGGGCAGAGATCCTATCTCTGTGATTTAACATTTACCAACCCTTGCTATAATTAGGGACCTTGTGCTACAGGGAGCATTCTCAGTGGTGTCACCACAATAAATCCTTACATCATAAAGATTATACCTGTAGATGTTTTATTGAATTATAGTGGTTAAAATGCACTAAACGTGCATAGAAATTGAGAATTCAAAACTGCTGGGTCAGATTCTCTGGACATATTCCAGGTCTGCACACTGGAGCTCACTTCACTTAAGACAGGAGTCCTCCAGTGATCTTTATTACTCTAATGAGTAATCAATCCTTTGGGCTGACCAGCAAACCAAGACACTCATTTTCTCTCTAGTAAAAGGTTCAGGAGATTTTTGTGACGTTTTCTACTCTGTCTTGACGAGCTTTTTCCCTGAAGTGAAGGATTCAAAGAGTAGCCTGTGAATGGGCCTGTGTGTTGTTAGCACAAGTATTATTTTGCGATGCTCTATCATTGAACACACTGAACAACATACATTGAACAACAAATACAGTTCACTGGACCCCTATTCTGCAATCAGATCAGTTCACTCCCTTGAGCTGCCTCTGGCCACTTCCTCTAGAGGTGTATTTAATGCCCATTGTGAGATACAACTTTCTGCCTGAGGGGTGGCATTCACTGGACTCAAGGAAGCGTCTCCATCTGACAAGCTTTGTAGTCATTGCAGAAACAAATACTCCATTCCAGGAAACAATTCACCTCTTCCAAAAACAGACAATTAAATAGTGTCTGTTCCTACCCTGTGGCTGTATAGTCACTACAAAAAAGGTAGCAAGTTCATATGGAGACATCTGCACTGGGGTCCTTGTAAGTTCGTGAGTCCTATCACGGACATCTTGATTTCAGTTACAGAAAAAATAGATGTTCACAGCTGTCTTTGCATCTCTCTGGCACTGCCAAGGCCCACAAGCAGTGTTTCTGTTGACCAATAAAAGCAGTGAAAGGGTCAACTACATGCGCCTTGAGTGTGTGATGTTTCAGCTGACCATTTTTGAAGTGCATTAAAAAGGCAGTTCTTACACAAGCTAACTGTGCATAATGTGTGGGACAGTTCACTTTTCAGATTGTATTTCTTAATTCTGCATATGCATGTAAAGTATTCATTCAACTCAAAACAATGAGATTGAAGTGTTTCTTGATTCTAACAGGATTTGTTTCAGTTCTTTGGGCATGTGGCCCATGAAATAACCAAATATGTTTTGACATCAGAACTGGGTTTCTTCCCTTCTGTTATCCATCTCACAGAGTGCCTATCGAGTCTTCACCAACAGTACCTGCTTGAAGCACATGATTCTGAAGATTCGTAGAGATGCTCGTAATTTTGAGCGGTATCAGCATAACAGAGACCTAGTAAATTTTATCAACATGTTTGCTGATACCCGACTGGAGCTTCCTCGTGGCTGGGAGATAAAAACTGACCAGCAGGGCAAGGTAAGAGTGCCAATAAAACTAATCACTTGTTTAACACAGCACATCAGACAACATGATTATTAAAAGTTCCTTCCTTCTTGACTCAAAATCAGTGAAGGTTTGGTTTAAACAACACAAGCAGCAAGGGGAGTTACTTTAGAATCAGGAAAAAAGCTTCAAAGTTTCAAAGCATTTCTAACTTTCTATAGAGTATTGTACCAAAGCAAGGCAGCATTGAACTGACAACAAAGTTTGAGCCAGAGTAGATCTGTTGTGACTGCAAAATTTGACTCAGTGCGTCTGCCTCAAATGAAGCTTTGCTGACTGGCCTCTGGAACCACCAAATAGGTTAAAGCAGCATTTTCCAATAATATTATTCTCTCCTGTCTTGTTTACATCATGGCCATTGCACATGATTTTGGTCTACACAGCTTCAGATATTTTCTAAGAGCTATTCTAGCTTTGAGTAGGCCGGTCCTGTTGTTTGCAGGTGCCTTCCATGGGCTATACTTATCCAAGGTATTTCCCACTTACAGTTGCCACTGGTTTTCCTGCTGCATTCCCGCAATACCATCACAGGGTTGGCAGTCTTCTTATTAAAGAAACCATCGTTCCTTTGTGTTTCAGTCTTTCTTCGTTGACCACAATAGCCGTGCTACCACCTTCATAGATCCCAGGATCCCGCTGCAGAATGGGCGTCTCCCAAATCATTTGACTCACCGGCAACATCTCCAGCGACTCCGTAGCTACAGCGCTGGAGAGGTAACTGTGCTCATATCTACTCAGGAGCTTTTGACATCAGTCTTCTCTAGAATTATAAGAACTTCTTATATTTTAAAAATATTGAAACAGACTGTCCTGCTAATGTCTATCTTCCAAAGACAATAAGGGATTTTTTTGTCTTTCCAAAGGGTTTATTTCAGAGATTGCTGGTTTATATTTTGATGGTTTTCAGAATAAAATAATAAGCAAGTAAAGCATAACTGAAGTGATGACAGAATAGATTTTAAAAGAAGAATCCATATTTGGCATCCTGGCCTGGCTTTACTTAAGTTATTAATTAGGTTTTTTTTATAGCCTGATACCTTATATGTTTCTTCATTCCCACTGTGACATTGTGCTCTGAAAAGACAGACTCCCTAGAAGTAGTGCAGTAATGTATGCTGAGGTTTGCTTTCCCAGCTTTCAGTCACATTATATATTTTTCCTATATATCATGGGGATGATTTTTATCACTGAGGGCCATAGACAGGATTGAAAGAAGCATAAATACTGTGTTTGCATTGTGGATTTAAGTAGGAAAAAGTACCAGCAATCAGATTCTTCATATAGCAAATCCATACAGTTAAACATTTGTAAAGATTGTTGCTGAATAGAACTAGAGATGAACTATGGTGAAACGGTCTTTCTCTTCCACAAAAATATCCACATAAATGCTTGTGAAATTAGCATCAAAATTTATTGCAGCCGGACCAGTCTGAATACCTCTCACTGCCAGGTGGGTTGGGATTAGGAGCTGAACAGGGTGTGAGGTCAGTTCCTCAGGACGAAAGGCAAACCAGGCATGAATAGCTTGGGCATGTCTTCTCCATTTTCGGTGAATACAGCATCATATTTTCTGAAGATAGAAGTGTATCAATGGATCTGTTTCAGTCATATCTTCCCACCAGCTTAGCAACTTCCCTCTGCCAGCAGCCTTCAGTTTAGTGTTGCTGCTGTGATTGAATTACTGGCATGACTGTGATAGCCACCTGCACTGTAATTCATGCTTGAGTCCATGCTTGCACATTCACCATGTCAGGGATAGAAACACCACTGAGCAACTCAGATGACCTAGCCCAAAAAATACACTTGGTTTTGCAAACACTGGCAAGACTGGCACGGAGCAATATGCAATAAACCCCCCCAAAAAAACCAGTAAAGGCTACGGAGTCAAAAGTATTGAATACTTTTGAGTAATGATTATCTGGGGAAATCAAAAACTGTGCTTTGAGGCCACTGTTCTGGCATGAACAGCCAATGAAATAGTCATCTCCCAGTCTTGGTGGTCCAGGTCCCACAGTGCTTCCACATCCTTGTCATAGTCAAACTTCTTTATTGTAGTCAAGTAGCTTCCCATTTGGAAATGTCTGCTGCTCCACTGGAAGGACTCCCATTGATTTCCAAGGACTTTGGATTGGTGCCTAAAAGTCCCTCATTTACAAGGAAAATATTCAGCCCTTTGCAGCTCACTCCATTTATTAAGAGCCTCATGTTCAATGCCATTTCCTCCAAGTGCATTTGGGTGTTCTTTGGCCTATAATTCATGTCTGTAGACTCACACATGGAGCTTTGTCCTGGCCATGTGTCATCTGTCTGCAGTCTTGCTGGTTTCTTTGCTGAGCAGATGGTGTGGCCTCTGGAAGCTGTCACCAGGACAGTATGAAGGACCACGAAGGACAACTCACCAGTTTTCAGTGTTATGTACATGTGTCAAAGGAGCCTGAAGGACATCAGAATAGTGAAGTTGTGGTTGCCAGAGAGGACATAGAAAAGAGCCACGGTAATGAAATAAAGGACTTCTGGAAAAACTTCCATTGTTCTGTGTAGATTACTGATATTAAATGGTATTATATATTAATTTGAAAAAAAATTGCTACAAGTTCTTTATTAAACACTTATTTAAGAGTTATCAGTCTTTTACAGGAGAAAGGGGATTGTTGCTACTCCTAGTTACCTGACTTGTGGAAGCAAAGGTCAGATAGCTATTGTACTCTATTAGCTAAGAGTGGAAAGAGAATTGTTAGTAAAATGGAAGTTAATTAGAGGGCTGGGAGTTTTTCTGTGTTGCCAGAGAAAAATTGTTCGGAGGTATAAATGTGCAAAGACCAAACACAGCATGAGCAATGCCTAGGGATGGTGATGAAGAGAATTATATCACCAGTTTATTGAGGTGTGTACAGAACTGGATTCTTACAATCTATACTTTATCTCTTAAACCAGAACTGGGAAGATGGGAAGAAGGGAGCGAAAATTTATTTTCATAGGCACAATACACATTTCTTTCCAAAATTCTTGCTCCAGGAGAAATATGTCCAGGCACTGGAAAGCTAACCAAAATGAATGGTGACAAGAGGAAGAGGAGGAGCCAGGCTCAGACTGGGCAGAAGTACCATGCAGTTCCCAAGTGATGAGCAAATAACACCTGGCCCTAATTTTTATGGAAGATATGTGTTTAACTCCTCTGTTACTCCTCCTTTTCCCCTTTCTGTCTTCTGGTCAGTAAAATTATGTGTAGCAACAAGGGCATAGGATTTGTCACGGATGAGTTAGCAATCACCCTTAAAAACAGGCTTAGACACCATCTGCATTCCTTTGCAAGTCTGTTCTACAAGGACCTGAGGAATAGGCATCCTCACCTGAGCTCCAGCGCTGCCTGGAAGTGAAGAAGCTGAGCCCAACAAAGCCTTAGCACCCTCCCATGCATCCTAACTAGTACAGCTGGTCACGGGCCCGTATGTGCTGCCAATAAACAGCCCAAGAAATGGCTGCTCCCACACGGGCCTCGTGCCCACTGTGGCAGTGGATCACAGGGCACCTCTTGCACCTAAGGTTCCCCCCTGTGCCATAGCATGGAGTGAATGCTGTAAAGGCCACAAAGAGCTTGCTGGGGTGGATGCCTGGATCACAGGGGAAAAGCTGCCTAAGCCTGATCTAAACTTTCCTTGTGAGTTAGCCTGTGGGCATGTGAGGAGGAGACAAAGTGAAAGGGTACAAGTGAAATCCTAACTGGATGATGAAGCAAAACATTCACCATGCACTTGCACAGCAGTTTTGTGTTTTAAATTACAACGTGTTTGATTAGAATAGTTAAGATTTTTTATTGTTTAACCTGTGTGTTGACACATATCAAGTGCATTGACTGGTATCAAGTTACATGTAAACATTTTAAGCTTTACGGGTTCCAAAAGACAGCTTGCCAGGCACATTAACTTCCCAGTTTTTGTGTATATCCAGTTGGAAGACTTGGCTTTTGGCTGTACCACTGAAAATGGGTTGGCATCATTTGCTTGGATGCAGAGTTAAGCATTTAAAATACTGAAGTTGGGGTGATTTCTTCCTGAAGTGGTTGCCAAATGCTATAATTTGTGCAGTAAGAAAGGAGCAGCTATTAGCCTAGTGGAGTGGCAGTTGGAATTCCTAATGCGTCTTGTCCTAATACAGCCTCACACTGTAGTCACAGGACAAGGAGGAGTGTCTTTAAACTGAAAGAAGGTAAGTTGAGATCAGATATTAGGAAAAAATTCTTTACTGTGAGGGTGGTGAAGCACTGTAACAGATTGCCCAGAGAAGCTGTTGATGCTGTGAAGCTGCTCCATGCCTGGAAGTGTTCTAAGACCAGGTTGGAGGGGGCCCTAGCAACCTGGTCTAGTGGAAGGTGTCCCTGCTTGTAGCAGGGGTGTTGCAACTAGATGATTTTTAAGGTCCCTTCCAACCCATACCATTCTATGATTCCTCTCTTGGCCTCACTGTGACCATATTCTGGCGGAAAACATGAGAGACAGGTGGGATCCCCATAACTTTCACAAGTCTCCAAAAAGTTACCCAGCAAGTAATGCCGTAATGCAAACATTGCCAGATGTCATTGTTTGCCTTTTAATATCCTCATACCGAAGTGTTCTCCCACCTTTTAAGGACTCTGACTTTCTGACATGATTCCCTTCACTAGGTAGTGTATTTAAGACAGTGGCTTTCTTTAAGTGCCTCAGTTAAGGGGCAGTGAAAAATTTCCTTCTTACTACTCTGTTTATCAGCTCTTTGGATTATGTTCTTCTTTTCAGTGTGTGCAATCCAATTTCTGGTTATGCAAGTTCGGCAGCCTTCTGGGATAATACAGCCTTTTTTGTGTTGTGATCTACATAGATAGACCTTCCTCATGTTATTTCCACTATTAAATTTCCCTTCAACAACACTGAATGAACACTACAGCATTGTGGGTTTTTTCTCTTTTCAAAAACATTGCTGTAAAAACTTTGAAGTAATGCAGTTATGCTAAAACAAGACATGTTTGATACTACAGAGTATGTAGTGTGATACTACAGAGATTTTATTTTCATTGAAGTGCATTTACTTCTATATTCTGGCACCTTCAGCACTGAGGAGGTGTCATAGCTATGGATAATGGCGTACCTTCATTTGGAAGCACAGAATTACTTGCCTTTTTTAAGTTGACTCGAGTGTAAAGCCATAATTTTCATGCATGCTTTTTGTCCTTCAGTCAGCATCATGGACCATTCTGAAGGTTATAGAAGTAAAGATGACAAATCTTTCAAGTGACTGGTGGTCAGTTTTGATCATTCTTTTCCTTTTCTCTGATGTTGTAGGCCTCTGAAGTCTCTCGAAACAGAGGAGTTACTCTGTTGGCCAGACCAGGCAATAGTCTTGTAACAGCTATTCGAAACCATCACCATCACGAGGCATTACCTCTGGGTAAGCCAAGGTTTCTTTTTCTTGTCAAAGCAGTGCTCACAAAGGTAGGTTTTAGGACTTCTCATGAGATATGTGTGCTGCCTCGTGTTGCCCTGTGCCTCACTGGCAGTGCAGTGTGCCCCTGCAGAGTTCTGGTGACATGGCAAATAAAGCCTCTGGTCTGATTTTACCTTTTCCAGCTTACAATGACAAGATTGTTGCATTTCTACGCCAACCCAACATTTTTGAGATGCTGCAGGAGCGTCAGCCCAGCTTGGCCAGAAACCATGCACTCAGGTACTGTTTTTCTCCAGACTGCTGTACCCTACTTCCAGGAAGCACTTTTTGTAGTGGAAAAAAACAAATTCTAGTGACTGTAGTACAAAAGATGAACTTGGAGCTCCTATGGAACTGTCACCATTAAAAAGTAGATGGGAAGCACCAGGATCCATGTGGTTACTATAGTTACTTTCCATAGACATCCAAGAAGTAAAATAATTATGGGCAAATAGTGAGCAGAAACTCTGCCTTCACCTGCAATTATCACTTTGCTTTTCAGAAGATAGAGTTAAAAGAGTTTTTGGATGGAAGTCAGCAGCAAAACCCTAATAAGTCCAGCAGAACCAGGATTTTGCTTCATGATTGGATTTACACCCCTGTCATGGATATAGTCACCCTAGATTTTATAAAGAAATAGGATCATTAATGTGAAGTGGATTGTACTTTTGTCTTTAATCTTTCTCACTTGACTTAAAGGTAGTAATTTCCAAAGTATTTATATTGTGTCATTCTTTTTCTTAAGCCCATTCCTTTCCTATTAGATTTTTTGAAAACAGAAAAAGCAGAACCAATTACCGTTATAACTTAAACTCATTTGAATTCCAAAGTTCGAATTAACTGATTTTGGTCAAGAACTTAAGCTGGTGTTAATCAATGTCAGCGGTGCCCATATGCACCAGCTGAGAGTTTGACCAAGAGTTTAGGTTGTACTGTGCAGTCAGAGGTGTGGCTGCAGGACTGCTGAAGGAGAAGAGGACCTCCAAATTCCTGAAGTGTGCTTTCTGCTGGTAGCCCTACTGACTTCTCATTTACCTCTGAGGGCCAGACAAAGAATTTTTTGAGTGTAAGGATTAGACTTCCTTCTGGAGGAATTGTTACATGCAAATAAAATGAGAAATAGAATGAAAAATACTCTCAGTATTCAAGATGTACATTTCTGTAACTGAGAAATTTTTATCTTCACCATCAAATTATTCCAGACTACTTTTTTTTTCTCAGCTATAACTTGAATTCTCATTTCCCAGAGAACAGATAATGCTTTTATCGCCTTTTGAGCAGAGAATAAAATTGACCAGTGATAGGGGCTAGACAGCTTAGCCAGTGCATAATGAGATTTGTAACAGGATATTGAGCCTTTTGCCTACAGGTCATTGCTGATTATACCTTGGGCCAGGAGTGATCCAAGCTACTGTCTAATGCTCATGCAGCAGGTGTTAAGAAAACTCTGAGGATGCAAAGTCCTTCTTTTATGAACCTTGATTACAAGGTTCTAGAGCATATCCTTGACTGGATGTATCATATTTTGACTTAATACTAGAATAAAAATATTTGGACAATGCAGTGCTTTAGAAACACACTGGTAGGCTGTATCTGTGTATCTTCCATGATCCTACTCTGCTGATAGGATCCTATCCTATGTTTCCCAGTTTTTATTAACAGCAGGTATGATTTTACACATGCAACACATGTGTAACATGTGTAACGTCTGTGTGATTAATTCATGTCAAGTATATGTTAGAGTGTTATTTCCCAGATGGAACTGACAGAGGGAAAGGAAGTGATATTCCTGCAAATTCTTTTAATAGAAGGTGCTATGTTAGTTATAGGCTTACACAAAAAATCTGCAGTTGGTGACCTGACATGTAGACATGAAACTGAAGGACTAAGAATCATTCTGTTCTCTAAAATAGGGAATAAAATCTCTTTATTTTGGATCAATAAACTGAGTGATAGAGACAGATTTTTTTTTTTTTTGCAAGTTTGTTACGAAGATGAGAAAATGAATCAGGCATATAGGATGTTTGACATTTTTATAAGGAAATAAACAGGAACTGGCAAAATACCAAAGAATAACTACACTATGCATGGCTCAAGCCATGATAATGGCATGGTTTTTTGCCAGTTTTGTATTTTTTTTCTTCTCTTCTCCATAATATCACTTATGTTTCAGGGAGAAGATCCATTACATTCGGACAGAGGGTACACATGGGCTTGAAAAGTTGTCGTGTGATGCAGATTTAGTAATTCTGTTGAGGTAATCAATTTGATCAATAGCATAATGTCATTACTTACAGTACCAGATATACTATCTGTCTCTTTCTCAACATAATTGAAAAGATTTTGTTAAATCAGGTCATACTGATAGCCATCCAAAATGATTCAGCCAGAGCGTATCTGTCAATTTTTACTTCCTGGAAGGCAGCCTACATCAGTGCAGTAAATCCAGCCAGCTCAGTCAGTATGGCTGTTACCATCAAGTAGCAGACAAAAAAGAATCAGGTCAAAACGTTTCCTTTTAATGGAAAAATATCTTGTTTTTTAAAGAAAGAAAAAATTAAAAAGAGAGGGGAAAAAATCCCTTGTCTTTCTCACTACAATAATTTAACTGCTCATGAAATTGATAATTTTACTGCAGCAGTGCTGCCACACATGCATGAAACCTCAATGTCCAGTGCAGTGAGCATTGTTTGGGTAATGAATATAAGGCTTCAGTTTGTACTGGAACCAGAGAGCTTGGTCTTTAGGTCCTACTTCTCCTCAGTGCAGCTAAGAACTTATTTTATTGTCTTGATCTGAGATGGGAAATGTTGCATTACCCAGATGGGGTTGGTGTGCTGTAATAGGACTGCCTAATGCAAGAAGTTTACAACTCATTCCCATCATTTCAATTTAAGCAGTCAAAGCACTGAACTACGTGAAAATGGCCCGAGTAAAACAGCCTGGGAGACAGAGCGTGCATCTTTACTTCTCTCTGCTAATGTGTTGAAGGTGTTCCTGTTTCCTATGTAACCTCACATCTTTGCTCTCCATCAGTGGCTGAGCTATTGTGTTAGCATGAAACATCTATTAAAATTCATTTTGTTCTTCATTGCTAGTGACCAGCCTGTCTTTGGGAAGCCTATGGATTTTTTGAATCCATGAGTTCAGAGATGCACCCAAACATCTGACACAATGAATTTGCACCATACTGCATATTTACATTCCTTCATGTGATGAATGTGGACTAAATCTCTCCCTATGACTTTTTGCACACAGCCTTTTTGAAGAGGATATCATGTCCTACATACCACTGCAGGCTGCCTTCCATCCGGGTTACAGTTTTTCTCCTCGCTGCTCACCCTGTTCATCACCCCAAAACTCTCCAGGTAAGGAGATGGGGAAATTAGGACAAAATCTTGCATTTGTGATATTTCTTCTAATAAATAGAAAAGAGCAGATTCAGAGCCAGCATCAGCTGTCAGCCTGCTAATTCCAGTGCCCACTCTGAATCTGATCCCAGCTGATTTTTTTGCTGTATCAGTTTCCAATGCTGCTATGTATCTATTGATACATACCTTTTTATATCATTGGAAAGGATTAGGGTAAGAGAGTGGTGTACTCCAAGCATAAGTCACTGATATGGAAGCACATTAATTTTATGTGACAGCAGCCAAGAGCACCTTCCAAATTGAAGGTGTGTTGCAGCACTTCCAGTACCCCTGTAAAGTTCAGTCTCCTCCACTCAGTGTTCCAAAAACTTCTCTTCTTCCCAAGACATATATTTTGAGACCTGAGGGGATCATCTTCATCGTCTAGCCTGACCTCCCGTGCTGAACCCATTAACTTAGGTTCGACAGGAAACATATTTTCCAGAAAGACATGCTGTCTGAGAAGGTTATTTCCAGCTGTGCTGTCTCTGTAGTTATTGTTTATGCTATAGAAATTTGAGGAGCTAATGTCTCCCTTTTGCCAAGAGACACAACCCCCACTGCAGTCTCACTGCGTGGCTGTGTCCAGTGGCCATTTTGAGAGAATCAACAGAAATGTGATCTGAAGAAATTCATTTTTGGCTGAGCTTTTTGAGCATACATTTAAATTATCTGATTTCAAACAAAATGGAGAAGAGAAGGAAATCTTGGATGTGGCTGTGGAAAATGGAAAGGTTTTTTGATGTGAAGAAGTTAAATGCTAAACCCTTCTCTACAGGAGAACAGTTTTTTGTCATTAATGAGTTTTAACACCATTGTGAGTACTAGTTCCCCTTGTCTACATCAGGACATGTCATAAGCAAGTTTTCTTCAGGACAAGAATCCAAGTATATGGCACAAATGTGACTTAGGAGACTGTTCTTGTGAAAACACAAGGGCAAATACTCATTTCCAGCAACACACTGTCTTCTTGATAATTTCTGTCATGGTTATAGAGCCCATGAGAGCAGCCCTTCTCTTATGTCCTGGGGGAAAACAAAAGGCTGACATAAGAAAGAAGTGTTGCAAGAGATTCTCTTTGCACTCCATGTAAATACGCCTTTCTGTTTTACCAGCAGAGACAGTAATGTCCTTCCCTCATGGCAACCATGATACTTTGGGCTCCCACTAAATGTGATGGGCTTTTTTTTTCTTTCCTGTGGAGCGTTTGCTGCCAGATTTCTCATAAAAGGGCTGGTTTTTATTGTCTTTTGTAATGAGATAGGTAAATGGGATTTCATTAATCTGTTATTTGGCCTTTTATGGCATGGCAGTTTATACAAAAAGAATAATCACCTACTTTGAGAATGCACCTTTCAAAACAAAACAGATTCCAAATTGCTGAAAAATCTGCTGTTATGTGTGAATCATAATAGGGAAATGTAGCATTTCTTGTTGACAGAAATCCTTTTTGATGCCATAGAGGGGTTTTGTGTTGATAGCTGGAAGTGCTTAATATACAGTCAGATTAACACAGGGAAACCTGACTCCCAGCTTGGCTGGGCTGCTAGGCTCCAGTGAGAAGCATTGCTGAGTTTCAGAGGTTTAATCCTGCCAAGTAAGGAGATCTCCTGTACAATGCAGAGGAGAGAAATCTCTTAAAAGTGCAAAAGGGAAAGAAAACCTAAATGCCACTGACCATGAGAGGCAGATATATATGTCAGTCTTTCTCATGCCTTTCTGATCCTTCAGTTTCCATTCCATCACAGTTAAAGGCAGAGGCAACACAAAGGTACACACAAGGTGAGCTTAACAGTACTTTTAGCGAAGAGGATACAGTCCCTGGAAGTTCATTGCAATTACTGAATTACAGGAACTTACAACTCTATTGATGCCAGATAGATCAAAAATAACACTGAGTGCACTGTATACCTGCAAAAAGTTCCTAACATTTGTTAACCGATTCTGTGTGGAAACATCAGCTGCATGATCTGGAAGAATGTCAAGCCCCTTACACCTTAGGATGCTGTTTATTTTCCCTCCAGGGCTGCAGCGAGCAAGTGCAAGAGCACCTTCTCCATACAGGAGGGACTTTGAAGCCAAGCTGCGCAATTTCTATCGAAAACTTGAAGCCAAAGGATATGGACAAGGTCCAGGAAAAATTAAGTAAGTATTAAAATCACTTAGTCTAACGGGACATAGCTTTGTCTTTTGCCATTCATTATCCATGAAGATGGGGATAGGGAGTGTAAAACACCCTGGAGATTGCATTTCTTACATAACCATCAGGGAAAGATAAGATCTTCATATACCCTGCAAAAGAGTGACCTTCAAGAGGCTTTTGTGTGGAAGTTTTACTTCTTTAAAGATTTGTATTCTCTTACACTCCCATTTCTTGCCTATTTAATAGGGATATTCATATTCCTACCTATAATTTGCCTGTAGGAGAATTATCCTTCCAGGCAAACACCCACCAGATATTAACAACAGGTGTATCACTGTAATGGCAGGATGACTCCGAGTTCTTTGGGTCTACATATCAGTAGATATGTATAACTCAGGATACCAGTGTAACTCAGTGTAATGATTCTACAGAAGTTAGTCTGTACATGCAGGTTTAACTTTCCGTAGTTCTTTGTGTTGATAGCCCTCCTGGATTTGAACTGGAGAGATTTCTGCCATTCTTTCTGTATTTGGGGTTCTCTCTTATTTAATTGTGGAGTTTCTTTCCATACATCTTGTTAGTTGGGTTTTGAGTTTGTACCAACTTGTGCTCAGTATAGTTATCCAACTTTGCCAAAGGCTGTGGGGTGTTTCTAAGGTATTTCCTGGGCATCTGGTTGAATTTATCCTTCAGGTTGGCTTCCTACCAAAGGACATCTGTTGTGGAAAAAATAAAAGTATGAAGCTAAGCAATTTATTCCAGGCAAATGTCATCAGCAAAATGATTTTATAGAGCTGAGGAGTACTAGCTGGTGGTCACCCCATTTGGTGTCCTGCTAAATGGGTCCAAGGCAGATACGAAATATATTTTAGAAGGTCTGTTTTAAAATGTCCATGAACATATGAACAAGAAGGGTTTCTTGCACAGATGGTGTGTAAAAGTACTATTCATTAAGTTGTTGTAGAGATTAGTAAGGGAATGAGATATGTGTTGTATAAATAGAGGCTGATAACTCCCTTTACTTCCCCTGCCACAGAAGCAGTATGTCTGTGGACATTCACTGGATTAAATCCTGGAAGTGTTTGGGGCCAATTCCAGAAAGCTGTGACTTCATATACACAGGAAACTCACAGCCCCCTCTACCGTATAAATTTGTACATATGGGTTGTTGCAGAAAGTCTTAGTAGTAGAGCAGCACTTTGAACCTAATCATGGCATTGTGAAGGAATTCACCTTCAAGGCACATAGAAAATCCAATGGAAACCCGTAATGGTCAAGTAGCACGGACACCAGCAGATGGCATTTTATTGAGTTCTCTGAGAACGAATGTCTCTCTTTACAGCTGTTGTTTACCTTCAGCCTCACAAGCTCACACAAGACTCAGTCATCAGATCTTTATTTCCGCCGCCCTTTGCAGGTTAATTATACGGCGTGACCACTTGCTGGAAGGTACCTTCAACCAGGTAATGGCATATTCACGCAAGGAGCTCCAGCGGAACAAACTCTACGTCACGTTTGTCGGCGAGGAAGGGTAGGGAACCACAGAATGCTCTCAGTTCTGAAGTAGCTGTTATGTTGCAAAACACCAAGTTGACTAAGGCTGAGCCTCTCTTGTTTGTTATGTAATGTTTCTTTGGTTTTGTTTTACCTCTGAGTAAGTGATTCATCTTAATCAACTTAAACATTTGTTAAAAATAGCAATAACAATAATGCTACATTTTCCTATAACACCTTCCATCTAGATGTCTCAAAGTGACAGTTTAAGTGGTTAAATCTATTGTCATCTTGTTTGCCATAGATATTTTGACAGGCTAGAAGGGAAAACTCAACTACAGGCCAGTATTTACACACTGAATCAGTCTCAGGGCTATAGTTAGAGACCAGACCTTTTTCCAGTTTGTTACTCTAACTCTTCACAATAGATCTGGTTTTGCTTCAAAAAATTTTGCTTTGCATGCCAACTAATGTTCATTTGTTATCCATGTGTGGATTTCTTGTTTCCATCTTAAGTGAGAAACATTAATGCTGTTTAGTCTTTAAAATTTAATTCATGCAGTTGGAATCTGAAAGCAATAGAAGTTTCTTGAGAAGGCCTTTCTCAGGAAGCTTCCTACAGCTCTTACAATCCATGAGCCATTCTTGTATGATGAAATACAACCTCTGACCTTTTGTTTTCAAATGTAAGCACAACCTTTCATAGCCACCCTGGCTCACCTCAAGAGCTATGGTATAATGGAAGCTTAATCCACAAAATTTTATAATGGAAAGACCATTATGTGCATGCTTCCAGTGTGCCATATTACAAAGGCATGAAATTGTATTTCAGTAGCTTTGCATGTAAAGTCTCTTCTTTTCTAAAACCATGTGTGTAGAATTTCAGTTCCAAAGGTGTCAGACAGTACCTGAGGCAACTCTCAACATGTCCAGCAACTGCTGACACTTTCAGCTGTGAGGTGTCATGGCAAGTGAAGGGCTTCTGTCCCTTGTCTCGGGACAGGTTACATCCAGTGGGAAACAAAAGTTGCCAGTCTCAAAGAGAGTTACTCAGTGACCTCAGTATCAGGGGTTTTTTTTCACTCTTACTTTTTATTCTCTATGGATTCAATATTGTGTAACAGAGGTCATCTTTCACAGCTCATCTTGCCTCTGGCCTGCAAGTAAAGCATAAACATGTAGCACACTTCACTTTATGTTTTTGGAATACCATTTTGGAATGCTAATACTGGCCAAAGTCATATTGTTTTCTGTGTGTGAGCACGGTGTCCTCAGGAGAATTTACAAACCAATTTGATGTGCAAATTCATTTATTCTTCACTGATTCATTTACATCTGAAGATACATTCCTCTAGGGTTTCTGCTGCTTAATGCTAATATACATTCTGCTGGAAGGACTCCAAGATGCCAACTCCCTACTGAAGTGTTGATGCTGTATGGCCACGTGATGTTGTGTGGACATAGCTTCCCATGCTTCAAAGACAAAGGCCATTGAAAATTAACTATAAAGGCTTTATGATGAGTTAGTGTCTTGGCCAGAAATGCAATAGCTAGTCTCCTGTTGGAGGTTTAGAACATAGACAGGTCTTGTTTGTAGTTCTTTACTCCAGCCATTATCAGGCTTAACCCAGTACTTTGATGTCCACAGAACCAGACCTGGTCCATGGCTGGCACTAGTGGGTCATGTGGGCTTGTTACCATCCTCTTTTATGGGTGTGACTTTCGTGTCATCACATGATCCTAGAGCTAAAGCTCCTCAAAGAGAGAAGTACTAAATCTCCAGACATAAAACACAGGAGGATGGGCCTATCTGCCCTTTGCCATCTTTCTAGTTGCACAAATCAATGATTCAACCTCTTTCTCTTATGCTTCTATAACTTCATAATACAGACCATTCTGATCCAGTTGCAGAACTTCCTACTTATTTTACAATTGTTAAGTAGAAGGAATAGTGTCCATCTCAGAAAATCTTTTGGCACACATGCTATATGGCTACAGATAATTTCTTCATATTGCTACATGTAAGTTTATTTTGGATTGAAGAAATCTACTCACCATTATTAGAGAATTATCTGTTTTTAATAAATCCACCACAGTTTTCATTTAATGCATTCAGGAAAAATTTTCAGTCTCATTTTCCTTTTGTTTTCCAAGTTGAGTGTGAAAAATTCAAGGGAAAAAAAGAGGCTCTCTACAGAGCAAATTCATACAACAGCAAAGCTCAATTTAAGGTGTACCACATGAAAATAACAGAAAAGTGGAAGGGCTTGGATGGAACAAGCAAGGAATTGCCATTCTGTCATAAGAGACACAATTCTGCTGGGACTTGGTCTTGTTCAGCATGAACCCTTATGGTTTCTTAAAAAGCATTCTTGGAGTTAGATTTGAGTACATCTCGGTGTAGCAAGGTCAGAGCAATTTCTGCTTTGGGTTCTGGTCTGTGAACCCAAGTGTTCACAGGCGGTTCAAACCCACTCACTAGAAAGCTACCCCTCTGCTGCCCTGGCAGCTGAGGCAAGGCTGAGCCTTGTACCTCCAGTTTGCTAAGCTTTTGGGACAAAGGAAAATAAACCACTTAAGGCATGTGTCCCAGTTATGATTCCTCCCAGATCAGCCTGGATATTGGTGAAATTTTGGCATTTCAATTTGTTCAGGACTCAGAATCAAGTTTGGAGCGGAGAGATAAATCATGTTAGAAACACTTGACTACACAGGCCTCTCTACTAAGATAGCAGCCAATGTAGACAAACCCAGGAAATCCACTCAAATGGTAAGTAGCCTAATTTTATCTTTTCTACCTTTTTCTTTCCAGGTTGGACTACAGTGGCCCCTCCCGAGAATTCTTTTTCCTTCTGTCTCAGGAGCTCTTCAATCCCTATTATGGGCTGTTTGAGTATTCAGCCAACGACACTTACACTGTACAGATCAGCCCCATGTCTGCCTTTGTTGAAAATCACCTGGAATGGTAAGAACATTTTATGCAGAACTGAACAATTGTTTCAGAGCAATCAGAAAATGGAAAAGCAAAATAAAAGCTCCCAGTTTAGACTGGAGTACATACAAATATTGCTAACTCTGGGAAGAGGTGGGGAAGTAGGTTGTGAAAAGGAAGAGATGAACTTAACAGAAATAGAAGAGCAGGCTCTGAAAAAACAGTTGTGATGAAGTACTACTATTAAAATATCCTACTGGTATTACTTGGCACTTGATGTTTGTGAACTTGTGTGAATATAAAAAGGGTAGGGAGAAGAGCTCTGCTTAATGAAGTCTTCATCTCCTTGGTCCCTTTCTAAGAAGAGCTGGTGTGACCTTTTATACATCACAAAGCATTGTACTTGGAACCTGTATAGTGTTCTCTGAGAGCCACATTGCTGCTCTGTTCCTGCCACAGGCCTTAAAAAAGGCCCAGTGAAAGCAGTTTCCCTTTTCTTCCTTGACAGTGTGTCCCTGCATGTCTGGGGCAAGGCCAGAAGAGTGAGCAGATATTTTGGCTTACTAAGTATGTGTGCAAACAGACAAATTTCTGATCTTGTTTCTTTATCAAAAGTTCTGAAAGCATATTGTGATGTCCTCATTTTCTCTTTCTGCCTCCAGATATGTCTGTTTTTGGGAGTTGTTTTCACTTTGGTAGTTTCAGATGTGGTTAAGCGAAGCATAGACTGTGAGCCCTGGGCATCGCTTGGTCCCTTATGGGATTTCATTGTGTCAAAGAAGTGCTGCCACATGGGTTTGTTCTATGATGGTTTTCTTTGTCAATCTCACTGGCTTCTCTCAGAGATACTTTTTTTTTTTTTAAATGGGAGGCAGTTCCGACCCCTTTTAAATTGCAAATAGTACGTGTTCCTCTATTCTTGTGAACAGATCCTCCTTTGCTTGGCTTACAGCAGGCAGGAGATCAAGAACAGTTGTACTGTCACCTTTATTAAAGTTGCCAGGGGAAAAATGGCATGTTGCTTGGGACTTGCATGGTTTCTAAATTGTTGGGATTTTTTTTGTCCTATCATTTCCAGCAGTGGAGCTAACAATGATCCTTGCTTTAGAGTGTTTCTCTACTGACATTAGCAGGAAGAGAGCAGCTTAATTCTTACAGCTTGTTCACCTACTACTGCAATCTTGTTCATTAGACATTATGTGATGCCTTCATAGTTTTCAATAAGAAATAAAGTCTGTCCTATGTCCTATCTTAACAGACAGCATGGATAAACTTCTGATTTAGGAGGCTGTTATTTGTGGAGATGTACTTTGACTTCCAGGCAGAGGACCAACTAGGCAGGTGCAAACCCATGATTGTTCTGCCCACATTGTGACAAAGCTGAACACAGACCTCTGTGTCAGAGATGGTGTTGCCATGTTATCTCAGCAGCAGGTGAAACATGCCATTGCTCTTATGTGTTATAAACACTCTCCTTGCAAAGTGTTGCAATTTTCTCAAGTGATAAATTCTACTGCAAAACATATATGCTGTGTTTGGTGCCTTCATTTTGTCCTTCTGTGCCTTGGGAGATTTCAGCATGAAAGAGGCAGGTTTTTAAAGGTGTCCTGGGCATACAGAACAGCAGAAAGACACCTAATAATGACTTTTCTGTAGCAGTTAGCCTTTAACTCAAAAATCAGCAGCAGTTAGATACGTAGGCTGTTTCTCCAACTGCACATATCAATCCAGCTTCTTGCATGCAGAATGTTATTTGGCCTTCAGACATTTTTGTTTTCCTATTTTTAAGAAAGATAAATTTGGCCTCTTGGCCTGCAGAAGGAAATAAATACTATGAATGAAGAGGTTTGCACATGCAGTATTGTAAATAGGGCAAGATTGCAGAACCCAAGGGAACCATAAGCAATCCAGTCAGTGCTTGGAAATACTTCTTGAACCTGTTATGGGAATAATTGCCTGAGACCATCAGTTTATAATTAGCCTGATAGATTTCATGATTGGCTTGTAGATATCTATACATTCTAAATGTTTTTATACTGTGTGACTGTTCTCAGCTATTCGTGTGTAACCTTAAAGTCCTGTGCTCAGAAATCTGTGCAGCCAGTGAAGACAGGAATTGGACCAATTGGACTTTTTGAAACTGAGTTCAGTTCTCCATTAAGGCTTTACAAACTAACTTCTGCTAGGACACTGTACTAACTGCCTTGTCACTGTTTGTTCCTGAGGAATGAGGTTTTCTGATGTTCCCAGGCTTTCTTCATTCTCATCGAAGTCAGAGCTAGAACTTCTGTTTCTCAAATTTGCTTGTTGATAAGATTCCAGAAGAGCCTCCTCCCTATAACATGTCAGAAATAGATATCACTTTCCTGATCTCAAATCTGTTATGAAGCACCAGGTAACATAGATGAATCAGTTTGAGAGTTCCAGGGTCACAACTAATTAATATTCATAGTCTTTTCAAAGCTTGAAGTCTGATATCAGTCATGAAAACCACACAACCACAATTGATTTAGATTTGCTGATTTCTTCAACTGTATGCTTTTTGGTGATGTGGGGCTTGTTATTTATGTGAAATCTACCCTTGGCATGTTTTTCTCTATAGTACTTCTGCAAGACCTCTCCAGACACAGATATATTAAGAAACAGAGCTACCAAAAATTGTGCTCAAAATTATTTAACGTTTGCTCTTTCTTAAGCGAACAGTGGTGAATTTGAGATAAATACAACAAAATTCAAAGATGTGAAGTTTTATTCATATTGTCAGAATGGAGAAATACACTGCTCTTTTTCCCCAGCCTAAAAGTTACAGTTCTGCCCCTTTTAGTGGCTTATTTCATGCTTTGCTCTTTGTACAAACAGCATTCTGAGTCCAAAATGAGCACATCAAAGCACAGACTAGTTGTATATATGCCAAGTTAAAAAAGAGACATAATAACTGGAAAATATTTCTCATTTATGGAGAAACTGAGATTTAACACCTTTCCTACAAGCTTTCATTGAATAAGACTTTTTCCTTCAGTTAACATATGTGCATACTGAACACACGAAATATAAGATATCACACATTTTTAAAGTTAAATATTTTAAATCCCCCTCTATCTGAAAGGACAGACACAACTCCCTAGACCAAAGAAGTTTGATGATACATATTTTTATCTGCATGCTACAGAATGTACCTGAAGCTCGTAGCCAGAAAAGCTGCTTTTAATCCATGCCAGTAATGAGCCATGCTATCTGATCTAGGTAAACATGTCTAGCTTTTTGCCTAGATATTTGAAAACATCTTCTGAAATACACCCCCATTTGAGGTACTTTGCCCTTTTCCACAAAAGTGGGCAAAATGTGGAACCAAAGAAAAAAATGTGAAAACAATCCCAGTCTCTGCATAAAAGGGCAAATGGCCTAGACAGAAAAAAATCATTCGCAGACATTCATTTGGAGATCTGAGGGATCTTAACTTGAAACATCTTTTTTCTGTGTTTTCATTGTGAATTAGTGGCAGCATGGTTTTTTGTAATAGTAAGCATTTGTGGACCTTGCTGTGACATTTATGCAGTCAGAGAGCAGCACCCCATTGCTACAGTTATCTTAGAGGTATTTACAGCCTACTAATCATACTTAGCATTTTGTATCCATCTCAGAGAAGCCCTGTTGTGTTTTGTTTGGTTTAGTTTATGTGAAAATTAATGCATTTGTTTAGCAGAACCTCATTAGAAAGTTGGAAGTCCTGTGAGTAAAATGTTTTTGCTCAGAATCTGTCTGAAGACCACAGACATGATACACTCTGACCCAATGTTTGGGTCTCCAGAAGTTGTAGATTATTGCTGGCCACATTGTCCTAATGAACTCTACTAACTTGATGCTCATTTAGAACTGCCTTGGAGCAGGACTTTCTTCATTCATTTCCCATAATGAATTTTCTTTCTTCTCTCCAGTCCCCCTTCTCATATTCTAGTCTGTGCCACTGAGCAGAGTCAGACAGAATGCTTGCATGTATTTTTGCATTTCATTCTGCAGGCAGATGGAAGCCTGGCGCACCCACTCTCCGTGCAGACAAGATCTTGCTTTCCCTGTGCTCCAAGACAGCTGACATGGTCACTGCAACTGGTTGAGCTGAGCAAATACATGCTGGCTCCCATCCGGGCTGATTGCTTCAGGCATGGCACTGCCTGTGTTGCTTGTATGTGCTCTGGCACATGGACAAAGGCAGCTCCCTTTGCCTACACGGTGCTGTGGGGGCATAGCCCCAGCCAACCTCTAAGTGGCCCTTTTATTTATTTTGTGTAAATGAGAAACCACATAGCCAGCACTATTCATCTCTAGTGTGCCAGAGAATGCAGGGTGTTGTTTTCCCTTTTTTTTTTTTATTATAATAAACGGAAGGAGAACTGAGAATGTTGCAACTTCAGCTGTCTTTTCTCCTTAGAGAGCTTGGTTGGTTTTTTTACCCCAATTTCCTTATGAGTTGTGCCTTGTGCAATTGCCCTGCCTATCCATCAGACAGATTCCTAATCAGTTTGAGACCTGTCTGACAGGAAGGCAAATATCTTGAAGATAATAATTTCCTAAAAGCTTTGTGAAACTTGTGTCTGCGTAAAGGACGGATCTGCGGAAGAGTGGCACAGAGAGGCGGGGGAGAGCTCAGCAGGGATCTGTGCTGTCTGTCCTCGCAGCTGCCTGGCAGCATGAGCGAGCTGACAGGTCCATCACAGGCACGGGCTGCAAACCAGCCACATCATCTTGCTCAGTAGCTTGGGAATGTGAGGCAGAGCTGTGCAACCTCAGGGGAGACAGAAGGGAGAAACTGGAGATACTCCAAAGTCTGGGAAGTGCTAGCAGAAATGTGTAGGAGGAACTGGGAGCTGCTGCACAGTGGTAATGTAGGGCCATCAGAGAGATCTATAGGAAACAAACATCCATTAATCCTTCTACACAGAAATTGACTTATTTCAATTAAAGTGTTTTTAAAGAAAGTGACAAATTGCCTTATGACCTAATGGGTTGTATTCCAGTGCAGAGCAGCTCATGGGATGGATTTAGGCACACTCTGTGTCTCTTTATAGGAACAGTGGAGAAATGTAGTCACAGGATCTAAGCAGGAGGTATGGAAAGAGCCATTACTCCTCTCCACTGACTGAAGGGAGCTCTTGGGAATATGTGGTCTGAATTAGTCATGAATCTCTCTGACTTTTCAGCTGTTGTGTCAGGCAATATGGCCCAATACCTGTTTAGTCAGGGAGTCAGAAACACTGAGTTTGGTTTTGGACTTAAAAGGGCCACTTGTGTTGGTCTACATTTGGGGGAGGAATTAATTTAGGAGACCAATTTTGCAGCCATCTTGAAAGGGCCTGTTTATGCTAAACACTGAAAAATCATTCTCTTAAAAATCAGATAAAGCACCCTAGAGTGAGGCATCAAGCTATATCCAGTTGTTTTTGAAATTAGATGATTGCCTGTTTGCCTCAGTTTCCATCTAAAGAGATTTCCTAGTATGTAATCAACTTGAATTCCATTTGATGTACAGTACTGCTCAGAACTGCTTTGAAATTCTCAGATGAAAGGCACTATAGCAAACCAAAGCATTTAATGTTATGTTAGACTATAAATTTTAATTACTAGCAATATCTTATTTTAAATAAATTATGTTTGCATGAGAAATTTTCAAGCAGTATTGTAAATCTTTTGGACAAGAATGATATTAAAATAAATGTGCAGCTGAAATAATTTATAAGACCTTTTCACTGTGTGAAAAGGATACGTTACTGAAATGCCTTCTTGCTGCTGTACTGTGATCTCTCTCAATGCCTCCTTAAGTAAACTTTGTACTTAAGTAAACTTTGATTTTCCTATTAAGTTTGATGTATGACTGTATCACATAGAGCCTGCCTCAACAGCTGGTTAATTATTTATTAAGGGTCAGGAGGAATTGGAAGATTAAAAGCAAACCAAAACTGAAGGAGAAAAAAAAACATTCTTCCTAACTGAGCTTGTACAGCAACCATTGTCTCTTTAAAAAAGTTTCTGCTTTATATTTACCTTATTCTTGACTTTCTGTCTCTTACTAGAGAATTTTTTTTCCAAGCTCTTTTGAGGATCAGAATGGTGTTGCTATATGAGTTGAAAGAAGAGATGTCTCTCACAGTCTCTACCCTTTTTCCCTTCCCTGAATCTCATAGTCTCTCTAGCACTTCTTCCAAATTAAAGTTTGGTTTGAGGGAAAGGCGGCTGTTCTTTTTTGTTCTGTATTTACAAAAGTCATACTTATGGGTTTTTCCCTTGCTTAGGGCCATTTAGTCTTTTGCAGCACTGCAGATTAAATCTGCCCATAGTTGGGAGGCTTTACATGAAAATCTCTGTAGTGTCTGCACCTTGCATATGGCAGAGGAGAAAAGGGTAAAATCCATGATGTCCCCAAGCACGTGGACCTGCAGGGAAGCAGCAGGATGGGCAGTGATTGTCTGTGTATTGGTAGTGGTGAAAAACCCCAGGGAGTGATGAATGTTGTCATATCTCCTGTTCCAGCCACACTGGAATGGCAAGGCTGAGCTGTCACTATGAAGTATTGCTCAGTCATCATTCCCCTCCTTACTTCTCACTGCATTTTATTCAGACTTCAGTAAAGTAAAGAAAATTCAGCTAGAGCAGGTGCAGAAATTCCCAAGATAACCTTCTTTTGTAAGTAACACAATTCATACATCAAAAGAAAGACTGCTTGTAGGGCAATATTGTTTTCAGTAAATCACCCAAGTTCATTTTGGATATTTTTGAGTAGCAAAGGCATTTCTGTTTCTGTAGGCCTCTCCCTGGGATGTTTTGAAAGTTAGAAGTTTCATTTGTTTGTTGAAAATTATTCTTGGTTTTGGTATATTACTTTAGTGTTACATTGAATTCTATAAAAGGGGAATATTAAAGATTTAATTTTATCTGATGTGTATGTTTTTAAAGGGAGAAAGGTAATGTTTGTCAGTTTGCCCCAACTTGGAATAGGAACATTTTTCAAAATCTCAATAAAGTTATGGAGCATGAGAAAAATCCTAACCTGTTCACCCTCTATGAGAAAAGTTCATGTGATAGGAAGAATACAGAAGTATACATTCAGTATGTTGTGGCTCATTGAAGGAAGCTTTTTACACTGTGACTTATGACTTCCATTCCAGAAAATGGCAGACTAGAAAATGGAATTATTTAATGGTGTTGGAAAGATTTGTAAAGAAAAGTAAAAAACTTTCTTAGTCTTCAGAACACAAATGCAAAGATTCTGCTATTCTGCATGTTCCCAGAAAAGGATCAGAGTGGTCAGTTTGCAGTGGTATAAATAAAAGTTGGAAGTATTCAGTGGTTTTCAAAACAAGACCTATAATAGACTGCCAAGCAATTAATAGCATGTCTGAATATCAGCACACAGATTCCTGACTTTACTCAATTGAGGATCCTCGTCCTGAGAGACAGGGATTGTTAGCCAAGTTGCAGCACAATGCAAACCCAAGTGTGTGGCTTCTGGACAGGGGTGGTAAGTCCAGAGGGCTCTGCACTGCCCATGGGCTGTTTGCAGTTAGCTCAAGGATACCTCATGACAGGGGGTAAACATTCCTGGGTGCTTACCAGGACTTTATGATGAGCAGTCTCTCTCATGATTAAATAACACAGACAGGCTGGAAAGGATGTGCCTCCTTTGAGAATAAGTCAGTTATTGTGGCTGCAGTGTTTGTAGTTAGCCATTGAAGGAAAATGTGCAGTCATTCAGCTTGTGTTTTTATGACCCTCTTGTCTGGCAGATGACTACATCTGTGGATTCCTCTGTAGCTTGACAGGTTTGTTTCAGCACATGGCAAAGCTATGGAAAACAAACATAAGTCATGCAATGTCTGAAACTTCACCAATTCATAAGTTTGCAAAGTGCCCACCAACAACTCTTCCAAAGTCTTTGACTGAGAAATCAGTCTTTGATGAAAATATTCTTTTGCTTGTTTGAAATCAAACAACTCATAAGCATCAGACTGAACTGATCTACAAGGAACTGATGATAAACTGATGATAAACTGATAAACATATAAAATGCCAAATAGACTAAACAACTAAAATGGAGCAGGGACGCAGAGGACTGTGATTCCATTACTGTCTCTATCACTTGTTTTCTGGATAACTTCAGATAAGTTATTTTACTTTTGTATTTAAGTTTTGTCAGTTTTCACATGAAATATTGGCACTGATCTCCTCTGGAAGTTGATCTCTCTGCTTTGAGATTTGCCAGTCAACAATAAAGTCTAGGATGTGAGAATCACACAATGTAGAGGTTTGTTGTCTGCTAGCCAGTAGTTCATACCTCAGTCTGTATCTCCTCTGTAGCTGCTGGGCAGAGGAGTGTTTGCCAAGAGTCTCCCAGGCCAGTGTGTCTTATCCCTTGTACCAGCAAGAGAAGCTAAAGGCTACCTGGTTGCTGATGGAGGTTAGTCATGCTCATGCTGCTGTGTTCTGGCAGGGGTTCTCCCAGGGGAGGATTGTCGTTATTGGATGCAAAATGAGTACACAAAAGCTTGATAAGTTTAAAAGAGAAAAAGACTCAGTTTTATTCAAATATCTGGTATTTATAGAATTCCAAAGGTAACTGTAGATTGGAGGATGGAATTACCACCTCTCCAACCACACTGGTCCAAAGAACAATCAATCGTTTCTCTCCACCCACAGAGAACTATGTAAACTATTATATTTTTACATGAAATTGTGTGGGAACTCTGACTCTCAAATATGTAAACATTATCAGAAGGCTAAAGAAGTTTTATGACAACTTTAAAATTTTCAAAAGAACTATAAAAGAAAACTTAAGAATCAGGGCAACAGAGGATGACTGTACATCATGGTCATGAGGCTGAGAGATGGCTCTGCAAGCAGAGATGGCCACTTCAGCACTTGCCACACTACTCCTCTCCTCCTCCAAAACTCTGCATTCATGGAACTTGTTACTGGTAGAATAATATCTAGCACAGATTTCTTTTTACAAATAGACCATGTTCATTTTTTAATCTCCTTACTAGTTTAAAGGCAGACCAGGAAATCAGCTCTCCGTTTCCAATGCGTTGCGTCTCTGGTGCTCAGACAGCCCATGGCACCAAGGCTGGCGTGCCTGCAATGGCTCCATGCAGAGGAATTTCTGTGCCTGCAGTAAGAACTTCTGGCACAGTTCAGCTGAAGTGCAAGAAGCCAGTGCCAGCCACTCCACTGTGGGGCTTCCTGACTTGGCTGCAGTGCTGAGCAAATGCAGTTGGAACCCTTTTTCTGTGTGAGCATTTATCTGAAGCTACTGTGTGGAGAAAATGAACTGTTTGGTAGATTGTGTTGAAGAGAAACCCAAGGAGATTTTTATGAATTTCCCTTATCTATATTATCTTTGCCTCTCATTTTTCTGGATAAAGCAGAATAGCCTGCAGCTTTTGCCATAAATTCATGCTTTCTTCTCTATGACACAATTAGTCTTTTAACCTTTTCTGTCAGGTCTTTTGTGGTGGATATAGCCAGGATATAAGAAAGATTAAAAGACATTTTGAGTGAACAAATGGCTATGTTAGGGACAAGGAAAAGACTTGAAGGATCTGATTAGGTTAAATAAAGAAACAATAAGGTTTGGATTATCTCTTTGTTTTTCAGTTGCTGGTAATTTAGGCTTTAGGAATAGTTTGAGGTTTAGTTGCTAATGTAGGGTGCCTGATCTCCAGAGATTTAGAAGGACATGGATAGCTCACATTTCCATCACATGTAAGCAATAGTTCTTTTTCATGTGGTTACTCCTTGGTACTGAGAAACAGAAACATGTTCTACTTACAGATAGATCCAGAAAATAGAAGTTGGACTTACTCAAGTGCCAGTATTGTACTGACCTTTTGCAGCAGAAAATATATGCACAAATTAGCAATAAAATGAGAGATTGGCTCACATAAAGTTACTCATCATATGAAACTCTGGTGCCCACCAAAAGTAAAAATATCTAAAGAAAGGCTTATTTTCATCTAAAGAAAAGTATCTGTTCAGGATTTGAAATGTAAAGGAATTTTATTTGTACCAAGTTGCTTTTCTTTCTGAAAATAATTTTTCATCCTTTTTCTTTTCTTGTTTTATTTCATTCTTGGGTGATGCACCTCTATTTCACACCCTCTCTGAGCACTCTCTTTGTATTTTATGACACTGCACAAGCAGGTCTGCTGGACTTTTTCACTTTACAGTAGGGGCTACTTAAGAGAGGCTAGTGCTTTCTTAAGTGAAACAAATTTCCTTAAAAATATCAATGAAACTCCTAAGTTTTAGAGGCATAATAAGCAAACAGGATTATCAAAGAGAGAGTCATGGAATATGCTTCTTGATCTTTTTGATGCCTGAATGAAATGCCTTGGCTCTGAGTAGAATGTATCGTCTATTAAATCCCAGTCACATTTGCTGGGGCAGCAGGAATCAATCCCTGTAGATTCTTAACTACTTAAAGTTCATCAGTTTCCAGGCTGGAAATCTGCACACACAGTTGCTCCATGTCAGTAGTCCTAAATGTTTTCTTTAAATTTTAATTGAAAAATGGATTGAAAAATGAAGCTTACCTGACAGAATTTTCTGTGGTTTCACAGTGAGAAAGTATGGAGTTTCCCCTTGCAAACTCAGTAACTGAAAACCTGGAATTAATTTTGACCATATATGAGATAAGATCTATTTCAGTATTTATAACATAATGCACAGGAGGTAAAATCAAAACCTGGTTGGGGTAAGTCATTACCATTCCTTCAAAAGAAGCGTGTAGGGATCTAGAGCAAGTTCTCATGTGGGATGCCAGTGTGGTTAGATACCAGAGTCAGTGCAGCATTGGGAGATGCTATGCAAATGTGACCCAACTCTGTATCTTGGTCTCCCTAAGATCTTGGTCTCTCTGAGGATTCTTTGTATTAGCGATGGATTTAAGAAAAGAAGATGAGCCAGCAGTACTCCTGTTACTCCTTACATTGGAATTCTCCTCTATGACTAATTTAGAAGTTATTTTACCTTTTCTCTTTAATGTGCTGAGACTTCATGAACTTCTGTCTCCAGCCTTTGTAAGAGCCATTCCTTTCATATTAATGACACGTGAGGTCATCAGATTCCTGAACTGAAGAGGCATGGTGCTGGAATGCCACAGCATCCACCTCTGAACCTGCAGACACAAGGAGCACATTTGCCATGAGGCCAAATGACAGTGGCAAAGAGGAGTCTACAGAGTTTGCAGATGCAAGTCAGATAAAGAGAACACGTGAGCTGTCCCAGCCTGAATGGCTCAACCTTCCTGAAAAAAGAATGTCAGGAACATAATGTCATCCCATTAGTCCCTTCAAATGTTCTTTCATTTGAGTGAGTAGGGGTTAAATATGCACACCAAATTAAAGAAAGGCATGTGTTAATGAAGGCTGATAGATAGAGGTGTGGATTTGATCCACTGACGGGGTTTTGTAGAGGTGACCTGATCTTCTGCTAGATCATTTCTCTGTAGGTGTAGCTCATATAGGACATGTTGACCATGTCCTGCACTGAGCCAACACAAGGATGTGTATTACCAACATCTAGACACAGATCTCTGGAGTGTATGCCTGACACGCTGCCGGTATTGCTTAAATTCATAATGTATGAGTCCAGGCAGAGTTGTTGTAACCATCTCACTGGTCAACTCTTTTTGCAAAATACACATTCTTATAACTTTCATGCGTTGGTTCATTTATAAAGTGCTAGTGCTGGTGATAATACCAAAATTCAGAAATCACAGACTCAGTACATTTTCCTCAGCATGTTGTGTCCCCCCCTCATATAAAAAGATTGCAAATCACAAAATTTTAGGCTATAAGAATTGATTTTTGATTCCTTTAATCATCAGTTTCTGGCCTTCACGTTGTTCATGAGTGTATTTGTAATAATGGCAGTTTTAACAGTGTTTTAAAACAAGCTGTACCACAACCTCTTGAATCCATGATGCCCAGTTTCCTACAAAATTTTGTTTAATGACTGAATTCTCTGTTGTCTAATTAAAGATGTATGTTCAAGGTGAAGTGTTTCCCCTGATTGTGCCTTCCTAAATATTTTCCTCGTGTTAGAGTCTCTGGTATCTAATAACAATCAAGATTAGATCCAGTCTCTCCCACTGTGAAAGGACTAATAGGCTCTCCAGGTGCATCCACCTGACAAATATAATTCGTCCTCAGAAGAGCTGCCAAGGACAGAAACCCTGGACCACAGTGTAGCCTCATTTGTTCAGCTTGTCTTTCAGGTGGCCAAAAGTTTGTCTGCGTGATTGAACAGTCAAGAGTTTTAAAATTGGTGCAACAGAATGTGTAAATTTCACTTACAGAAAGCAAGTATTGTGAAAGTGACATTTTCAAATTTGATGTGAACCATGCAATACTTATGTCTCTCAAGCCCTACTTTGAATATTTTTTCACAAGCTACTACATCAAGAAGGGCATGCTTAAATGCAGCTGATGTGTTTGAGTGATAGAAAGTTTGCAGGATTTTCAATCTTTTTAATCCTCGTTTCAGGATTTGAAGTTCCTTATATCATACCTAACTTAGCCCACAAGGCATGGTTCCCAAAGCAATCCCAATAGAATGATAAAGATTGTTCTTCCTTTGTACACACTGATTACAATCTTTTCAAGGTACATCATTATCCATCTGAATCCAAGGAAAAACTGACGTATAAAGTAGAGCTCCATTCACTGGACCAGTTAAGAGAGAGCCCAGTACCAAAGGGTCATTGTGGGTCCTGCCTTGCTCTTGTGCTGTGAAAAGGACCAGAGTACATTAAATCTCCTGTGACTCAGCTGCAGTTGGAGGAAAATTTATTGCCTAGTTGCTGCTACAGCATATGGATTTGTCTCTCCCTGACACACGGATATGCAGCGAGTATTCACAGAGTCCCATTGAGCGGAATGAGCCTGTTGCTTTGCAATGGGTTGTTGTGGCTGCTTCAGGGGCACCTGAAGCCTCCAGAAGGAAAAGGAATTAGCTGGGTACAGTGGAAATTTCTGCAAATGGGTCAAAGAGTACTGATGTTAAAATCCAGAAAGCAGGTGTACACAATGTCCTTTTTGAGTGGACGAACAGTGTCAATAGGCAGTCAAGCCAGAGCAGCTCCACTGCTCATTAATTCTGTCTCTCCACCATTTCCTGTTCATTAGCTCCCTCCTGCATTTATCCTCTCTCTGGACTCAGTCATTGTCTCCAAAAGGGAAGGGTGTTGAAAGGAAAGGCCAGAGCAAGACCCTGCATTCCCCACCTCTCCCAAACTAGCTTTTCTGCTGGAAAGAAACCAAACAAGTATTTTACACGTCCTTGGAAAGATAAATGTAATTCAGGCTTAAGGAAGGTATGTGCCCTTGAGCCAGGATTTACCTTTGCGCTTCTTATTCTGTCAAGAAAACTTGTTTTGTGTCTTACCCACCTCTAAATCTCACCTGTGCTCTAAATCTTTCAGGAAGAAATAAACACAAGAATCTGGCTTTGTTTTAACTGACTTTTGTAAGGAGGGCTATTTGTTTCTTCTTGCTTTTTTTGTAAGTTTTGATACATTTTAAGTGGGACTGCTATTCTTGTCTGAGTGTAGTGGCAGCTTGATGAACTGAATGGAGGCACACACAGATAAATTGTATATTTTTTTTTCTGAGAAAGGCAGCAAATGCCTCCTGTTGGCTTACCATGGTCTGTTGGCTTACCATGGTCCACGTTTCTCTGTGCTGGACCAGAGAAGTATCATGCCTGGTCCCAGGCCCTGTCCAGCATGGACAAGGCACCAGAGAAGCTTCTGCTACACCATTCTTCCTACGAGAGTCAAGTACAGCAAGTCTCTGCAGAGATAGCAAAGCTCTATGCAGGGGCAGAAGGGTCTGTGGGCTGGAGAGCTGACATGCCTTGGCCACACAGCACTGTGTTTTTCTGGGGTGATACAGAGCTGCCAGGGAATATGGTCTGCAACACAGCTTTTTTATCCATTATATTGATAGGCACCAGCAGCGGCAACGTTCTCTTAATTATTTCATTTCACTTATCCCACGTGTTCTTAGGCTGGTGCACCAGGCTTGGACCTTTCACACAGAAATGCTGCCCGTGGCTTTGGGATGGTTTGATGAGTTCTGCCACAAGGCACTGATTCAAATTAGACTCTCCATTAACAGCCCCCGTAACATGTGCTTGTAGTTGTAAACACCTTGGTGTAGGTGCACGACCCATTCATGTCAGCTTTGCTGGAATGCCCTCAAAGCCATGCAGAAGTGAAGCAAGCAGCAAGGAGAAAAGGGACGCTGTTCACACATTCAAGCAGTTTCTTAGGAGAAGCCACATTCCCAAATCTTTCCTGGCAGTTCACTTTCAGCTTTATTCCAGGTGGCTCCTGCCTGACCAGTCCCGCACAGTTGAGTAGCTGTGGGGTGAACACTGTGGTGAGGAACAGCCCCAGCATTTTCATTCAGTGCTCATTTTCAAAACGTGCAGCGATAGGCGGGGGTGAAGAACAAAACCAAAAAAGCTGACACACGTTGTTTAGGACATGATTATGGATCCTGAAGGTGCTATAAAACTGACAGATTACAGGTTCAGCATTTCTGAGGTTTGAGCTGTCTGGCTTCCACTGTGCCTTCATTGTATCAGCTCCCCCTTGTTTCCTTGCCTTTTACTGGAAGCACTGCACTGGAGCACAAGTGAAGTGAAGCAGGCCCTAACTAGACCCAACAGCTGCCTTTTGTTGCTGCCGTGGAAACAGCTGTAAGGGGGTAATATAATCATTCTTCTGTGGCCAGTCAGCTGCATATCATAAGCACCTTTCTCAGATTCAGGGGACCTGGAGGCAGCTCCTGTGATGATGTAAATGCTAATTGGGCCCACAGCAGTCTATTTTGTGCCCCATTTGACATACTAAGCACTTGTTGTTCTGTCCCATGAGCATAAAGTTGATTGAACAGATATTCTTTGCCACCTTTATTACAATCAGACTCATGTTTCATTCATGTGCAGGAGAGGTCTTTGCATGGATTCCTGTAAGTGGAAGGAATGGTTTCTATTCTTTTTGATATGTTTCTCATCTTTTCTGCAGTAAAACTTTTCTGTGTTATCCATCAGCTCAGACTTGGAGTGCTCACATTTAGAGTACTGGATTTTTTCCTTTCCTTTATTACATATAAGCAAGTTTTGAATGGCTGTTGGGGGTTGTTCTCAAAAAAATCAAACTCACGTGGACTCACACCAGTTTTGTGGTTTTCTGTCTGAGATGACTGACTTAAAAGCAGGTTTGATGAAAAAATATAGAATAAGTCATAGAATAAATCATAGGAAGAAAAATTTAACAGTTTATCATTGCAAGTCACAGATTATAATGGGCAGGGCACTATTTGAGTGTACTTGTAGGGGTTGTTCTTAGAAACAAACACGGGAGTGTGTAAACACTGAAAACTGCTGAGCAGCAAAATTAAGAAAGTGGAGCAATGTGCCTGAGCTTTAGATGCTGATTTTAATGTGTCCTTGGTCACAACAGTTAGCTTATTTGAACTTCAGTTTTCCCCTATCAAGTCAACTCACTACCCTTTTAAAGTAGTTTAAGGCCCCACCTCAGACAGGGTTAGAACTAATCAGAAACTGGATATACTGAGTCTCCAAATGTCCTTTGCAGCTCATTTGAGATAGCATTTTTTCTGAGGTGGAGCATTACAGTATTTCCCTGGCCAAATACTGTGTTGGATGTAGTCAGTCTTTATCAGAACATTGAACGAGAGATCACAGAAAGTGAGTGTTCATTGCTTTGGCACAGGAGAGCTCATAACATGCCAGCTGCAGATATGGGTACAGTAGGAGGTGCATCAAGGAGATCCATTATTGATCAGACATGAGGAGTGGCATTAAGAGTCTGCTCGGAAAAAAAAATCAGGGAATGAATATGAAAAACTAATTCATAAACAAACCAACCAAAAAAACCCAGTTGCTACCTGTGTATATTTCTATACTGGAAGTCTTGAGTTACACTTCATTAACTCTGCATTTTTATTTCTCAGGTTCAGGTTCAGTGGTCGTATTCTTGGCCTTGCTCTCATCCATCAGTACCTTCTTGATGCTTTCTTCACAAGGCCGTTCTACAAAGCACTGCTAAGGCTGTGAGTATAACCACGCAACCGTGCAGAAACAGCAATCCCACAGGGAGTCCTACAGAGGCACAGACCCTCAGGAAGTTGCTTAGAGCACCTTGACCCTCAAGTTCTTTCTGCAGTTGGTTTGTTGGTCTGCGATAGAAAATTGAGACATTTTAATTTTTCTTCGCTTTCTCCAAGAATTTGCCGTTCATAAATACTATGTTGACAAAAATAAATAAGTATGACATATAGAAACACACACCAGAAAGTATTGATGAAAAATTATGAAGATTCAGCCAGGTGGAAGACTGAAAAACATCTTTGATGGAATGAAACAAAATAATAACAAAAGAAGGACAGAGGTTATATTAAGCAAAAAGACATAATTTGTCATGCCTCACTGATGGAGTAGCTTTCATTCTAAAACATAACTAGGGTTAATTAAGAATGTTAATGTAGATATAACCAGAGAATGTGGGTTTTTTTTGTTTTCTCCTGTCTTTTATTTTAGTAAGCGTAAGCTACCAAGAATACATTAATTTCAATTTGAAGTTTATATGGTTAATTTGGATTGACAATCAGTCCCTCTTTAATTAATAGACTGAAGTAAAACAAGATACATAAAATTTTTGCAACAATAAAACCATAAATATTAACTCAAGACTGCAATTAAATGCTAAAGAGCAGAATAAAGCTTAGCTGAAACAGTTCATCAATTAAGATGATTCCAAATCAGCAAAGATACCTGTTTTAACAGTCCTTTAAGTTCTTTATCATGTTAGTCTTTGTTGGTTTTTTTTTTTAACTATTATTATTGCTGGGGTACAAACACTCATATCTATATTGTACCTGATCTAGTCTGAAAATAGGCTGAAACCTAGGGTTATCCCTGCATCCTTATTGCCCCTTTAGGGAATTAGAAACCAGGCTGCTCAAAACAAATCTGTCCTTTCAGCAGACAGGGATGGCTCCTTATTAGCAGAAATTTAGGCTGCCTGGTCTGCCCTGTGTCAGTCTGTGTGCTCACCTGGCAGATGATAGATAATGGAAGCAGCCAGGTACAGCATGGTGGGGCTGAAGGGACATGTGTGCTATGAAGTGCAGGGCATCCAGAAGATCCACGTAAAATCAAGCCCCAGGGGTGTCTTTTGACAGCAAATAATGCAGGCGGCCAACAGATTTGGCCTTGAGCCCAGCTATGCAAAGCAGTTGCACAACTGCTTCAAAAGGGTCTGTGAAACAGCCTTTGATGTTAACAAAACTAAATGAACTTCAATTTTATGTTGGATCTTCAGTAAATTTATTGACATACTTAGTAGGAAGTCATCCTGCCAGTAGTCATGGGATCATATATTTTTTCTTGTCTCGCAATCAGGCCATGTGATTTAAGCGACTTAGAGTACCTGGATGAAGAGTTCCATCAGAGCTTGCAGTGGATGAAGGATAACAATATCACAGATATCCTGGATCTAACCTTCACAGTGAACGAGGAAGTGTTTGGACAGGTGAGCATAGCTATGCAAAACATCTGAAAAGCAAATTTGAAGCTGACAGAGTTGAGCATGATGAACACCTTTCTGTCAGAACAGATCCTTTAGCCTTTCAATAACATTTTCTTCTCCTACCTTCTGTTTCTTTCAAGCCACCTGTTTCAAGGCAGATGTTTATTCTTAGGGTGTGTAATATACAATACCAGCCCCGCTACAAGCCTGTTGAGCCACACACTGATGAGCATGAGGAATTCTCTGGAGTGCAGCTCTTCTCTCCAGGGTGTTGTTCACACAGATGTGGCATTTGGTGAATGCAAGCAATGTAACTTAAAGCTGATGTGACTGAAAGGATGGGTTAGGAGGGATAAAAAACATTTGACAGGTAGTGTAGGACCTGGCACTCCTCACAATTTTTTTGTCTAGTATCTCCCTGCTAGATTCTGTGTCTCTTACCTTCCACCTATGTAACAACTTGGTATGTACATCCATTTATTGTGCTTTCTTACAGCTCAGCTCTACCTTAATCAGACAGTTCTCTGTAACCTGGCTGATCACTATAGCCTTAGGGAGAGTGCAACACTGGCTTAAGTGCAGTCTGGCAATCAGAATAAATGTCTCCTGTGGGATTCGTTGGGTTGCACTGAAGCCCTGGTGCTCTCTGCTGTTGCAAACCATGCTGGATTATAACTGTCTCTGGGAAGCCTTGAAGGGAATCAAAACAATATTGAGACTATGTTAAGGATCTCCAAGGAGATACTGAAAACTAGAGAGGCTGAAGAACCAAGCTCACCAAGTACTGCAGAAGCTCAGGGGATGGAGATGCCTTGTGAGGAACAGATACACAGTGTCAAAAAGAGCAGAGAAATCAGGTGGAATAAGACCTTTTATACCCTTCATCTTACATGCATCACACCTGTGTGCCCTCACTACCTTTTTGTGATTGGTCAATACACATCAGCATTCCATGTTTCTTTGCCTTCAATACTGTTTATAGGTCCTACACTGTTGTAGTTCATTAGGGATGAGGCTCGGCTGCAGCCCCACTCCCAATCACCACAAACTGTGCCCACAGCCATATCCAGATAATGGCTCTCACCACTTGACAGTAAAGTTTCCTGGAGTGTTTGCACACAGCTAGGGTAGTTCTGTGATCTAGGGAAGAGTTTGACAAGTTTCTGAGGGGAGGAATTCCAGCCCTGCTCAGCTATGAGCTTTAAAGTAACAGAAAGCAAGCAAGGCTTCAGGGGGTATATTAAAAACTTAATTTAGCTTGCATATAGCAAAAGGTTGCAAAAGATGAGCAGAGTCAAGAGTAGATGAAAAGAATGGGGCAGAAGAATTAAAGTAGGAATCCTCTGTAGGAACAATAGCACTGTTTTTCCACAGACTCAAATGCAGGAGTTTTTCATGGACTTGGAACTGAGAGCTTGCATTGACAGACATTGAATTGACAGTACAGTGGTTTACCTGGAAGGTATGGCTACATGAGACTAATACACAAAGGCAGACAGAAACATACAGACATATTCAGAAAGGCAAATGAGACAAGTTTGTATTTACAAGGGAAGACTACAAAGTTGAATAAGAACTGAGTTGCCCTGATCCATCTGAAGGTAACATTTGGCATACTATTTAATTGTTACAGTCTCCTCAAAGGAAAGAGAAAACAGTTACATAGGAGTGTGTTGTGGAAAATAAGAAATGGCTCCAAAGAGACTAGAAAAATCACAATCTGTTGTAGATACTGTGGTATAAAAGCAATAGGACACTAAAAGCCAGATTTTGATGCTGTTGTCTAGTACTTTATTTCCTATGTACTGGACACTGACCTTGCTAGAATTAACGATGGGGGGAAAGGTTGGTTCTCACTGTGAATTACAACCATCAGAATACGAGTGTCCTAAGTGAAAGTAAGATTTTCCTCTTGAAATTTACTAAGTGCTGACAGCAAAATAACAAAGAAATTACAGTCACATTTTATGCTCACAGATGGATCCTAGGTGGAAATTCTTCCATGCCAAGAGTATCTAGCCACTTAAATGCCATCTGAGTATTGCTTTGCTTGGTGCACGTGCAAGTGTAGATCACAGTGGGAGCTCTGCTAATATTTGGGAAGATGGATTTCAAGGGCTGGGTAAGGAAAACAATAAATATGCCGTCTCCTTGAGAAGCTGTATAGTAGATGGCTACAGCCCTTTTGTCCTTCTTCCACAATGACAGTGACCAGTCAGCGCTGATTTCATATTTTCTTGTCTCATCTCTGATGTGTATTGAACTTCTAAGGCTTTCAGGCCAAATCCTCTTTGTTGGTACTTTCTTAAGGAGAATTTATTCCACATCAATTCCAGCCTACTTACTGGAACCCAGAGCACTTTTTTAACAGCAGTGATACAGTGTCAAATCAAGCATTACACATTTTTACTGGTGGGGGCCAAATGGCAGTTTGATAATTTCACTTATAAGACAGAGACGTGTCAGTTGCTTGTGACCCAAAGTACTTTCTCATGCTTTTACCCAGTAGAAAGTGTTCTTCCAGGCCTTAACTCTGAACTCTCTTTGTGGATACAACCTATCTCTGAGCCCTGGCAATTGTTCCCATCAGGTAAAAGGAGTGAGCTACATTGGTTGAAATGTCTCCTTGCTACTCTGAAACCTGATTCTCAATTGTAGCTCACAGCTGCAGTTAATGCCCCTAAGAACAAAAACCCCAAAACAGGGACACATTGCTATTGATTGCTAGCCTCCAATCATAGGTAATGAATGGTATTTGAATGTATACAGAAAATGAGAGGTTAAAAAATACTATAGTTTTCTAGGTGTTTGTGGGAAGTCTTGCAGGAGACTTTGAACATCTGGACTTATGGCCATGCTTAAAGGTGGACAACATTTAGTCTTTGGTTTGGCAGATATACTTAATGCCTCACAGCCTTGAAGAATACAGCAAGGTAGCTGGGCCAGAGCCTTTCTTTCTGGGCAATGCAGTATTGCCTGTATAATGGTGATGCAATGATTTATGTTTCGGAATTTAACCTGAATCAGCTAAGAATTCCCAACTCCTTCCATCTAGCTTTACTTGTTCCTGCTGTTTCTCAACAAAGCTACCGATTAGATGACTCAGTCAATGTTTCTTAATTCATAATACTGCAATAGGTCCCTCAAGTAAGGTGACCTAAATACTGCCTATGCTATGTGATGTCTGTTGGGTTAATAAATAGATAATAATATAAATAATACTAGTAATGAATATGTATTCATACAGTTCATTTACTGTCTGTGGTGGACATCATGGTTTTAGCAGCAGAAAACTGAAGAGAAGAGCAACATAGTCTTCCTTTTAAATCAACTAAATTGAATGTGAAAATAATTGAAAGACAAATACAATTTTCTGTCACATGGGAGGAGGAGTATGTGCTTGTTGGGTAGGATCCATACTGATTCCTTAAATCGCTTCTCAATCTCAAGCCTTAGTAGCCCAAGCCAACTAAATTAACTGTCAAAATGCAAAGAAATGCTGCAGCTCTTGCTTAAAATAAGAAAAAGTTATTTACAGTACAAACTCTTCTCAGGTTTGGATGGCTGATACAAAACTCTGAATCCCACAGTGACTATTTATCTGTGCAAGGTTGCTGTACAGGTCTTGTTTTAGGTAGTGTATTGGGAGTATTAATTTTATGATACTTTCTTTAGCTGTTTGCATTTCTCAGTAAACACTTTTACTAGCACTTGGGGAAGGGTAACACTTGTTGCCTAAGAGACAAGTAGATATCCCTTCCAGTTGGCAAAGCAGTCTGCTATTCCAATACTGTGATTGCCTCTCCATCCTGTTGTTTCCTGTACTGTTTCTTCGATGATGTCGTGTTTGAAACACAACATGATCCATACTACACCACTGTTTATCTTTGTTCTGTAGGTGACAGAGAGGGAGTTGAAATCTGGAGGGGCAAATACAGCAGTGACAGAAAAGAACAAAAAGGAGTACATTGAGAGAATGGTAAAGTGGCGAGTGGAACGAGGAGTGGTCCAGCAAACAGAGGCCCTGGTCCGTGGCTTCTACGAAGTAAGTAGCAAAGTGATGCTTCCACAGTCATCCCTTCTTCGTCTGAATGAGTAGCACCCTGGTTAAATGCTACATTGGTACCCTAGAGAGCAACTAAACAGACACAAACAGCAAGGAATTGGAGTTCTTGGATCTCTACAGACAGAGACCTTGGGTATAGCATGTTTAGGATTAAATGAGAAAGGAAAGAAATGTGTCTTCTGAATGTGATAAAGCATTACTTATGATCAAGAGTTAAGAACGACACTGCTTTCCATTCACACTGTGAGAGAAGTAGGCATTTGCAAATTTTGTTCTACCATATTGTGATTTTGGGTTAGGATTAGGGGTCCCTGACAAAGAAAGATTGTGAAGAATTGTACACTTTGATAAGAATCTGATGAAACACACAGTGTCTTCATGGATTTGTTCCGGTAAAGTCAGTCCGTGGGTGCAGTCCAAGCTTGCTGGTTGTATTCCTGGATACTGCTCCATTGTTGTCCCTGTATTTTGCAGTTTATCTTTGCTGAAGACCTGGATCTGAGAACATCTTTCTGGCAGAGCTGTTACAAGGACTGGGTGAAAACCTGTGGTTTTGCTGACCAACTCATGTAGTCACCTATTCTTGCCCCTCCCTAATCATGCACAAACATGCAAATGCAAACATTCCAACTTTGTCAGGATGAAGAGCTGGCCACCAGAACCATAGGTTTATAAGACTTTGCTTCATTTCCAGTCTAAACTGTGCTTACAAGTGGTTTTTGTTACAGGTTGTAGACTCCAGGCTTGTCTCTGTTTTTGATGCCAGAGAACTGGAGCTAGTTATAGCTGGCACTGCAGAAATAGATCTCAATGACTGGCGGAACAACACAGAATATCGTGGAGGTAAACTGCCTGCTCATGTTTACTACTATCTTGACTGTTTCAGTCTAAAACATGGAAGTCTTGCTCCATCTTTTCTTTCTGTCTTTCCTGAGGGAAATGCCGTATTTTGTCCAGGTAGTTATTGTGAAGAATAACTCCTGAAAAAAAGATCTCAGGTGTTGTGGTGTTATACTACTGAAATTGCTTCTGCTATTTCTGTCCAGATTTTATCTATTCAATTCCTGCAGTTAGGAGGAGTTTTGACCATTAAGGACTGAAAAGGATTTGCACAATAAGATCTAGAAGTTACGAGTCATCTAAGATGTCTATGGCTGAACTCTTGGCCTCCCAGAAAGTAGTTCCATAAGTCCTCTTGGCTTCAGCAGGGTGCTGAAATCAGGAGCTGAATTGCACAATTCCCAATTGCATTTCAACAACATACGGATCTTGCTTAACTGTCCCCTCAGCCTAAACTATGTCAAGTTGGATTTTTTTTTCCCCTTCTCTACTGCTTGGTCTGGTTTTGCTTTAAACAATGATTTAATCCAGGCTGTCTTGGATGATGGAAGAATATGAAATTTACCAGTTCGGCATCATAAGTGGAATGTTCCTGAGGTTCACATATCCTCCCCTGAAATACAAGGTTTCAGTCTTTGCTGGTCACTGCCCAGTCTTTGGGTTACCTTGAAATATGCAGCTTACCACAAGCACAGCTGGTCCCCAGTGTTATTCTCCTACTACATTTTTCTATTTAACTTTCAAAACAGATTCAGCCTGGTATATGCTGGCTCTCACTGGCACAAACCAAGGCTCAGAGCCCCTCAGGTGAGAAGTTTGCCAGGGAAGGGCTCGTGCCAGCAAACTCCTCTGCATATGTCGAACACTATTGCAATCCAAAAGAGAATTTACTTGGGATCCAAAAATTGTTAGCTTGTTGAGACTCACACTGTGTGGCATATTGCTGGTGGTTTTTAGTATTGCATGCATATAACCCCAGTTCTTGCCAAGAGATTTGTGAGAGACCAGTAAATCTCAAGTGGATATTTGAGTTTCAAGGTCCTAAATGAGTTAGTGACATTATAGTATCCACAGCCAGGACAAAATGGAAGCTGGGACCTGCTGCTCATGAAGAACAAGATATATTGTTAGGCCAGTATCTTTCCAGTAGGAGATCTACTACCCCATACTAATGGGAGCATTTTTCAGTGTTGCTCTTCTCAGTTAGGAGGGAGTGATTTTTATTTCTCTTGCTTGGTGTAGGCTACCATGATGGACACATAGTGATACGGTGGTTCTGGGCAGCCGTGGAGAGGTTTAACAATGAGCAGAGGCTGCGATTGTTGCAGTTCGTCACGGGAACATCGAGTGTGCCATACGAGGGTTTTGCCGCTCTCCGAGGGAGCAACGGCCTGCGGCGCTTCTGTATAGAGAAATGGGGGAAAATAACTTCCCTCCCAAGGTATGTCCCAACCAGGACACTGTACCAGAATTGCTACTAAAAACATAGGCCTGCTACTTCATTGCATCTCTCTGTCAATTAATGAATACAGTAAGGACAGCTAAAAAAAAAAAAAAAACAACAACAAAGAAACAATGATCAGTTTGTTATTCTGTAATTACATTCAGAGAAAATTGTGGTGTAATATGTTCATCTAAGACTAAGAAGAGTAAGATTACAGCAGTATTTTATTCTGGAAAAAAATCAAAAGCTGTCTTTTTGATTTGCAGGCTCAATTCAAACTGTTTGGAATCTTTGGAAATGGTTAAGATTAAGATTTCCATAGGTTCAAACCTAGTTCTCTTATTTTGATTCTGGAACAGATTCAGATCAACAGGATCAGCCAACTGATTCTGTTCCCTTTACTTCCAAAGTGCTAGTAAAAATACTCATGAATTTACAGAGATATGAAAGCCAGATTCTGTTTCTGAGTTTTGGCTAGAGACCTGAGTGTAATCCCTTCATTTATTCTGATGGTTCCACTTTTTTGTAATGAAGAAGCTTAGCGATGGAACTTCAGACAGTTTGGCGATAATGTCCAATTTGTTACATCTAGTTCAGTCAGCCAGCTAGGAGCAAATGAGCCATAATGTCATACAGAATCAACAGACTTGGCAGTGATTCCCAAAGGAGGGGTCATCTTCCTTTTCAGAACAAAGGGACAGGGGCACAAAGTGGGGCACTTGCCTTAGGCCACCCAAGAGAGTGATGGCACAGCCACTCATGGTTTCAGCTTTGAGTTCTGCTTTACCACTTTATGAGTGACCAGCACTCATCCTTCCTTACTGAAGTGAGTAACCTTTTCTTGAATGTCCTGAGGCTCTGCCCCATTGGATTTACAGAGCATTTCCATGCCTCTGAGATACTTTTGCTACAGTGGCCCTTTTATATCACATTTGCCCTCCAAAGGATGCTTTCTTCCTGCTCTTATCATTTGCTTTCAGCTACACTGCAAAGGAGGCCACTTTTATGGCCCAGAGCAAAATTTCATCTCCTAGACCTCACAAATATAGTCAGACAATCAATTAACAAAGGGTCTGGCCCAGCTTTCTCATTACTTGCTCTCTGTGTTGTTTACCCAGAAGTATACCATAAGACATGGACTTGAGCAAATGCCTGGAGTCTTCTGGAGAGGCAAAGTCCAAATCTGGTCACCCTCTCAGTCCAAGCCTGCTCAAGCCCATGTTTATGCAGTGGGAGATGCAGAAACTGGAGCCAAGACACTATATCAGAAGGTGTTCAGAGCTGACATCTTATGTGGACTCCCTCTGGAGTCAAGAAATGGGAGTAAGGGTTTTCAAGGAACAGTTCATCTCGCCTGAACACAGACTTTTGAAATAGCTCAGCTGAGTCACAGCTGGTACATTTTGGTTTGTGTCCATCTACCATAAAGACTCTTCGGAGATTATATGCAGGACTAGAGCCTACATGAAGCTAGTTGTGGGCACTGAGATTTAAAACAAGATGAAAACATGTAAGGTCAGTGAGATGACTCATGCCCTCTGAGCTCCAGCCAACAATGTGGTAGGAAAGCCTGAGAGCAACAGTTTGCTATTTGTAGTCCAGATCCTCCTTTTGCAGTATATATATGTATAGTCAGGTTCTATGTAAGGGTTTCAGAGCTTACTGAGGACATTCCTGCCTGCAGTCAGCAACCAGCAGTCACAGACTCTGCAGCATTTCTGCAGAGCTCTCTTTGCACTCTTTCTGGGGTGCAAAGGGGCGAGACGGGTGGGTGGACCTTGGTGCATGCACAGAAAATGCCCTGGCCTGACCCATCAAGTTCTGAAAAGGTAATTGGCCCCTTTCTGCTCTGTTTAACTTCCTTTGTGAACCTAGGCACTAATTCTGACTCAGATTCAGTTAGTCTCAAGATTTTATGTTTGTCTGCTGATCTCTGAGTTGCTCTCCCTGAAAGAGGCCTCCTTTCCAGGTGAAAGTTGGTAGCACTTGTTAGAAGTCTTAGACCTCTGCATTCATTTTAGCCAGGGGAAAAAGAAACAAAACTTGCTCATGGGAAACAAACATAGCTTGATCACCCAGAATTATTGCCTGCATTTTTATAAAATTATGGGGTGCTGCCAAGTATACACAGTGCTAAGAAATGCATAAAACACACAGGCTAAACCCTAAATCCTTAGTTAAGCAACTAAATGAGTATTATTTAAAACTTGTTTTTTAAATAGCTGATTATGGTTTGCCCATGTTTATTTAGATTTATTTACATACTTAAGACTTATAGGCTAAAAAAAAAGTCATATGTCATATCCTGTCAGCCTTTTAGCCCTGTGACATGAGTCACAACAAATTACCACCAAAAAAACCATAACAAATTCCCTTTTCACTTTAACTGCTGTACAAAGTGTTGAGAACTTTTAGCTCTATCAGGAGAATCCATGACTCACTCTCTGTTCCCTTACTTCTGCTCCAGGTGGCTGAAGTATTTAGGCAAATATCCCTTACACTGGCAATGGAGCATGCAACTACCATTTGCTTATAGTGAGCAGAGATCTGCTAACACCTAAACTAGATAGGTTAGTACTGTTTGCACTTGCAACAGCAACATGGCAAGTCCAGAAAAAAAAGGCATGGTGTAAATTTCTAAAATGAAGCACTTTTCAAAGAATAACTATGAGACATGACACTTAGAGTGCTTCTTGAAAGCACTGATGATAAGCAAGACTTATTCAGGAAGGTTGAGCATCTAGTAACTTCATTCTAAATTGGTGGATTTGTTCATTAGTACCAGTTCCCTGTATGAACAGGGTAATTGTGGTGTAATACGTTCATCTAAGACTAAGAAGAATAAGATTACACCAGTATCTTATTTCTGGAGTGTGCACATGTGCCAGACACATTTTTCCTATCTGTATTTACTTTTGAGATCACATATGTTAGAAAGTTGAGGCACCATACAGCTCAGAGATGCTGCTCTTATCCTAGATCTCCAATGACCCTAAAGCAAGTTCCAAAGAGACTGCCAGCTTTGCAGATCTGTTGGTGTAAATCTGTATCATGGGTTCTTCCAAACTGGTATAACTTGTCAGATAAAATAGCAGGTTCAATCACTTGTTCATCAAGGTTGAGTTTTACTCTTCCTATATAATATGGAGAGTTTTGTCCCAAAATGAAGGTGTTACACATTTAACTGGTTGCCAGAGTAGAGATGGTTGGAGAATTTTTGTAGCTACGGCCTCTTCTGAAGCAGAAATCCTCTCTTCACCTTTTCTGGGTCATGTAGGTTTGTAAATGGAATCAGTTTTAGCAGTAGTTCTGCAAGAATGGATTCTTGTCCCCCACCAAACATTAATGAAAAGCCACTGGTTTTCTAGCTGGAATAACATAGCTTCATTTGGTACCATGGGAGCAGAACTCCTGGCCCAAAACAGAACTGTACTAAGAACTAGCAGTACTTTCTACTATAACTATAGGAGGCAACAGTTCAGTCTTTTTAAATCCTCAGCTGGCAAAAGTGTTTGGTGCCTACAAATGCCACTGTCCCACCTTGTTGCACTCCTCACCTGGCAAAAACTCCTGCCACTTCCAAGATTATGTCTGTTGGAGTATCAAGAAAGTAAGGACCTCAGTGTGTATTCCAAGGATTCAAATAATCACATTTGACACAATGAAGTCACTTTTCCCAACAGTGCTGAGCTGCAACTACCTTTTCATCAGAAGAGATTTTCATTCAGCAGTGTAGTGTATGTTATGTATGATGCAAATTACCAGTGTTAGTAAATATCTGATCTGCTGTAAGAGAATTCTGTTCCTCACTATTGGATGATCAAGTATTTAATCACCACAGAATCCCATATAATATTTTTTTTAAAAGATTGTATGTGACTACAAAGAACTTTATTCTTATAATTTCCTTCTTTACCAATGGACTGAGTGCATGGACTCTGCTGTCTCTTACCTTTCCTTATATCCCATCCATCTTCTCTTTCCTCTTTTTTCAATACAACAGCAGTATCAGCTACAAATCTACGTTCATCTATTTAACACTGATTCCCAGACAGCATGTAAGTGTTCCCTCTTACAGGCAAAAGGAACAAAAGCTACTACTTGTGGGTTCTCAGATTGATAAATGAGCGTTTGTGGGTTCATTTAACAAAAGCAAGGTGAAAAGGAGAACTGCCCAGTTTCTGCCTGACAGGCATGATTATGTTAGAATGCAAGCCTTACTATAGTAGATAGTTTCAAGCTATAATTAGGGTAGGAGGGGGTTCTGTGCCCACTTGTACTGCCTTTGGATTCTCATCTTTATGGGAATAAAATAGTGACAAAGAAAAGAAGAATGCAAAAATCTTAAAAGCTTATACTCATAATTTTTAGAAAGAATTCTTAGAAGAAAATAAATGGTATAGCACTATGAACAATGAGCAAGATTAAAAGTTCAAGCCCACCAAAACTGTATTAAGCAATAAAGACAGACTGCCAGGAAGAATGAAATTTTTAGTGGTCCATTTACTGCTTGACTTACTGGAGGATGAGGGCATATGAGGGTCAGCGTTGGTTTACATTACTTTATCTTGCATTTTCTTCTGGAGAAGCAAGAATCCTTCCCATAAAAGCTCTTACCAATGAAATTCTTATTCCAGGCCTCACATACCCTGAACACCCTCTCAAATGTCAGCAGGCTTATGTGGTAGGAGGCTTAAATCAAGGGAAGAAATATTTTCTCTTTGCTGTGACTACTTCTGGCACTACTGATGTAATGTTTTTGCCCCAATATGTGTGGCAAGTGTTCCCTGGATTATGCTTATTGTAGTCACTCTCACTGGGATCAGTAGTATGAGGCCAGTATAATTCAGGAGGAATTTGCCACTTTGGAGGATGGAGCACAGTTAGACAACAGTGGGCATTATGGAAAGCATCACTGATTCTTAATTGCCTTGTGTACTGCAGTATCACACAATATATGATGAAAACCAGACAGTTTTGCACATAATTGTCTTTATGTAACATTGAGTGGACCTCACAGGCATCACTAGAGTTGCAGTAGATCCACATTTGTTTCATAAACCAGAATATGAACTCAAGTTTTGCCCTTAGCAATGTAATGTGGTTTGCACCATAAGTAGGTAGAAGTGTAAACCTTACCTGGATAGTGCTCCCGAAATGCTGTTTTCATTTCAAATTTGATGACTTTTCTTTGAAGTGCAAGGATTTTTTCTGTGAAGTTGTTGAGCTGGAGAAGACGAGAGTGTTGTTTAGCAAAATGTTTCAGTGTTTCTAGACATGTTAACATTTTTTCCTTTCTTTGCTCCCCACAATAAATTCCTTGAGACCCTCTATAGAAGAGCCCACATCTGTAAACCTCATAGTAAGAAAAGGAATTGATCTTTTTTCTGAGTTTGGCTAGGTCAAGGGTGACTCAATGCTGTCAAGAGCTTTGCAAGGGTGTTTCATAACCAGTGTGAAATCAGATGGATAATGATTAGTCAAGATAAATGTCTGCAAGAAAGTTAACACCAGAGTCAGTGGCCGTGGATACATGTGTAACACATAGTAGGATGCACAACAGCAATGTCTGAGATGCTGTTGTCTCAAACAGTTAAATGTGCCACGGTTGAGTACTATACAGAGGTCTGGTTCTGCAAAACTACTTTAGAAGAACTCACACCTGAGCCACCATGGCTGTGCCACTTCCAGTTCTGGAGCCCAGCATCTGAGCTCCTCAAGACCAGCTATCTCTGCATGGGGCTGTCTTGCCTGTGATAAACATGTTTGAATGGACTACAAGAATCCTTCTGTTAATTAATTCGCAGTGGTTGATACGTATTGCCAATGGATTGTAGAAACAACTTATGTTGCCAAAGATTGTTGAGATAAACAATAAAAAGTGCAGGGTTACTCATGGATAATACACATGAGCTGCCATGTTTAATTTCAAGGGATGAATCAAATAATGGCTTTATTAATGTTCCTTTTTCACTAACTCGGGCATTCCGAGCTCATTTCCACAAATTCTGTGTTTATTGTATTCTCTTCTGAGACTAACCAGCTAACAAATCTTCATTCAGAAGGGGAAAAGTATGGTAAAAGCTCTCCTAATTGAAATTCTGTAATGCAGTGAAGATTACTTGCCTCTGGCTATTTCAGTTGCCTGATTGCTTTTAATGATTCACCACTGGCGCTTGATAAAACTCTTCCTCTGAATCTACAAGTCTCAGGCCACCCCATCTACTAGTATTACATTTTTCCCACTTTGTGGGTGGCCTTAGAGATGACTAGCATGGCTTCATGTAATGTTCTCCAGGATAGCTCTGCTGCTTCAGTGTAAGAGAAACAGCATTGAGTTGAAGTCTGAGGTAGAAGAGCTAGAAGTGAAACAACTCAATGTCTTCTAAATATACTAGGGGCCAGAAATTCAGACATTGTTAGCCATTGAGGCTACATTTCCTTCTGGAAAGTTTTATCAATTCACATTTATTGAGCAAGAGGAAATAGAAATATTGCTATCATCATGTAAAACTCTAAGCTGACTGAAAAAATCCTGAAACACTTTTTACTGAAAATGTGCCCCTCCCATGTCCATTTGTCGAATGAGCTGTGCAGTTTCTCAGTCAGTTGAAATTGCTGAACTGTTGAGGTAGGGACTGTTTCTTTACTCCACATTTGTATAGCACCTCCCACAGTGAAGTGCTGTCTGCCTCTGGGTCTAATTGCCGCTGCCAGAAAAGCTGCAACAAGGTGAAGGCACGCATGGAACCCATTCCACGGCTTCTTTTGAAGGTGCTGCCAATGTAAATATAATGTCAGGTAAATGTGACGGTAAAACTGGGGAAAAAGATGGTCATCAAGTTTGTAGCTTGCTCTGCACAGAATATTTTGCATTTGTCTTGGTTACTACAAATAAATACGTTTAAAGGCCAGACTTGCAGCAGATGGCCAACAGCTGACTTGCTGAATATTTTCAGCAGCCTTCATTCCTCAGTTAGCAGATCCCTGAATGATCTTTTAGCAGTCAGGCCTGCCTCACTGCAAACACATGCTCAGCCCATTCTGTCACTATATTCCATCACATTGTGTTTGTCCACTGGTGCAAAACTTGTTGGCAGCTCATGTTGGATGTACAGATGAATGCCATTTTTTTAAAAAATCTTGAAGCAACCAAAATTGTAGTAATTAACTTCTCTATCAGGCCCTAAACCCCAGCTCCTCAGTCACCTCCAGCATTCTTCTCCATCAAGATCCATACAAGATCCCTGCAACATCCAAAGGAGGAATATCAGATGTTATGTTAATACTTAGCTTGTGTCTTCTATATAAAATATTAATGTGTGTGTGCAGATACATTTGAGTACCTCATATTTTGGTGTAATTCAAAAGTTTTACTTAGAGTGAATTTGAATGTCTTGATTCTCAGTAGGAACTAGTTTTCTCAGTTCTTATTTTCTCATTTTTTTTAGATTAAGCATAACATGTAGCTTTTTTTTTTTTTTTTTTTTGCAGGGCACACACATGTTTCAACCGTTTGGATCTTCCACCTTACCCCTCATATTCTATGCTGTATGAAAAGCTGCTGACAGCTGTTGAAGAAACTAGCACCTTTGGACTTGAATGAGGGGGTTCAGATACTCCTGGTGTTTTTATGGCTGATGATGTCACCTTTCCTGTCCACCATCATTTGATCTTGGTTTCCCATGTTTTTATTTTTGAAAACAAAACAAAACTCAAGATTAACAAAAGCCGTGCATGAAGAACTGCTACCCTCTATGATCTAACCTTCATGCTTTCATCCTCTGTTTCCAATGAACTGCTAGTCTGTATGCAATAGAAAAACAACTGTCTCAAGGTTTCTGTATATCTCTACATACCTCCATTAATAACAATGAAAATACAAATGCAAGTTACACAACACTTGACCAAATGTTAATAAATGTTTACTTCCACCTACATTGATTAAAAAAATAAAAAAAAAAACTTCATCAAGCATTCCAAGCTTTTATATACCCATATCTTCTAAATCAATTCATAGCCCATCTTACTTCTTAATTGTTGAATCCAGTACCAGGAGCTGGTCAAATATATCATCATCCATCCCTATTTTCCCTGTATGTATTGTCCATCTGAAAGACACCTATGAGCAAAACTGAATTTTTTATATATGAACTCATGATCCACATCAGTTGTATCAGCTGGAACTGGCCCAGATACATGGTGCAGATAAGACCTTCAAAAAGTTAAAGAAAAAAAAAAAACAACCTGTAATGCAATGCAAAGCATAACAGTGATTGTTATGATTGTTGCTTGCCAGTACTGGAGAGAACTTGCACTTCAGAGCTATCGGGAGGGGCATCTCCATTGTAATGTTTACCACACAAGAAGCACAAGGTTGTGCACACTCAAGAAGGATGTTTTATTATGTAGCATAAAGGACAAGGCTCCCTTACCTTAGTATTGTATATGACAAGGAAATGACAAGGAAAAGGGGAAGTAAGAAGAATGTTCTACTCTTATGAATACCCTTGGATTCTGTTTACCAGATCTTTGTTTTCTGATGTTTAAAATGTTCCTTTCCAAATGACAAGTCTAGACAATCCCATCCCCTGTGTCAGAAGGCATTTATTTTCTGTTAGGTTGGGCTAATCCATGGTTGCTGGGGGCGGTTTTCAGTTCTGTTGTTTCTCTTTTCTTGTCCAGTGGAATAGTCCATATCCTCAAGAGTGATTGGTTGTAGGCAGAATGTTTTCGTCTGGAGTCTGTCAAATGAGAAGCTGCAGTGAATCTGGATGTTTGTCAGGTATGAAGGGAACTGTAACTCTCTGTGGGTTAAGATTTTGGTGTACATTGTCTTGGAGGAAGCCCAAAGGCCCTCCAGTCATACTGGGTACCACTAAACTAAAGATCTTGCTCTTGTTACTGCAGACATAACCCTCTTCAGTTTGGTGTACTTTCCAACTCTGAATCCAGGGGCAAAAAGGAAAACAGCAGTAGGCTTGTCTTTGGATGTATTTTACTGAGACTGTTACAGTCAAACTACTGCTCTGATTACATTAATCTTTGCTGCCCTTGTTTTCCAAGACTAGTCTCAGATTGAAAGTCTTTGTCTTAACTGGGAAATGGAAATACAAAGTGTTTTCTGACACTAAATATGTTAAAGGATGCAAGAAATGCAAAGTGACAGATTTGTGAAGGTATGTGAGAAGGTAACATCATAGTGTTTAGCAGCTTGCATGAAGTATGAAACCCCTTCAGGGGCTTGTTGCTGGTAGTTTTGTGTTAGTTATGCTTTAGATCACTGTAAAATCAGGAGACCAGTTCAAGATCTAGCATATCTATTTCGTCTTAAGTTTTCTTTCCAGAGGAAATAATTGGACTCTGCATTCTCACATATTTTTATGGTGCTTGTACAGAACCTCATCACAATTGAAAAACTTCATTCTGAGAGTTTTACATCTTTCTCCTGCTTTTATTCTTAGGTCAGTAGGTATTTAAAAGGTGATGGACCCAAAAATATATTTCTAAGCAAAAAAAAAAAAAAATTTTTTTTTTGTTAATGGCACATAAAAAAATCTGAAATACTTAAATTGCCCCCTTCATTCAATTTCTGTGGCATTTCAGCCACTTTTATACTAATTTACTGTATGGCTTTTAGTGAGAATCTATGTTTTAGTATATTGTTGTTTAATATTACAGTTGCAAACAGAGGCTGCAGCATTGTACCAAACACCAAAAATGATGTTTACTGTTTCCATAAATGAGCTCTCAGGCATTGATTCCATGTGACCAGCCCACTGCACAGGAGAGATGGAAAAAATTAGTGTTTTTCTCCAAGCATCTATAATGTACACGTGAATTTCATCAGAACAAATCACACCAGGAGACACTGAACATGAAATCTTCCAGTGTATGTAATTCCTGCTTCTTCACCTCTGGGCCCCCAAATCCAGTGATTCTTGTATGGTTTCTAATTTATTCCTGGTGATGTTATAAAGTTACCTGTACTATGTCAAATGTTGGATGTCTTCCAACGTTAGAAGAAAGAGAAGCATCTAACTAGTTGGTCCATGTTTGGCCAAGGAAAATCAAGAGCTGTCTCATTAACATAGTAAAAAAGTGGAAAAAAAATAATCCACTCTTTACAATGCTGTATATTCAATTTTTTAAAGTATTTTAAAACTATATTTTATTACAAAATAGTGAAACTATTTTTTGTAGCATAATAAAAGATGTTTGTATTTCAGAGACAGCATCAAGCTCCACTAAATGAAATACAGAAGGCTTTCTCCTGAAATTCTTCTTCACAACATTTTCTGGCACTCATCACACACTAAACTAGATTATGTTTGGCAGATGCCATCTCAAGCACCTTGTGTGTTGCTCCTCTGGGAAATACAGAGCATAGCCAGCTACTTCCCATCAAAATCCTTGATCCAAGTTGTCTTTCAAGCACACAGCCTAATATTTTTAAAAGCTGCTTTCTAAGTTGACAAAGTCATGCAGATTTCCTTGCAAGTTTTTTGGATGTAAGGCCAGGAATAGAGACGGTTGACTGTTTTTTTCATAAAGCAAAGAGAAAGAAAATGCTATGTGTGGCTTTTCTTGCATTCTGCCATTCCAGCCCTACCCCTCTCTCTTCCCAAATGCCCTACCCCAATAGGTTTTCAAACTGCTACATCATCTTTCTGATATCCGGATCAACACTTCACAGTGTTTCTCCATTCCTTGTGTCATGCCATGGGCAGAATCCAGTCTCGTCCTGGAGGGAGGGGGAAGCCGTGCATCTGGAGTGTCAGAGTGAGGCAGTGAATGGTGCTAACAGGAGAGAGGAAGGAACCTACCTCCCTTGGCCTGTTACTTAACCTGCCCATTATGCAATTAATTGACTTTGTTGTTGTTGTTGTGCATATGCAAGACATACCCTTCCTTGTTCATCTGTTGATTCAAGTGCTGTTACTCCCCAGGGCTGCATCTTCATTTGTAGAACACTGACTGCTGATTACAGAAATTCTGGTTTCATTGTTTCCCACAGGAAAGACTAGAAGATATTCCAAAGGGCAGATTTACAGTGAAATAATCTTTTCAGCTCTTTCACCTCAGTTCCCTTCAAACCTGATGGTAGCTTGATATGGGGGTGGCCAAGATTAAGATACAATGTCAACATCAGTAGATTTTTAAAATTCAAGTGAAAATGGAAGAGCCAATCTGACAGCTTTCATGAATTCTGGTTTTCAATTAGAGCAATGAATACTGGCAATGGTTTCAGAGGGTCCATATGTTTCTCAAAATTATTGTCATGATGGTATTAATGGTATAGGGAGGGAAGGGGGTTTTTCTGGTTTTGAAATCCTGTTAGCATTAATCTGGAGATATGATAATGGAAGTAGGTATTTTAAATCATCAGTAGGTCTTCCACTTTGAAGTAGACTCACTGACTGTTCAACCACATCAGCTATGCAGGATTTAATCCAGTGTAAACATCTGCATCTTAGTGTTAACAGTGTCAGGTCTAAACCTTACAAATGCTGTCACTTCGGTCTGCAGTAAGTTACATAAATGTTCCGTTTCAGTCTGGCCATATTCAAAACTTGACTTTTATGTTCCAGAGAGGTCCATGGCTATCACAAGGCAAGAAGTGAGTGGTCCAAACTACAACTAACATCTAATGGAGAAATCATGAGTTTTGTACAGGTCTGACACAGGGGACTTTTTACACCCAGTTTGCTCAAGTGCCCATGAACTTTTGAATGAACTGTAGCTAAGGTTTGAGTTTGTAGTCTAGTCTGAGAGATGGCCTGTGGGGAGGGGAGTGTTTGTTGGAATTGTGTTTTGTTGTTCTAGTTTCACTGTAACAAATAGTTGACATACCTCTAGTTGGAAAGAATAGGATACTGAATTTGAACATGAAAATCAAAACTGAAATAAGCTAAAATATAAATGCACAGGGGACAAGTTAAACTCATTCTTCACTATTAATCCTTTGACAGTCCATGGAATTTCAGAAGAGCAAATGTGACTGGAGATCTGTTTAATTTCTGTTGAAATTATATTTGCCCTCTCTCCGTAGTAATATTAATAGGGCTTCCTAGTCAAGATTAAACGCTTTCAGTCAAATGCAGACCAACAGATCTTTCAACAACAAATGTGGTGCTTTTTTATTATTCTTGCTGTACCTCAGAGTTCATTTTGAAAAGATAAAAATACTGCAATATACAAATCTGGGATAGATTTTCCAGTTATCACAAGCTCCAAAAGATTGGATTGTTACTTACTCACTACTGAGTCATGTAGTTCTTTTGTTCCAGTAGAAAAACAGATTCCTGTAGATAGTAGATACTAGGTATAGTAAATATTGTTCATTAGCCAAATTCCCTGCAGCTTCCGATTTACCTAATGGAAATGTCTGTTACGGTTTTTGTTAAAGACTACATAAAGTCAGTGGCAGGAAAGGTCCTCATTATTGGACTGACTTTGCTTTTATTGACAGAAAAATGTCACATGATACTCAGGCTGTGCTTTCTATTCAACCATATCACTATGGAGGAATGTCAATAAAATCACTTTGTTATGGCATTGTGTGGACTGTCTATAAACTATTTCATACAGGCTGGAAACTGGCATTGTCAAAGCCCACTAATTTCAAATATTGCAGTTTCAGGATCATGTCCTTTCCCACTATTGTATTCACTGCTTTTATTCAATTTTTCAGGGCAAATGTCTAAAACTTGGGGTTCTCCACATAGTTTTGCATGACCAGAGTCCCCATGCTCTCCTGCTTTGAGAGCATGGGAGCTTATTCCTCACTATAGGAAATGTCTGGTCAAGCAGAGGGACAAAAGCAGTGTGTATGCTACTTACACGTACCTTCCTTCTAAGTATAATTACTGCATTGTAGGGGTGAAATGCAACTGCAAGGATGATTTCTTAACAGCAAATACATAGCAAGATGCCCTGGCATCTCAGTATGCCACACCCATTTCTCTCCTGCTCGTCACTGTAATATCTCTGGCATGTTTCATTAACACATTCCAGGATAGTGAATGTGATATTTACACCTCAGATACACCATCAGCAGACACCTTCCTGACCATACCTGTTTTCTTACATAAATGGCATCCCATGAGGGATTGTGGTACAATAGGAAGGATGGGAAAGCTTAAATATAAGGCACTGTTTCTATAAGATAAAATATAAATCCATGGAAGATACTCCACGGTAGTGGAGTGCATATCTTGCACAAGACAAATCAGTAACAAATGTGAAACTTTGTGACTCTGAGAACTCTTGAGGGCGCCTGTGGAGCTGGCACTGCATTTCATTCCATATGGAGGAGCACAGGTCCACAAGTCCCAGCACTGGCTCTCCTTCAGCAGGGATGGTGGTGCTGGTGGCAAGAGTAGCACCCACCCATGCACATGCTCAAGAAATCCAAGTCTCACAGCTCAATATTTATTCATATCCTATGTGTGTGATTGTGCACAGGTGTGAGGAAGAAGTGAGCGAGAGAGCATTTTGGCACTAAGCCAGATTGCTATGATTGCTTACATATAAAGGAAGGGAAAATTCATATTGATTAAAAAGCAGTGAGATGAGCTGCTGATAATTAGGGTGTATCAGCGGTGTCCATTTCTGCAGCAGTGATCTGTGTATGTGGCTGGAACAATGCCTTTTACCAGAACCCATTCAGTGATTCCATTTGAATTCTATGAACCCATGGACACTATGAACCCATTCAAAGCCAAGCTGGATACAGTCTTAAGCAATCTGGTCTAGTAGAAGGTGTTCCTGCCCATGGCAGACAGGGTTGGGACCAGTTGGCCTTTAAGGTCTATTCCAACCCCTTAACATTCTATGATTCTATGACAAATTACTGAATTTCGGTTAAAATAGGGCAGCAGTCCATGTGACGCCTCCATAGGTACATCCAGCATCTTTCTTGGCATGCTAACAAAACTGTAATAATTCTGTAGGATATTAAAAATCAATCACAATCTTTTCCTGCCCTGTGGTAGCAGTGTCATAGTTTTTTTCTACAAAGGACAATAAATCCACATGTAGCCTGTTGTTTATCTGTGTACAAGAGGCCAAAGAGAACAAAGGCACAAAGGATCTGCTGCGTCTCCCCTAATAATAAATCCTCCTTGAGATGCAAAGACACACTCTTTTACTATTTTTTACATTTAATTCTGGTAAACTTGAAAATAATTTTTGACCAAAAATACCTTTCATGGATCAATCAAGATGAAGAGTGTGTGGCTGTGTTTAGTTCCTACTCCCTTGAAACTAAATTTAGAAGAAAAGAACCCAATGTAGAAGAAATATACCCAATTATTCTACCTGAAATACAAGCCCTGATTCTTCTTTGCATTATGCTTTCATGTAAAGCAGATTTATATTGTTTTAACTGAGGTGAAAATGAAGCTTATCCCAACAATGCTGTGTTACAGCTCTTTGAGATTAGATAGAAGTCACTGGAACACACAAAGAGGGTGTTTTCTTTTGGGGTTTTCTTTTCCTGAACTTCTGGCATTCTGTTTTCAGCACTTCATATGCTTCAGTCTGTAGACAAAACAATACAGGTTCCCTACCATCATGCCACATGGAGTCATCATGTTTAGGTAACAGCTTTTCAGAAATGCAGCTGGGGCAGCACAGGAATCTGCCTAGGAACTTTGTAACAAGCTGTGATTTGACTTCAGTACCTCTTAGGTATGTCTTGGTACTGAAGTATAATCAGTGACTTTTTAAGAATGACTGAAATTAGTAATAAAGACTGCTATATAAGATTATACTTACAGTGTGTGAGGATATGTTTACTGACAGCTTTGGCATCTTTGGCAATGGAAAATAAGCTTCCCTGCTTTAGGCATGTAAGTTAACAGTATTAGTGATGTGTGCATTGATTAGCAGAATTGGGACCTTAGAGTTTAACCCCTGCTTCTATAGTATGTAAAGCCCATGCCATGACTTTTGAACACCATCATTGTGCTTCAACATTGTCCTCCAAAAGTACAAACTGAAACAGTTTGTGCTGTGGATACAGCCATAAAATAAGTAGTGATGCATCTTGGATTTTGTAAAATACAATCTACCAACTTTGGAAAAGTTGAATTAGTATTTGGGATGGCCTGACCACTGCAGAGAAGCTGTGAAACTGATCTGAGGAGCACCCAATGTAGTGCATGGGGACCCATATGATGTGTTTTTCAACTGGTAAGTTAATATTATAAAAACATATGTAAAATTCATATTCAAATGAGAATTTCTGCAAAATATAAACCTGTGAGAGTATTTTAAAAGGTTACTGGTAGATTCCCTAAACACAAGTTTTTTCATCTGTCTTAGAAATTGTGAAATCAATCCCTATGAGGAAAAAGAGGAATAAATCTTATTGTAACATGAGTACCAATTTATATTAAATCTCTCTTGAATATAAAAATAATTCAGCAATGTGGCAGTAAGGATGCTTATTGCTGCCACTTAGTGGAACCATGCCTTCCTCCCTTAAACTAGAAAAAATATTAATAACACTTTTTGTTGCAGGTGGTAAGAAACATTCACTTGTACAGAAGTATAGGAGGGGGCAGTTTTTCAGTGGTGCTGGGTACACAGAGTTCTTGTGTAAGTGCTGTTATGTGATGACAAGAGGCATTTTAGTACAGGAGCAAAACCTCTCAGGTGAGGAACTTCCTGTTGCCTCACAGATTAAACCACAACATCAAGAAATAAGTAGCTTCAATGCAGAATAACTAACTTCAGAATGGCTCTTCAGCAGCCTGCAGAAATTCCAGCCACAGAAGATCATGGTTCTCTACCAGTACAGAAGTTGAAAGGATGAATTTAGCAATTCAAAATGGAAAACTATCTTAAATTATATGTGCTGAGTTACTGATGGTAAGATTTCATATTTCTGTAACAAAGGGACCGTGACAACGATGATGATGATGATGATGATGATGATGATGATGATGATGATGATGATGACGACTTCAGGTGTCTCCTCTATCATGTATGAGCTGCCTGAATACATTTTTATTGGGAAGAGAAACATCCTGTGATGATCAAGCTAAAGTCAGATTGAAATAACTGAACAAAACTTATGTCCCTATGCAACACTTTTGATCCACCTCTTCAGGGCAGAATAGAAATAACTCTCTTACTCCAGTGCATGCAGACATAAATTTAAAGGGACATTGCTTTTAACAGAATACCTGTCCTGTGGTGGTGTCTTTCACCTCACCTCCTGCTTCTTAGCTTGCAGGCCAAACACAGCTCATGAGAATGAATTCTTTGGATGCTAATGCCAGAAAGAAAAAAATATAAATTGAAACGTAGAAGAGTTAATGTTGTCTGTACCAGCAAAAATTAATTTTTGCTATGCCATCTGAGTGCAATTGAACATACAGCAACTAATAATATTTAAGTGATTGAAGACAAATACCCAAACAGCAGAGAAAAAGCATATACTTTTTCAGGTAACACATGAGAGAAACCAGCCTAGATATGTCTGTTAGCTTATCTCTAGATAAGCATTGTTCATATCCACGGGTGTTTGTCCCTGTGTAGATATCGCAGATAAGCTTACGCTGCAGAATTTAAGACTGAGATCAGTGCTCTTTTAGTGTACAGGTGAAACTACAGTGAGTCATGAAGCTTATATTTATCCTTTCTAGAGGGACAACTGAAATTAATACAGCAAGTATCAGCTCCACAATATTCTGGTATTACTAGGCAAAGCATCATCTTGTTCTATGTTCTATGGCTAGTGCATAGCAAAGTGGGAAAAGATGCTGGACAGCCAACACAGCTTCACCAAGGGCAAGTTCTGTCTGACCTACCCAGTGGCCTTCTATGATGGCGTGATTCCATCAGTGGAAAAAAGGAGGAGCTACAGATGTCTTTTATCTGGATTTCTGTAATGCCTTGAACATTGTATCCCACAACATCCTTCTCTCCAAACTGGAGAGAGATGGATTTGATGGGTAGACTGTTAGGAGGATAAGGGATTGGTTGGACAGTCTCATTCAGAGGGTGGTGGTCAGTGACTCAGAGTCCCAATGGACATCTGTGACAAGTGATGTCACTCAGGAGCCCATATTGGAACCTGTGCTATTTCATATCTTCATTAATGACACAGATGGAGTGCACCCTCAGCAAATTTGCCAATGACACCAAGCTGAGTGGTGCAGTTGCCACACTTGAGGGATGGGATGCCATCCACAGGCTCAGCAAGTGGCCCCATGGGAACCCCATGGGGTTCAACAAGACTAAGGCAAGGTGCTGCACCTGAGTTGGGGCAACCCCCAGTACCAACACAGGCTGGGGAATGAACAGATCGAGAGCAGCCTTGGGGAGAAGGACCTGGAGGACCTCATCAGCTGCTGGATGAGAGGCTGGACATGACCCAGCCATGTGCACTCACAGCCCAGAGAGACAAAAATGTCCTGGGCTGCCTCCAAAGCAGTGTGGCCAGAAGGGTGAGGGAGAGGATTCTGCCCCTCTGCGCCTCTCTGGTGAAACCCTACCTGCAGTGCTGCATCCAGCTCTGGGATTCCCAATATGGACCTGCTGGAGTGAGTCCAGAGGAGGCTACAAAGCTGCTCAGAGGGCTGGAGTACTTCTCCTATAAAGACAGGCTGAAAGAGTGGGGTTACTCAGCCTAAGACCTTAGAGCAGCATTCCAGTGCTTGAAGGGGGCTACAAGAGAGATGTGGGACAAAGAGTTTAGCAGGGTCTGTTGTAAAAGGACAAGGGCTAATGGTTTTAAACTGAATGGGGGTCATTTTAGATTAAATATAAAGAAGAAGTTTTCTTCAATGAGGTTGATAAACCCTGGCATATGTTGCCCAGAGAGATAGTAGATATCCCATCCCTGGAAACATTCAAGGTCAGGTTGGACAGGTTGGTCAACTGATCAAGTTGGAGATGTCCCTGCCCATTGCAGGATAATAGGACTATTTGTATTCTGTGGATAATTCTTTTTAAGAATGCACCAAATCTGTCTTCCTAAGCGCAACAGAACCACTTGCTAGATTTTTAAAGGCTAGATTTCTAGATTTTTAAAATTTAAGAATCTAGAAGTTATTTTAAAATGTAGCCAGGGAACCTTAAATATCCCCAAGTATTCTGAGGAAGATATGTTCATATTTCAGAATCAGTAATTACACCAATTTTCATAAATTTTTGGCAGGGTTCCTCCAGAAAAATACAATTGTGAAAGTAAGTAAAGAAGTAGAAAATGTTACAAGAATTAAGTATCTGAAACTTTCATTTATCTGAAACCACATACTTTCAAGATCAAATGTATTTGTCAGGCAAAAACCTCCTCTCTGTAGTAAATGCCACTGATCTCTACTTTCAGATGTAACAATTATATAATCTCAGTTTAATCTAGATTTTAATGTTCAACAGGAATATCCTGCCTCTGCTACAACTTTCACAACTTTTGAGTGGAAAGCACATTAATACTAAAAGGCTTTAATCCTCTCTTACTTGACATATTGGTTCTGGAATTTATTCCTAAACTATAGATGATTAGCAGGATGGACCACTTCTCCTATGAAAAAAGGCTAAGAGAACTGGGATTGTTCAAGCTGAAAAGGAAAAGGCTCCAGGGTGACATAATTGCAGCCTTCCAGTACCTGGAGGGACCCCACAAGAATGATGGAGTTTTTACAAGGGCATGTGGTGACAGTGACAGGACAAGGGGGAATAGTTTTAAACTGAAAAGGATGTTTACACAGGATATTATGAAGAAATTCTTTACTCTGAGGGTGGTGAGACACTGGAAGAGGTTGCCCAGAGAAGCTGTGGATGCACCATCACTGGCAGTGTTCAAGGCCAGGCTGGATGGGGCTTTGAGCAACCTGGCCTAGTGGGAAGTCTCCCTGCCCATGGCAAGGGGTTGGAATGAGGTGATTTTTAAGGTCCCTTCCAAACCAAACCATTCTATGATTCCACTTTTTTCTGCAAATCAGATTTGGCAGTAAGTGAGTGAGGGAATTCTAGCACAATTGTACTCCCATAGGAGCAATTGTACTCCCATCCCAGATCAATGACCCAGGTTTGGACTGAATCCTTTCCCGTGTGTTGGCCTGTTTCCTCAATAGTCTTTTCTCTTCCATGCTCTGGATGTTGGCAGGCGGTTACATGCCCTTAAAAGAGACACATGGCACAGAAGTGCCTTGATAAATGACAGCCACACAGAACAGATCTCTTTAACATGTACATTAAGGAATCAAGACAGTGAAGGGATTAAGAAGTGGGAACATGCTTTTCTCAAGCTTTTCCACTTAGGCTCATGCCAAATCCATGAGGCAATTCCCACCAGCCTGCACAAACCGATGACTAGGAGGCAATTCCTGCACACCTCACAGAGACACCTGGATCTCAGGCACGCATGAAGGAGAGGCGCTACACATGCCCCGGCTGTGGGAAAGGCTTAATTGAGGCTTGTGCCTCAGACACCACAGGGACTGAGGCTTCATCAGATGGGCCCAGGTGCATTTGCCCTATGCAGAGCTGCTGCTGCCCCTTTTCTCCTCGCCCTCTCTCAGCCTTGCTTCCCAGTGTCCTGAGCCTGGATGTCCCATATGGCCAAAGCCCTCCACCCCCTGCAGGTTCACCCCAGGCTTCATGCTCCTTCCCTGCTGCCCCTGGGGGCACACCTGAGTGCCCACAGAGTGAGGTGCTGGTCTGGGGGATCACAGAATCACAGAATCCTTAGGGTTGGAAGGGACATCTGGAGATGACCAAGGCAGGGTCAGCTACAGCAGGTTACACAGTTTGGTTTTGAATGTCTCCAGGGAAGGAGACTCCACAACTCTCCTGGGCTGCCTATTCCAGTTCTCTGCCACCCTCAGTGTAAAGAAGTTCTTCCTCATGTTGTGGTGGAGCTTCCTGAGCTTTAGTTTATGGCCATTGCTCCTCATCTTGTCACTGGAGACCACTGAAAAGAGTACAGCACCATCCTCTTAGCACTCACCTCTGTCATATTTGTATGTATTGATTAGATCTCCTCTCTGTCTTCTCCTCTCTAGATTAAATAGGCCCAGCTCCCGGAGGCTCTCCTCATAAGAGAGATGTTCCTGACCCAGGTCATCTTTGTCACCCTCCGCTGGATCCTCTTTGGTAGCTACTCATCTCTCTTGTCCTGAGGAGCCCAGAACAGGATATATCCTCCAGATGCGGCCGAATAGAGGGGGAGGATCCTCCAGCTGCAGTGATACGAGGATATCCGAGTTACGAAGGGAGGCAAGCCGGTCTCTCCTCAGACACCACCTCGGCTTTACGGGGTTCATTGTAAACCTCGTTGAAACCGAACAGCGACACTGATCCGCCACTCCCCGCGGCCGCCGCCAGGTGGCGCTGGACCGCCGTCCCTCCCTCAGGCCCGCCCGCCGAGATGAGGCGCGCGAGGGGCGGGGCCGAGCGGCTGCGCCCCGCCCCCTCGGCCGGCGCGTGCTGCCCGCAGCCTCCGCGAGCCCGCGGCAGCGCCCGGAGGGAGCGCGGGCCGGGACGGGAGGACAAGAAGGCGTCCCCCTGCCGAGGGAGAAGCCCCGCCATGAGCCCCGACGAGAAGCCGCAGTCCGGTCGCTCCCGCGGTGACCGGCCGCCGCCACCTCAGCCCGCGACCGGGCGATCCCGGCGGCGGGGCGGGCTCCTGGCGGAGATCCGTACGCCCATCCGCACGGAGCCCTTCCAGGAGCGGTACAGCCTCAGCCCCGGCCGGGAGCTCGGCAGGTGAGCGCTGCCTCCGCTGCCCCGGACGGCGGGGGAAGGAGCGGAGCCGGGGGGTTGTGGCATCCCGCCCCTGGGGGTCCCTGCCGGGGTAGAGCCGCGTCCAGGGGCATCCAGCGGCGTCCGGCGGTGAGCTCTGCCCGCGCTGGGCCAGCTCCGAGGGCGTGCCCGTGGCGATGGCTCGGCTGGAGGAGGGTGCTGGGAGGCAGCTGTACCCCGCAGCTGTCTGTCCCTCCTACTGAAGAAGTCATCCTCGGCTCCCCAGCCTTGCAGATCTTGCTGGGAAGATGCTGTGGTTTCCTGGGAGCCCGTGTGGAGTAGTGGATATTGGTCTAGATTTCCACTGGAGAAGAAAACCTGCCCTTTTTTTTTTTCCTTTTTTTTTCTTTTTTTTTCTTTTTTTTTTTTTTTTTTTTGGAAGTATTTATTATTTTCCTCGAGCTTCATGAGCTGTGACGTGGAAAAACAATTTTACACTCCTTTGGGATACCATATGTTTGAGAGTAATCTAAAGATGGAACTTTTTAAGGAGGTAAAGCTGGTTAAAATCTTGGGTTTGGAAGTGATTCCACATATAAGGCTTACTCCATGTATAATTTCAACACATGACTGACAGAAAGCAAGACTTAGGGCAAAAAGTCTCATTAAAAGGTTTTTGCATCTTGGGAACTACATATATGGAATTTCAGCACTGGTGTTAGCTTAATGCTCAATAACTCTGGTGTACCAGTAGAATAATACCTGTTTAAACATAGTTATCTAAAGCATTCATGTGGGAGGTGGGAGAAACATCCCATGGAATGAGAAAGCTTTTTGCAGATTGTTGTGACCACAATGTCCAAGGCCTGGAAACTGAAGCTAACTAAATGCAGGCTACAAATCAGCCTAAGTTCTAAAAAACAGTCCAAAAGGCATAGGAGCAGTACAGAATATCCTGGTATCACTGCTGTTTTGGTTTGGGTTTGGTTTTTTTTTTTTTATTTGAAGTTCAGATGACTTCAGAAAATATTTTGCAGTTCTTCCATGGAATGGGCATTTCCCTCAGAGCCGGGTGATAGTCATTGGCCTAATCAGAGCATGGAATAGATGAAGGTTCCTTCTGGAACAGAAAAGTACAACTCAGATTATTTGCTTTACCCTAAGAACAAGAATTAACTACTGCTTCAAGTCTTAGTCTGCAGTTTAAACAAGTAAATAGCAGCAAGGATTTTTGTGTGGAATATTTTTTGAATATTTTAAGGATGACCTTCACATGAAGGCTGTGATTTTGCATCTGTAGTTAAAATGAGTTAAGTGGTGGTTCTGTTTGTCATGGTTTTGAGCAACAGTTGCACATATTTTTGGTTCAGACTATCTCTCCTCAACTTCACAAGTGTTTTCACTATCTTCTCTTTTAGAATATAGAAATCTCTACATTTGAATGCATGTGCTTGGTTTTTTACTCAACAATTTTAAATTTTGTTTTTTAAAAAGCAGATATTTCAGCTCAAGTACTCCCATTAAATACTTATTTTTTGCCAACTCTGTGACAAAATATAGGTGGAAAGTCTCTCTGCCACTTACAACTATAATTTTATTGATTATTTATTAACACAAATTGTTTCACTTTTATATGTTATAAATTGTGTAATTCTCTCTTTATGGGTAGAGTTTATTTTTACAAAGAACAAATTAGCACCCAGGTATGGCAGGTTTTTGTCTTCGATGAAAAGCAGTCCTTGTGCACACAACATAATCTATTTTAGCATTAAGATTTGGTAGAAGAAAGTTTATACACTTTGTCCATCCCATTTCTCAGAATTAGAGAAACAGTTTGAAAGCTGAACTTTAGGTAGGTTTGAAAATAACATTCGTATGGATTGTGTTTAAAACTGAGAGCACGGAGAAAGAAGCAAGTAGGTTTATCACCTTTGCTGAGATCAGGGCTGCTGCATGAGCTCAGCAGGTTTGTGGGGTTTTTGGCCTCCCATTCTGTCAGTCAACACATGTATGTTGAACTTCCCAGGGCACTTGGAGCCTCTGGCTTACTGTGTTTGGAGGAGGTTGGGAAGAAAGTGGATCATGGCAAAATGGCATGTAGTTCTGGTAATACTGGGAAGAGAGGTATGGGGACTCTGACCCCAGGTGGCATGTTAGGGAGCAAAAATCCTGGGGGAAGCAGTCCTGAAAGGCATGGATGAACCTAGGAGGAACTTGATCACCAGAGGGATTTGGGTGCAAAACCTGTGGGAAGTCAGGCTTCATTAGTTCTGCTCACGGGAGCAAAAACTGCTTTCAGAATGTAAAGCTTATGTGCTTCAGAAGGTGCTGCCTCAATCAGTAGCTGAACAGGCATTTGCAAGTCTGTTGAAACACGGCTGTTGGGAAAGCCAGGTTCACTTGGGAAAAATATCAAAAACTTCATTATATTGGCCACTCTGGAAAGGAAATTACTACAAGTTCCTTAGCATGACATGGGATTAAATTAAATTATTTAATATATGACATTTTGGTCCAGTATTCACAGCCTTAATAATTTTATTGTCCTCAGAATCACAATATTCTCACACAAATCTACACTTGCATGAGGTTTGAAATCAAACTTACCTCTGATGATTGTTTTAAGGGTGTCACTTCTCATCACTTCACTGAGATTTAAATGTTTTCAGACAGTGCTAGCTTGAGTTAGGTTAGTTTGAAGCAGTGTCACCTTTGCAAAGGACAAGACACCAATTGCTTAACTCTTCCCCTTACCATTTGTGCTTAAGCCATAATTGTACTGTAAAATGGGGAACAATACATTTTTTACTACCAAGAACTTCCTTAAGGAGTCTACTATAATTATATTTAGTTGCTTTGCTCGTTTTCATCGAGAAAAAAAACTCCTAATTGCAGACGAAGTATTACTAGGCTATTAATTCTTCAGCTTGTTGATGGAATGTTGCACTCCTTTTTTTTATGTGAAACAAGCTATTCATATATTGGAAGTCATCATTTGTGTACAGAAAGTAATGCACTTCATTCTAGAGCTGGGTTAGAGGAAGGTATAAGTTGACGGGTTTGTCTTTCTCCTGGAAGGTAATGGTCACCTTAAGTGATTGATCCACAATAAAATTATCTTCTAGCAAAATGTGTGCACACATGTAAATATGTCCAGTGCGATTCAGTTGTTTCTCCTCATTCCCAGTTTTTTGTTAATGCATGCAAGCTCATTCTCTACCCAAAGAATAAAAAATATTGTGAACATCCAGGAGTGTGAAATATTCTTTGTTCCTGACTAGTGATGTGGCTGTAGTTTCATGTGCAGATAATGCGTTGGATTTCATTTCCCCCTCCCCTGCAAAAGAACAACTCGGGCATGAACTTTTATTTCTCAGGTAGCTTTCAGTGATGTGTGTCTTAGCAGTACATTACACTTGTACAATTTTGTGCCAAGACACTGCTGTCCTCAGCTGCTCTCTGCAGTAGCACAGCTGGGATGAAGTAGCTGTGGAACTAAGCAAAAGTGGAAAAGAGATGGAAATTAAGACTTGCAAGTAGTTGGTTTTGCCATTTGAGAATAAATTTATGTGAGTAAATTATTCATGAACATCAGAAATGTCATCCCTGCACTTTGTTGTTTGGAAATCCAAAGTTGTCAGGAGAAAAAACCCACAATTCAGAAAAAAATGTTTGATATGAGTTATGTAATAAACTGCACATAGTATTGTGGATCTCAGAAAAGATTTTTTCTGAACTTTATAAAAAGTAAACATCTTCACAGAAAGAAGTTATTACTGCATTTGTTACAGTGACAGTGTTTTATAGATCACTTTAAAAATAAGATTAGTTATTTTTAAATATTTAGTTAAGCTTAGTTATTTTTATATATTATAAATAAATTAGTAAGGTTAGTTCTCTGTTGTTCTGATCCTAGGACAACAAAGATTAATTGGTGTGACATAAATGTTGCTGCTTCTCTGATTTGACATTTGATTTGTGATTTGACAATTTTCCTTTGAGCTATAATGTGTGCCTAATGAAACAATGCAAATTCTGTTGGCAATCTGAAAAGGTGACATTGAGCTTGTTTGTAATCAGATATGATTTCTATTAATTCATAATTCTTGAATGAGACTCTTGTGAGGATTGAGAACTATTTAGAGTTTCCTATTCTCATCTCCCTCCAATGCATTTTTATTTGTGACAGGATGTCTGATAGTCTGTTTTCAACTTGAGAAATGTGCATTAAGATTTTCATCTTAAAATTATTCTTCCTTCCATGCAGCGTTCTCACTGCTAGTTCTTCTCAATACACTAAAGTAGCAATGATTTGATCTAACACTATTTTATATACTTTTTGTAATAAGTTCTGAAAAGCAGGATTTTAAGAAAAGCAAAGATGAAGTGTATGGAATGTATACTTCATAAGAATGCTTGTTTATATATGTCTTATCTACTATTCTGTCTCAATCAAAAATAAATTCTGTAAAATGTATCTGTTGGCTTAACGATATAGTGGATGCTATCTTTGGATCTTAGCTCTGAAATTTTCTCAGACATGAATCTAGATCATAGTAATTAGTTCTACTGGTTATAAACATCAAGTTTGTCAAGTTTGATCTTTTTGGGGATCATATTCAGAAAAGATGAGTTCTAACAGGCAGTAGTTATAATAGCTCTAATTATAGGCATAACCATAAGGAATCTGGGCAGGATTCTTGGTCTGAAACAATTTAGAATTAGTATTTGTCAGCCAGCTGAACTCCCGTGTAACCTGTCCTTTGAATTACGTCACCTATCAGGCTTCTGGCCAGCTCAGCTAAACAGGACATATGTGGCCACACACAGTGGTGACTCTTGCCGTTTCTTGCTGCTCCATGAATACTGTTTTATTTCCATAGTGACTAATCCACAGTGAATCGCAACATCGGTACTCATTAGACTAATTAACTTGTTTCCAGGTAGATTTTGTATGTAATTCAAAACAGCATGGTATTTGAAAGCTGTATTATAGAGATTTCAAACTTTTCTAAGCCTCTTTCTCTAGGTCCTTCTTGGTTCTAGAATTAAAAGCTTTTGACTGCACTAAGGCAACATTCAAGAGGAAGTACGCAGTGCATTCTGAGACTATATAAGGAAAACAGAGAAAGTTGAACCTGAGCAGGCACCTAGATTTACTGGTGTAAGGCTTAGTATCTATCAGGTGTTTAAATAACTTGCTGTTAAAGGGCTTCTCAATTTATTTTTACATGTTGTTTTTTGACAACATACTTACCAGTTGATTTTTTTTCTTGAGATGTTTTTGGTGCTAAGAACTTGAACAAGGGTATTAACACTTTTGATAAATGCATACCTTCCTATTGTACATAAATTTTGTGCTACAAAATTATCTTCATGTATTTACAAACTTCAATAGTTTTGTCTTCATGTATGTATTAGTAATTAAGAACATTTTCCCAAAAAGTTAGGTTCAAGACATTGAAAGCATATTCTTACTGTTTGTCTACCTTCACCAGACATCTCGACTGTGCTGTGATCTAGTCTTAATACATATTGTGCTGTAGATAATGTGCTTATGCAAAATAGTATTCCTAGAGGAATAACTGTGGCTGTATCAGTGGTTACAAGTCCAATTATTTTATTGAGATTGCCTAGCAAATACCCACTTTGTGGGTACTTATTTGACTTGATTCATTTAGACTGTGTGATTTTGAAACAAATGCTTATTAAAGCAAGCCAACCACAACTTTGTTTAGCAGTTATATTTCATGGATAGCAGTCTTCTGCCAATAGGCTGGGAGAGTGGAAACCGTGACATGAGCTGAAGTAGTTAATTCTGTGAACTTCAGCTTGGACATAGGAGAGGCAAAACCCATAGTAACTGTGTTCCAAAATAGATGAGGACTATTATTTTGGTTTCAGCAGCCCTACAGTAAGTAAAGGACCAAAATAAAGATCTCAAAGTTATTCCTGCAGCTTTATAAGAAAATGTTTACATATAAATAAAAAAGGTAGTTTTAATGATCATTATGCCTGTATGGTAAGAGCTAAAGTAAGGTTACTGTACTTCAAAGTGTGAGAATTCATCATTGCGTTAGTGAGAGGTATTCATTAAAATACCTTTTTAGTCTAAAAATCAGCACTGTGTGAATGGAACTGAGTGGAGCAGGTGGTGTGGGACTCTTGCAGGGAAGTTAAAAGCAGCCACTTATGCCAGAGTGCTGTGGGGGAAGTGGTGTGACGCAAGCGCTGCAGTGTGGTTTGAGCTGGCCTGGTGCATCATCAGGTGTGTGTTCTGCCGAGGTGACGCTCATTAATGTGGGCTAAGCACGGTGCTCAGCTCTTGGTGCTCCAATTCACCTTGGCATTGCTGCAAAAATTGTGCTACAGAGCTTGATTTTAGTCCAGCTGCTTCATTGTGTTTGAATTATCCATGTTCCTTATTCTTAGTCTCAGTGTATAAGTAGGGGGTTTTCAGAACTGTTAATAAAAAAATCTCCATCTGTTATCATTTCAGACATGCGATGGTGAAAATGCCATCTTGAAAATGCCATCTTGAAAAATGCCGAGTATCGATATTGCATGGCAAATGGAGCAGGATTCAATGAGAGTGCTCCTACCATGGATATGGTGGGATACTTCAGTAACTGGGTTACTGTGAGGTTGTCAGAGAAAGCATAAATTGCTCATTTGTACATTTTGATTTTGTGAGCTTTTTAAATTAAAGTTTGGAGGATAATGTAATCTTGGGAACTAGCACAGCTTTTTTACTCTGTGTTTTTGAAAACTGTGTTGTTTGAATTGATTAGGTTTTTTTTTTTTAATTCCTTATGTTTCATGGAGATTACTTACATTCTGGGCTAGGGTGTTTTGAACACAGGGATCAGCACTCAGCAAGGCATCTTTCTAAATTCAGATTGAATCTTAATTGCTAATAGTGATTTGGTTCAAGTTTCCTGAAACATTAATTTATAAAGGCTAAAGCTGTTTATAAAGCTAAAGCTGAAACATTAATTTATAAAGGCATATAAAACTAAATTCTTATTTAATTTCAGGGGAAAATTTGCAGTGGTGAAGAAGTGTATCCAGAAGGACACTGAAAGAGAGTTTGCAGCAAAATTCATGAGAAAAAGAAGAAAGGGCCAAGACTGTCGGATGGAAATAATCCACGAAATTGCAGTCCTTGAGCTGGCACAGTGCAACCTTTGGGTCATTAACTTGCATGAAGTTTATGAAACTGCAACAGAGATGATTTTAGTCCTGGAATAGTAAGTATTAGTAATAATTCCTGAATAACTTTCTGCAGTATTTCCTTTAAAATAGCAATGTAAAAGTACTGTGTATCAATGTGAATAATGTAAAAAAAAAATTTTTGGTTGCCTGTTACCCTTGCTAAACTTCAAGAAGAATTGCTAAGAAAATGACAATTACAGGAAAATATGTGCAGTCTCATAAATACTTCAGATTATAATAAATTTCTCTTAATTATGTAGTATCTTTCAAAGCTGAACTATAATTTATGTAGTTAAAGCATCTTAAATGAAATATGAACTCTGTACACTCCCTGCATATAAAAGAGGAAGAGGAAAGAAGCAATGAGTACCTGTTCAAGAACCAAAGTTTATTTCATTGACAGTGGCAAAGATGGGATGAAATCTGCTGTGTGTTTTTTTTTTTACCAGTTACAAAAAAAGTTATTAAAAGCAACATCGTTGCTAAAAAGAAACTAGTAAAAACCTCTACAATAGAAAACTTGCTAAAACAGTATCTTTTTGGGGAAAGAAGGGAGGAGGATTGAGACTTAGAATAGTTTCTTTCAAAGGACACGTGACTCTGCATTTGTCTGTGTGGTTTTTTTCCACTTGGGTTTGCCCAGATGGGCATTCCTGCAGCTGTTGTGACTGTTCATCTCATATGCCAATGGCTTTAGATAGTAAGGCATCTTGCTAGCTTCCAAGATTTAGCCAAATGCTTGTTGCTACTGAACTCTAAATTCTTGTTAAGTTCTATGGATTTTAAATAATTAAGAGAGGAACAGTGAGGCTCAATAGTTCAGAAGTGACTTGTTTGTTAAGATAAATCTAGTTTGTGCAGCTCTTCTCTTACTTGATAGCAAAAAGAAATTATGAGAAATCTTGTATACCAATCACATATTGTTTAGAAGTCAAAAGAAAGTGTATCTTCAAAGTTCAGTAAAATGGAATGAAACCATGTCTCTTAAGGCAAAATTCCTTCTAGAATACGTTTTTTAAACTTCATTTGCCCTTAATGAAGTCATAATATGTGAAATATTCAAGTATCTTTTATAATACATAGGTGTGACAGAGCTTCTGGGGTTTTAACTGCTGCTACTGAAGACTCATAAATACCTGCTTTAAACACTGTCAGAAAATTAAACTCAAATACAGTTTCATTTTCTAAATCCTGCAGGATTTAATGTGAGCAGGAGAATCTAAATGAGCAATGAGTTTTGTGATAATTTCAATGCAAAAATCCTACTTTTCTTTTTAGAACTCAATTTTCTTACAGTTGCAAAACTCTTTTAATGTGAAATATTAACTAGGTTGTTAAGTAATTAGCAAAATTACTGGGTTTATATGCATCAAACAGTCATACCTCATTTCAGATAAATCACTATGTGCTGGAGTTGTAAATTACAAAAACAGTCTTTCCCTGACTTCAGCAAGTATGTCTGGATGCTTCTTTAGTGTACCAAAGACAAGTTGCAACAAAATAGGTATGAGTGTTAGTGAATTTCTGACATTCTGTATGCAGAGGATTAAAGAACATACCTAGATTGCAAGCTTCTCTAGGGCATTTCAGTTTCTATTAAGCTTGATGTGGCAGATCTTTATCTCCTGAAGAAGTAAAACAAATACTTAATCTTGGCCACTAACTTCATCTGCGGAGATTTTAACATTTGTCTTGATGTAGAATCTATCATGAGGGCTGAGGGTTTTGCTGGCAGGAAGTGATCCATTTGGCATAGGATTCAACAGACTGAACTTGAAGCAAACCCACTGTAATCACAAATAACTGCTGCTCCAATGGTTGCATCTTGTCTATTTGAGTAGCAAGCAGAGTTGTTCTAGTTAGCAGTCTCAAATCAAGACTGGAGGTATAAAAAAATGTTAGGGGAAATCTTCTGAAATGGTCTTAGTTACCTTTGTTTGTGTTTCTTTCAGTTCTTGGGCTGCCTGATTGGAAAGGTGAAGGCAAAAAACTAAAAGCATTTGTCTGAGAACTTTCAAGACCAGTATCTACAATTTTATGTATTCGGATGCTTCTTTTCCCATGTTCTCTCATTAGATACGGATTTGTAGTTTTCTCAGGCTTTGGGAACATTGGTACATTACATTGCCTTACACTGAAAAAATTACCAGTAAGTCCAGTGGTATGCCTAGCCAAGGAAAGAGGCAGCAGTGAGCATGAACCTTTGGTGGTAATGTTACAACCACTGTGGTGTGAACAGCTTGTACTGTGTAATGTCTATGTACAGAAGGTAGATGAATTTCCATTATTTTGCAAAGATAACCCTTTCAAGAAAGACTTTTGACAGAGTTGGAGATTCAGGAAGTAAATTTTTGTCCATTGCAGACTGTATATAACTCGGCATTGAAATCAAGTGTATTTTAGGAATTGGTCTACATATTTGTACTATGGTGATTAGTACTTCTGCATCCTTCAGAACAATAACTTAATGTCTGATACATTAAAGCTGGGGGAGTGGTTCATTTCTTCAGGTGCCTTGAAATAGGTTTGTTCAATCTTTTTCTAATGATAAGTTAAATGACTGTGTTAGTGTCTAAGTAACACTGGATTTCAGAATGTTTTGCCATTAAATATGTCCTTATCAATTTTTTTTTTTTCAGATTTAGGTGGCTTGTTTTCCTAAAAACTTTGTTGTCCTAAGGATAATTCTTTGCTTTTATCCCTTAAGAGCATTTTCTGACCAGCCAAGTCATTTGCTAAGTTATTTCATAATGACAATTAGAAAAACTACAGTTTAATGAAAAATGGGTAAATATTATTAACACCAGAGAACTCCTGGTCTGCATATATACAGAAATCATAACAGTGACATGCCTCTGATACTCTCCTAGGAGATATTTTGAGCGCTTCTATGGTTAGATTTTTTTCCCCTGAAATCTAGCTGGGGAATACAAAACAGCTGAATTGAAAGTATTGTTAAGGAGCTTTGCAAAACTTGGAATAGGTGTGCAGGAGGATCTTTTTGGAGTTCATTTTTGCATTGTGCTTCCAACCACTTGTGACTGGCTTGGCTCACAGCCCCCTGCCTGGTTTGCATAAGGGAATCCATTAAGCTTGCTCCACAGCAACAATACACAAAATGGTCTTGCAGTATCAAATTTCCACATGTTCTTGTACAGGGTTACTGGTTACTTGTTTGATTGTGGTATTTTTTTGGACAGAATGAATTGTCCAGAAGGAGTTGTTCCATCAGCCTCCTAAATAGCAAAGTTAAGATCAAAAACCAAAACATTGCATGGGAAGTCACCTTCTTCCCATTTGAAACTTACTTTGTAAAGCCAAGTGTCTATGGTAGCTGAGAATGGCAGTGTCTCGTAAGTTATGAAGGGGGTGTGCATGTGTGAGGGCTGTATTTGCATGTCTCACTCTTAAAAATGCTGATGAACCCAGGCATCTTCAGAAGTATAGGGAGGGACTTAAATTGGTTTTTTTTAAGTAAAGTTTCTGGATCAAGGGTTTTCTACTCTCACATTGGTAGCACTGTCTCTTGATTTCACTGATGGGACATTGCTTCAACTTTTATTGCCTTGACTTCTAAGACCTATAATTCAGAATTCTTTAGGTGTAGTATTAAAATTCTAGTTAGCTTACATTTTAGCGTTGGTGTCTACCTCAGTTTTAATTAAGTTACGCTAATAAACAAATTCTAACAGATGCCTACCAAGTAGACATATAGCAAGCAGGGCTTTATAAGGCCCCCCACCTTCAACTTCCACTATTTTTTCAGCTGGGTCTATTAAACATAAAGTGTGATCCTATGTTTTGAGTATAAATCTGATTTCACAGAATTAAATAGCAGAAGTATTCTTTCCTTATTTGAAGTGGCAGAGCTTTACCAGCAAAATCCCAGAGTTATTGCTATAAAACATACTATGTTAGTAATTTTGGTAGTAGATCTTATCGCTACTATCTTATCACTACTTATAGTATGAGCACTATAATTCACTGCTACAAGGAATTAAATCACTCTTCAGGTAACATAATATGGCATTCTTAAGGCAGAAAGTTTAATTTATGGGTTGCAGTAGATCTTTTTCTATTCCTATCTGGAAAAACCAAGTGATACTGCTTTTTCAGGGAATTTGGCTTAGGATAGTAGAATACACTAGCTGATGTTCATTTTAAAAATGTCATTAATATTTGAATCCTGTTCAAAACTGAAATATGACTATTTCCACGAATTAAATAAAAATGGACTGAAGAAAGATGTGATAGTGTCAGGCATATGAAATTTTTCAAAAGGAAGTATAGTATTAATATTCCTTTGAAAAACTCATTTTATTTTTGAGTTCTATCTCTTGATACATGAAGAAGAAAAATAAATATTTAATAGATGGGTTTTCTGAAAGAAAATCTTAGTTTAATAAATCAAATTGTACTGCTGTACCAGCTAGCCAGCATATAGAACAGAAGTGTAAAACTCTTTAAAAAAGGGTATGATTTAACCTTCTTTTAATTTTTTCTTTTTGTAAGACCATCTGCAAGGAAAATTTAAAATAATAGCAGTGAGAATATCTTTGAGGGCAAAAAACTTTTTTTTAATTCATGAGGCTTTTGAAAGTACTAGGACTATAGCAGCAAAGTTAGTATTGGCAAAATTAACATTTGAATATAATTAAGTGTTCTTTTTCTGGGGGTACACAGTTGAAATGCACTGCTTTTGTATAAGTCTCATTTGCTGTCATGTTCATGTTGAATGTGTCTGGCTGTCTTCAGGATAGTCTAGGCAGTACAATTCACTGGAAAAAAGCAAGCAAAGGCAGAGTAGGTGGGTATGCATCAGTAAAGATTAATGCTTGTGCAAAGTCATTTTTGCATGTCACAGTTTGGTGTAACTGGGGAGGATTCTGCCGTTGAGGGTTTCACCACCTTTCCCTAAGGGGTGATTATAGAATTTCATGCAGAACAAAGGGTGTATGTGCTGATTTCGTAGTAGGAGTTCAGCAATCCATATGCAAAGTGGCCCCATTCTAACATTCTTATGCCCATTCTTATTTTAAGATGGAGCTTCTGTTCAGTTTATTTTACTTTTGATGCTACAGGTTTATATTGTAAAACAATTTTAGTTAACTAGAGCCATTGCTATACAGAGCTGGTATTGCATGTAGCTTCAGAGTACTTTAAATTCATTCATATCTAGTTATTTTTATATTTTTTGTTATTCTGTTGTTTAAACATATATGAACAAAAGAGGATGAAAGCTGACAGCTAAAATTTTCAGAGCTATTTTTAGATTAAAGAAGTTTAGAAACTTAATGCATCCCTGTATACCAGAGACTTCATAAACAATTCCGTTGCAGACTTTACATTTACTCTTTTGAGTATGTGTGAAGCATTTTGAGAAGAGTGGGAGGTGGGGTGGCTTTGCTCTATGTTTGCTAAGATTTGCCTTGGCCAAATTTCCGCGTAGTTTTATAGGAATGGCAAAAGGCACAACTTTTATGTCCTCAAACAATTGTGGCATTCATCTGAAAGCAAGTCAGTAGTGTTTCAAAAGTAGTCCCCAAAATTTCTGTACTATTCATATTCTCTAACCTAAATTACTAAAATCTTTGCCTGTCTCCAAAGCTGCCATACTGCAGAAAACACTTCCAAGGCTGTAAAACCTTGCCAAATGTCTAATAACTGAAAATATAGTGATTGGATAATACCTCCTGCTGATATTGCCTATACAAAATAAAAGTATGAGTAGAGACAAATGGGTGCTATAATTTAATCTGAACTAACAATATTCCTACTGTCCACAGTGCTGCTGGAGGTGAAATCTTTGACCGGTGTGTAGCTGAAAGAGAGGAGGCCTTCAAAGAAAAAGATGTTAAACGACTTATGAAGCAGATACTAGAAGGAGTTTCATTCTTGCACAGAAACAATGTTGTTCATCTTGACTTAAAGGTAAGATCGGTTCTGTATTTTTCTTACTGATTTCTCATCTGCTAACTCTCTTGCTAATGTCACAATAATGCCAATTTGTAATTAACACAATTTTACCTAATTATACCTTGAATGATAAAATTAAACTTTTGGGATAGAGTAACCACCAGGCCACTGAAAACCAAGTTTGTTTTTGTATTGACTTGAGTTTTAGTGAAGAAGGGTGGTAGTGACACTGGAATAAAGTGTAATGTTTCAGAATGAAATGTTCAAACAGGACTGGTTAATTAATGTGTTAAGTACATTTATAGCATTTTCTTCCCTTTTTTTCACAGTTACTGTAAAACCTAATTTAAATGTCTGTCATTTGCTGCCAAATAGTTGACTGACACCCTGTTGGAATATAAATTATCATGAAACAAGTATTGAAAAATAGTTTTGACCCAAATCAAGTGACAAGTACTGTTGCCATCATGTGAAATCTTATGGTCAAGAAGGGACTTGTAACAGGGATCCAGAGAACTAACCTGGATGTGTTAACTCCTATGGGCAGCCAGCTCCAGTTAATTTTCTTTAGCTTCTCTCTTTATGAGGTTGAACTAGTTTATTACTAAGCAAGTCTAAAAAGTAATTTGCATTACATTTTTTTAAATTCTTTTTATATGTCCTATTCTCTTATTTACTAAGTATATTGTAAGCTACTGCATGTTTGTTCTGTTGCTGAGATCCTTACTTACGCTTGGCTGTATTTTGTCACTATCATAAACCTACCAGTAGATTCCAGTATCAAGCTGTATGGACTTATATATTAACTTAGCACATCATGAACCATTCATCAGCTAAAGCAGATTAATCATATTTGCACACAAATATGTCACCTGCCTGGTTTTCCAAACATTTATTCAAATTATATGTGGAATTCTTTAAAATTTTGATTGAGTCATGCACACAGAATATTAATAATTGTACTAAAATAATTAATGAAACATTTTTAGTAAGTGATGTGAGAGTAAGTGTTCAGAAAGACTAAAAATGAGCAGTTAGAATTCCTCAAAGTTCCAGTATGCTTAAACAAGATACTTAGTATCTCAATGGTTGGCCATTTAATTTCCTTGGAGCAAAATGTGTAAAATTAAATGTTTTTTTGTGGACAGTATATATTTGTACATGTTTGTAGTTAAAGTTGTGGTGTTTCTTAGCATCACCAGCTGGATATCTGTAACTGGAAATGTGATGTGTTTTATATGACTATAGTACTTATTTGCAAAAGTAGACTTGGGATGTTGATTACATATTTTGTCCAGAAAATAAATTTATAAAAAGCTTACTTAAAAAGTTCCCAACTGGTCAGAAAACTAATGCTGTAACATTGAGCATATGCAGTTCTCACTGAAAAATCCAGCATTGTTCTGCTGCCTTACAGAAGTTCATTAGCAGAGGAAATGTTGTAGTGATTGAGGTTAATTAACATGTTTATACATTACTGCAGTGTGCAATGTGTGTTTAATCGGAGTCCTACTTACAGCGTGATGACTTTCATTATTTATAAAACTATCAGTCTTTTGCAAAATAAGGTTTATGGAAGTCTTCAGAGTATTGGCAAATAAAAATGATGGAAATGGCAGAATTAAAAATCATGACTTGCGAAGATTAATTGATCCACATGCCTTGCAAGACTTTTTAAAAAGGCCCATTGTTGACAGAACTCAAAAAATTGGGTGCTCCCTTCAGCCACATATTTATTAACCCACAGTCCTCATCTTCTGTTGTATTCTGTGTCTCATGCTGCTTTAATTTGCAGCTAAAAGCACAGTGGAATTTACTAAGTACTTTGTGATGACATTTGGAAGACTTCTGTATGTTTACTGTTGCTATGCAAGGTGTTTGCCAATGGCAAATTTTACAAATTCTTGCTAAAATGGGGTTTTTTGCACTATTAGTTTCACCTTTGTGTCTCTAAAGATTTCCATTTCATTTGTCTGTTTCAAATTCCTTTGGAAAGGTCCATCCAATTTTCCATATGTTGCACCTTCAAGAAAAGTTAAATTCTACACCCAGAAGAATTTAAACCCAAGTGGTTGTCCATATGTAATTGTCAGCTTAATATTTATATTCTAAATCTAATGAACCAGATCTATGACATTGATAGCTACCTTGCTTTAGATTCTTTTTGCCCTCTGAATAGATACAAGATTTTTCTTGAGACTAAACACTGCAGAAAGAAATGGGGTATTTTGATGTGGCTTAGTAAGGTTGTCACCTGATCATTTCTTTCCAAAAGCATGGTTCTACTGAAAGATGGTTTAAATGTGTCTTGTTTTTAATTGCAAAATACAATTATGTAGCCTAGTTTTGACTTGGATGAGGAGCAAATATAATGCTACCAAGTGCAAATTAATTATCACTTGACAGTATTGTGTTGATGCTATTTAATTTGCAGGGTGTGCACAGATTGTAGTCAGGAGTCTTTCATCTCCTCTTAATGGTGCTTAAAAGCTGCAGAGTAAGGGAAGTCTCCTTTCTCTGTGTTCTCATTTGCTCTTTGACTTAATCTTGAATTGGTGAATTAATTGGTGACTTAATCTTGAATTTGGTAAAAGCTTACAGTAGTTGGGAATGGAAGAGAATTTAGGCAGGCGTAGGGGCTGAGGAAGAAGATATGGGAGTCCTTTACTTTTTTTAGAATCAGTGTAGTTTAGTATCTTTAGACATAATGAAGCTGGGATATCTCAGCTAGTCTGGTTTTCCTGTTTCTGACCACTATTTCTTGGATAATTCCTGTCTTTTCTTCCAGGCATCTGAAGTTTTTTGAATATTATACAATTAGATAATCTGCAACATTAATGAAATTAGGTAAAATGAGGCACTGATTAGATTAAAAACCTGACCTTTATTATGTGTCCTTAGTCTTTATGTGTCTTCTTGAAACCAACTAAAGATAGAAGAAATAAGAGGATCTAAATGGAACCTTTAAGCCTTGCTGCAGTAGAGGGGAAGGTCTTCAAACATTGCCATTTGATGGTTTTCATCAACAATTTCAGTAGGCTTGAGAGTAAAAGTGAAAGGCCCTTTTTCGAATGGCCACCAGGAGAGCCTCCAGCCAGCATCTCCTGTCTTTGTGAGCTGACTGGCATTAGGCAAACCTAGATGTATTCTAGCAGAGTAAAACCAAAAGAGAAACAGTATTACAGATGTGAGGAAATTATCTTCCTTTTCTGAAAGTTTGAGTAATGGTGTCAAGCTGAAAACTATGGTAAGTTCAAAGCTATGGCTTCTTTAAGGTTTCATGTTGGCATTTAGGCTGGTACTTCACAAGAATACCATAATGATTCCTTAAAATAAGAAAATGACTAGTATTTCATTAAGAATTGATTCAGAGTTATGACTCAATTCATACTGTAGACAGGTTTTTTTCTGCATAGGTGTGTTTTGCATAATGAGATTTAAAAAAAAGACAATAAAAATGGCAACTGCTTTATCTACTAAAGTGCTAAAATACAAGGCTGAAGGGTTTCACAAAACTTTTCCATTGAAATTTTTTCCTCATTTAAATATAGAGAAAAATACTTTTCTCATGCTTTTAATTTGACTCTTCATAACTAAATTTCTCACTGGGAATAACATCTGAGAGGGTAATGAGGGAGGCATAGTCAGCTTTTTTGCATGTTTGCTTTTCTAATACAAATAAAGAATAACAAATCTGAACTATAAAGAATGTGGGAATATGCCGCTCCAAAAGCCTTTGTATAGCCACCAGATCCCAATTTGTGAAGAAAATACAAAAAAGAGCTATTCTGAATGTGTAGGTTTACAAACAAAAAATAAATTGACAGCATCATGGAGTTAGTTTCAAATAACAGTTTAACTCTGCAGGAATCAAAAAACTCGACTATATTCAGGTCTTGCAGTGAGGAGAACTGGCCTGAGTTTTTTAAAATGTTCTTGTCCAGGTTTATTTCTGTATTCAAAAGCAAGGCTGTTCATGTGAGAGCATGTCTTCATGACTGACTCTGGGAATGGAGGACAGACCAGCTCCGTGATAAGGGAAGGAGTATAAATGTTGGTGTTACTCCATCTGGATTATCAGTCAGTGGTTGCTTTGCTGTTCTTACTCTTTTGTCCTCCTCCCTTTTCAACCACTCTGATGCAAGATGATCCAGGTTCCCAAGAGACTTCTGCACTTTCATGGAATTTGTGCTCACTAGAATCATGAATGCAGTGTCAATTGCCAGCTCTACATTTGGAAAAGTTAATGATAAAACCCAGTGTGATCACTGGTCTGGGGGTTGGGAAAGTCAAACCTTTTTTTTTTTCTTTTTTTTTTAATGTAACAATATGCTTCAGTTGCAAATTTTTTTCTTTTTAAAATTAAGCTAGCATTTAAAATAGTAAGGAATTTCTTAATGACCACAAAGGTGCTTTGAAGGAACACAGCCAAGATCTAGTGACATCAGTGCAAACAAGTTTATCCAAAGGTGATGCTCTTAAAAACCTGTTTCTCAGGCTGCTATATTGTTTTTAAACTCTTCTCAGTTAGTATTCTGTAATACAGTTGTTTGTACTTTGAACAGGATTCAGGTTGGTTGCAACAGACCTTTAAACAGGTACAGTCAAAATAGTTGTGTATGCAGGGGTTTTTAAATGATTGGGTGCTTTTGGACAACCTTCAAAGGGAGGTATTTTACACCATCTATTGGAAGAATTGAGGAGAAAAAGGAGTAAAAAAGGTGATACAAAGGACTAGAGAGGTACAAGTGTGGAGGTGCTTACATGCTACTGTTTAATGATAGCTATTGGCATGTATTTCCAATGTGTTCTAAGCTAACAAAGGTTTGATTCTCAATTCTAAATTGATAATCCTGCCATTCTTTTGGCCTACGTGTCTCTTCAAAATCACCTTGGGGGAAATACATAAATGATCCAGGATATCACACTTGTTATGGGAGGCACTATTGTTGCTCATGGTCTAAAATAATTATGCAATATGATGTCAAAGACATTAGTTTTTTGGTGATCCCAAAAGTCTCCTCCTCTTGTTTTTCAGCCCCAAAATATTCTGCTAACCAGTAAGTCTCCTCTGGGAGACATTAAGATAGTAGATTTTGGTCTTTCCAGAATAATGAAGAGCAGTGAGGAACTAAGAGAAATCATGGGAACTCCAGAATATGTAGGTAAGTTGTTACTATAGGTGTGTTGAATAGTCCAGGCTTCTGAGGAGTGAAAAGAGAACTTGGAGCATGCCAGCCTGGCTGTGTAGTTACTGAGTCACAAGATCGAGTTATTACTTAGATGTGGTACTGCTGCCAAAGGTAGAACTGGCAAGTCTTGCCAGTCTAATGAACTATCATTGTGTGCTTATGTTGAAGATGAAGACACACTTTAGATGAGTCTTACCAGCAGTCATAACAAGTATTACTTGGATTAAAAGCTTAAGTTCACATACTCAGTCTTTGAATACAGTATTTTAGCCAGTGTAGGTTTTCTCCTTTTAAAAAAAGCCCAGACTACTCCAGGCCTTGAAAATATACTTGAAAATATATAGTTGAGTTGTGTGGGATATCTTCACAGTTATGGGTTACAGTGCTGGAATATGCAATGTTGGCTATTTCTGTTTTGTCTGCAAGAAACTTGTGTACAGATTCCTTAATTGGGAAGGACACTGGCCTGGCTTCTGAAGATGGCAGTAAAAGGAAAACAATTTTTTACACTTAAAACCAGTGAATAATAGAAACCACTTAAATAACCTGAATAGAAGTATCTTGATTTCAAAAGACTGTCATGCATCAAATGGCTTATCTTAAATTTTACCACATGGCAATTATCGCATTTTTTAGCTCTAATGTAATGTCTGCATATGACAAAACTCACTTTTTTTTCCCCTGAATAGCTCCTGAAATTCTGAGTTATGACCCAATCAGTACAGCAACTGATATGTGGTAAGTTGAACAAATTAATGGTCATCCTAACTTTACTGAAAAGGGTTGTTCTTTGGGAATTTTGTTTGTTTGCAGACAGACTAGAAAACTGGTTTTCTTTTTTACTTTTAATTCAGGAGCATTGGAGTACTGGCATATGTTATGCTAACAGGGATATCACCTTTCTTGGGGGACGATAAACAAGAAACATTCTTAAATATATCTCAAATGAATGTAAGTTACTCTGGAGAGGACTTTGACCTTGTATCAGAGTCTGCTGTGGATTTCATCAAAACTCTGCTGGTCAAGAAACCTGAGTAAGTAAAATACACAGTTGTATATGTTAATATGTCAGACTGACTTAATTTTAAATGTAGCAAGTGCTAGTGTTTTCATTTTTAAAGTATAATGGGACTTTGATTTCATTGTGCTATTACTTTTTATGTATATGAGAAGATAATTCCTCTGTTTCCATCCAAGCTTGTATTTTACAAATGATGTCCAAGTGTTAGTAATTAAAACTCAAATTACTTTCAGAAAACTGTGTATGAACTGTAGCTTGTAGTGGTGAACATTACACCCATTCATCTTGCAGGTACTTTGCTGAAGTCTTTTAAATTAATGAGCTTTGAGTCCTTAATCTTGGATGGGTCAGTAGAGAATCTTGCCTTTTCTGGTTTATTAGTACACTTTTCTTAATGGGCAGCAAACTGGAAATTCCAGGTTTCCAAACAGAACAGGTGTTTTCTGTGGAACTTTACCAGTTCTTCATGGGACATGTCGGCTATTGAAATTGCCTACTGCATGATTGTGGGAATATTTGAAGAACGTAGAAGTTGGATCATTTTTCTATATATAAAAAGTATAAATGTCAAAAGTTGGTTGGCAACATGAAAGTGTAAACTTATATTTAGGGATCTATTAATTCCTTTATTTTAAATGCTAGGAGTTCATCTACTTGAACTGCTGTGGTCTTTTTTGGTAAAAGATAGCTGTCAGTGTTTTTTTTGTTTTTTTTTTTAATTTACAATTCTATCTGTCTTTAATACAGTCATATCCTTGGAATAATTTTTGGCGATCTCTTCTGCAAGGTTCTGAATTTTGTATTCATTTGGACATTTATTTTAATATTTTCCTTCCTCTGCAGGGACCGGGCAACTGCTGAAGAATGTCTTCAACATCCATGGTTGGAACAAAGTGATAATCCTTCTTGCAGGGCCTGGAATAAGAGTACAGAAGGGGAGACCAGTGATGCCATCCAGAAAGATGCAGATTCTGCCTCTGAACAATCAGTAGACGCTGAGAAGACTGGAGAGGAAGAATCAATAGTGACAGAAGAACTAATTGTAGTGGCTTCATACACACTGGGACAATGTAGGCAGTCAGAAAAAGAAAAAGTAACTGAGCAGAAAGCTATTTCCAAACGATTTAAATTTGAGGAACCATTACTGCAGGAAATACCAGGAGAATTCATTTACTGAACTGTGCTGAGCTTCATAGCTATAACTGGAAGGCAGTTTTTTCTACTAAACAAAAGTATTCTAGCCAAGTGAATTTCTGATATGCAATAAATGTTCTAGATAAAAGAAAGTGTTTATAAATGGCATACCAAAAAATGTGCCAAGTGCTTATTTTCATGGAACAGATAAGATTTCAAGTGGCTGACAGGAATTTAACAAAGATGATAAGCTTATTTTTGGTTTTAATTTTTATTTCTGTTTTTTTGTTGTTGTTATTGATTGGTAACAGAGTTTTTGCTAATTGTTCTGGTGTTCTTGAGAAGTCGACACTGGAAGTATTTTGGTGACAGATGTCAATAGGAGTATTTTAGGATACATTTTGGTATTTAATGCAAATATATAATGTTGGGTTTTCCATAAATGCCTCTTGACTTCAGTGGAACTATCTGCTCATCTAAAACTTGTCTGAGAGGAGAATTTGATCACCTGGTTTGACATATAGATTTCAAAATCATCCTGTGTGTATTTCTTTGTTTTATATCAGGTCAAAGACCCAAACTCCTCTGGTGTGTAGCTGAACAGTGAGCTGAGCTTCTCTAGACAGAGATGTACATGCCCCACTGGGAAAGAAATCTGTACTGGAGATATGTATGATTCGGGAGCACAGTAAAATCCTGCTCCTGAGGGTGATGTATTTGCTTATTTCAGTCACTTGTGAGCCAGCAGAGATTGTTCCCTTTCCCTCCTGTGTTGGGTGAGATGTGCCAATAGAATCCAGCTCACTGTGGCCACACAGTGCTGATGAGAGGAAAAAAGAATGCAGTCTGATGTAGCTCCTCTGAAGTTACTGAAGTTCTCTCCACTGACTTTACCATGTTAGGTTAGACAGTTTGTCCAGCTACTCAGCCCTTGATTCCACCTTCCTCAGAACCAGCTGGGGTTTTACTGGGATCATGAGGTCATTTCTACCTTCTTTCTGTTCCCCTAACTGCTGCTTTAAGGAAAAAAGGAGCATCCTTAGGCTAAATTGCAATTGTTCAATATAGCTGTCTGATGAGGAAGAATATACTGCTTCTTCTGAAACAGTGAAGCACAGCTCATGCCTCCTGCTTCCTGATCACTCTCCCTTAAACACCTGGAAATACAGTATGTTATGTGGCCTGGCAGAGTGGGATTAGGGAGCAGCATGGATGAGTCATAGTTCTCAATGGACGCAGTCCCTCAGAGGACAAAGCTGGCACCAACTGGGCACCAATGTACAGATCTGAGGATCTTGGTCTGAGTCCTAGTTTTCTAAGAAATATTTCATATTGATGCTATTCCAAAGTTTAATTTTTATGTAATGGAAGTTTAGTACTGTTATATTGCATACTGTTAACTATTCAACTATTTATTTGGTTTCCTTATGCTGTTCCTTTATAATAAACTCTGACAAAAGTTTTCTTACTATAAAACAGTGAATAGAAGCTTTTGAGCTAGTTTTTCCCTTTTTTCCATGTTGGTACACACTTTTCTAATTTAAAATGTATCAAATGTTCTACTCCATTTAGTGAGGAGGAGTTCAGGGCTTTGTGCTAATGTTACAGTTCCTCCTTCACACAAAAGTTAAATGGCTTAATAAGAGCAGCAGTACTGGGGTGATCTGATCAGCATGGCTGGAAAGGTCAGGGAAAAGTACTAGTACAGAAGAAAGCTGAACCAAAAGCAGTGGCACAATGAGTAGTTTTTTCATAAGGCTTCATTGCCAGAGGTTGGGCTACCTTTACTTCAAGCCACATCAGGGAAATTGCACCTAAATTAAACTGTTCTATCAAGCTTCTTCCCCTAAGGAATTATATCTTGAGTATTCAAGTAGGTAGAGCAGCTTCTCGTTCCTCAAAGGTGTTCATATAATACAGCCAGTGGTGCTCAGAATTGAGTTTGGATGTGCTATATATTGTAATGCAGAGGTGCCTTTCGTGCTCTGGAGAAAGGAGTCAGTTGCTGGACACCTCTGACTGCCTCTCAGCAGGAGAATCTTTGAGCCAACAGCGTATCTGTGTTATCTGGGTGTTTCTGGACACAGAGAGAAGCTGACCCTACCTACAATGCTGATCTGTTTCAGCCTTGTTAGGCACGACAGTATCATCATGGCCATCCTTCTTTTACTCTCCAGTCATTTGCCCAAGACAATTTGCTTGGGTGAGGGGATGTTGATTCATGGAATTCTTCTGTGCAAGACTGCAACTTCTCCTATCTTCCATCATTGCCATTTTGACATTTTTTCCCTCATATCCATACTTCCATATGTTACTAAGTTGAGCAGAGCAGTGAGGTTGAAGCATGTTCACATCCTACCTGTACAGAACAATGTTGCCAGTTTTGCGCACATAAATGTTTAACAACTCCTTGTTGCCCACATCAAGCTATTTGAGGGATAGATACCCATTTCACTTCCTCTTTGTAACCACAGATCATATCTCAGATTGAGACTGGTACTAATGGAAAAGAGTAGGTGCTGAGCAGCATACATTTTGTCCTATATATACTGTTTTTAATGTATGACAGTGAAGCTTAACATGTATACATGAAATACACACTTTTTTCAAGGCCAGCTTTTCTTGAATTGGCTGCTTTGAGATTTCCAGTGAGCTGCATTTCTGTTTAACTCTTTGTGCCTTAAGGTGATTTTACACACTGTTTTTTAACGTCATTAAGAATTTGTTTAAAGTTGTGAAGGTTTAATAGTGTAAGTTATAAACAAGGCATCTTAGATTCACCCTATAACAGGGAAAATTTTCTGCAATGTTTAACTGCAGGACTATCAGCCAGACCCAAACCCTTGAGGCTGGTTCTGTTCCACTGTGAGTGTGGGTAAAGCTGCAAGCGAGGTGTTCTTACCCTGAGCTGTAGGAAGGGGCTCTTCAGTCAGTGTTGTTGAGGAGCTGTTACGAGTGAAGTGACACATCAGTAAAACCAGGAGCAAACCAAGAGCTGTGAGGAACAGCTGGTTTTGTGCAGCTCCATGAATACAGGGGACTGTGTGTATGTACACAGGTCATTTGAAAAAAGCTGCTGTGTTGGTGGGGAAGGAGTTGCTTGTGCAGAAAGAATCAGCTCCTTGGACCTTGTGGGCAATGCTCTCCCAGTCCCCACTCTTCAGACTGTGCACATGCTGGCTGCCTTTGTAGCATGGAGAGCATGGCTGCTGTTTGTTCAGATACAGGATGCTGAAGGAATGGAAGGGCAGATGTTCCTACAGAGTTGTAATATCTGGTTCATGGAAGACCCATGAACTGTATCAATAGGAGGGGTAAGTCCAGGCCTAGGCCTTCTTACACTTGTTGGAATAAATAGCAAAGTCCTAATGAAAAACACAGCCTTGTCTCCTCTTGTTGCCATATTCACCTCTTTAAGGGAGAGGCTTATAGATTTTATAGTTGCTAAATTAAATGTTTGACAAAACAGTATTTTTCTTTTTGTCCAAAGTGGAATTTGCATTGTGATTTGTCTCGTGTGTCACATTTTCATGTGCAGGTCTCTAAATACAAAAGGGTGAATTCTAGTTTGTGATCTACTCCCTGAATCCCCCTTGAGAGTTGTTAGGTCACAAATGCAAATAAAAGTTCACTGACCATTCTCCACTGGTGGTGCTCACAAGGGATGGAAAGGGAGGTGAGCCTTGCATCACTTTACTTCGTGGCTTAAGGTCTCTTGAATATTTCAGGTGTTGTTCCTGGAAGACAGTTTAATGTTTTAAAGAAATAGTGCCAGTTCATTGTACTTCTGATAAGGTGTTTACTGTTTCAGGAACTTTACAATAAATGAAATTTTGTTTTCTGAACAAAAACAGCTTATGGGTCTTTTGTTCTTTGTGCTTCAGGAAACACCCATTAGCAGGATTACTGATATTTTAGTTTTCTGAATCACACATTTGTTCAATATGTGCAGCAAATATAAAATGCATCAAAAGTTTTCCGTACTAAAGCAATGTGCTTCCACTGTAGAGTTCTTCACAGTACAGATGTTGAATTAAGCTGTCATTTGGATTAATAAAAACAGTCGGGGGGGGAAAAAGGAAGTACAGATGGATGTGATAAAACTCTCTCCTAATTAAGAAAAGGATAGGATTTGTCAATGTGAAGCAGAGTATATAGGACCAGAGTCATTAATGCAAAATTAGGAGAGGAAAGGGAACTAGTTGAAAGGATTATCTTTTTTCCTGTAAACACAGAACTTAATTGCATTGAGTCTTTGCTTGCTTATAAAAGTAGAATCACAGCTAAGTTGGTGATGCGTTGAAATCATTGTACCCCATCTCTTCAATTAATTTGCAATGCCAGCATACAGACTGAATTACACAGGTGTTTTTTAACTAATCCTCAGAGAGAAGTCTCCTGAGCTGCCAGGATATCACTTACCATCTTCCACTTTCCACTATCACCTTGTGAGATCCAGCTGGTCTGGCTGCTGGATGGAAGGTTGTGGGCCTTACCAAGCAAAGAGAGACAATGATTGTTTCTCAGAAGTTACTGAATTAAGGTCCTTTGCTCCTAAATCTTCTAGGAAAGCAAATTAATAGAAACTGCCTTAGATTGGTCAAGAAATTACATTAGTCTAGTATTTTTATAGAATTAATGCTACTTAAAATGAACCAAAGGTTTTTGGCCAGGTGTGATATATCTTCCAAAGTAACACCAAGAGCAGGTCTCTACTGTTGCTGATATGACAGGACTGCCCAGGGCCTGCTGCAGGAAACTTGGTAATAAATTTTGTGGAAAACTCAGAGAAATTATGTCTTTGACAAGCAGGAAAGATGCAGCACATGGCAGGAAAGAACTGGATGTATCCTCATTTCTAAATGGGAGATGAATCCAAATAAATTGTGTTCCCTGTGCAATGCACGACATCTGCCCAAAACAGGAAATGAACTGAGTGGCCCATAACTTGGACAAAATTCTATCACCCCTTGGAGAAGCATACTCGAAAGGGAACATGTCAGCCACTTAGCCTTTCTGAAGGCAGTGCTTTCAAAACATCTAGCTTTTTTGTTTTTCAAAACACAGCCCCCGTGTGCCCATCAGCTCCAACTCAAATAGGTGCAAGTGTTGTAACAGTGCTGAGCAGTATCTGCTGTTCCTCAGCTGTAAATTAAATTCTTGCCCTGAACAGTCTGCCACCTTGGTAGTTTCCTTGAGGGTGATTACTGTCTGGCAGAAACTATTAAAATCAAACTAGAGAATAAGAAACAAACAGGCAATCCAGCAAAGGTCATGAAGATGATGTTTATTTTAACCACAGCAAAAACTGGAAAAGGAACTACACAAATTTTCAAGCCAATTAAAAAGAAGTATTTTAACATACTCAACATGATTAAGAGGGTTAAAGGATTGTAGCACCTGTTAATGAAGCTGAGAGATCTGGAATTGGAGAAGGCTTGGGGAGGGATCAGTGTGGGGGCAGAGTAAAGAGAATGGAGACAGATTCGTTTTGGCAGTGTCTAGTATCAGGACAAGAAACAGCAACCACACCCTCAATCACTCAAAATTCTGTTTAAACATAAGAAAAAGCTTTCTTTACTGTGAGAATGGTTGAACACTGGTACAGCTTGTCCAGAGGTTGTGGAGTCTCCACCCTTGGTGATCTTTAAAACCTGACTGGACATGCTTTCAGGCAATATGTTCAAGCTGACTCTGGTGGGAGTGAAGCACTTGGACTAGATGATCTCCCAAGGTTCCTCCCAACCTTAAGTGTTTTGTGGGATTCAGGGTCTTTTCTCAAAGATAAAGATTTTCTCAAAAAGAAAAAAAAAAAAAAAAAGAAAAAAAAAAAAACCAAAACCAAAAGAAACTAGTGTTTCAGTAACATGATGAAATTAAAGAGAACCTAATCTTGCTCCAGTGTTCCTCAGAAGAAAAGACTGCAAGAGGGGTGCCCAGGTGCCCTTTTGGAGTTATTTGGGCTTTCAGCAGCTGCTGGTGGTTCTGAGACCTTTGCTCTCCCTGTTTTCCTGGCATGTTCCAGCTCCCTTGGCTGCTCCTGCTGCACCTGTGTCCTCTGTGAAAGCAGCCCCCTTGGGCTGTGATGTATTTAATGGGAGCCACATGGCCAAAGCTGCTTGGCACTGAACACACCAGCCTGATGCTTTTTTCTCCTTTTGAATATGTGCATCTTAAAAGAGCTCAAACATGGAGAGGAAGTGACTTCTGAGTTTCTTCAAGGTCATGAGGCAAGAAATTCTGTGTTTTCTGGCTATTAGGTAGTAAAACAAAGGCAGGGAATTAATTGTGATTTTACTCGGCCCCTTCCATTGATTTGCTGGTTTCCAGCTGCACCCATTGCTTTACTCCTTCTCTGCGTTTAAGATTTGATTAAGAGAACCATTGGTATGATATGATGATATGGCCCATTCTCACAGGTTTAGGGAACCAATGAGTTGGTGAGGTGACTGAGAGCCCTCAAAGTCAAAGTGGTGATCAGGAGAGAAAATGAGAGATGGAGCCTCTTTGCAAGCTCTGCTTCCCCCAAGCAAGGTAATAAGATCTCCAGTGTTACTTGTAAGGTTTGTGTGGGGATAAGTCCTCTAGGCCTGGAAAATCCAGGGTTGGAGCCAGGCCAGGCAGTGGTGTTGTGGTGCAGCAACTTGTGAAGGCAGCATGGGGATGTTGTGTGTGCCAGCTCAAGGACAGGGAGATGGTGAGCAAGTGCTGTGCTGTAACTGGTGTGGCTGTGGCCAGATTTCCTGGACACTTGAGGACTTTGCAGCCAAGGCAGGTCCCAGGTTTACTGAGCACACAGAGGTGACAAAAGGCAGATGAACGGCAGTGTGTGCCAGATGCTCCCAGTGCAGACACAGGGAGGGACTGAACAGGCTGGGGTTCCTCTCCACAGCCATGGTATTTTTGCAGATTAGCAACAAATCAAAGCTGCAGCCAAGGAAGTGGTAATTGATGGATGGGAAGTGGTTGTCTTGACTTTTTATTGTCAGCTGTTTGATTTCCCACCAAACTCCTTCAGTGACCAAAAGCTAGAGTCAATCAAGCTCTGAGGTACCAGGTGGCCAGCAGATCTCCATATCCCTGAGGTGGTGTTATTCTTGCTAGTGGGTAGTGCAAGGCTAATGTTTTCATATCATATGAAATTTGATTTGGCTTGTATTTCGTTTTGTGAAACCAGTAAACAGCAATTTCAATCTTAAAGCTGGGCAATGCTGTCTTTTTTTTTGATTAATTCTAATCCTTTCCTTGGTATGCTGGGCTTTCATGTGGATTGGATCAGGTCTCATAAGTGCTGTTCATCCTGACAGCTCTTTGTGACGTTCAAACAAACGCACAAGTGTATTGTTTCATTCTAAAATTGTTTCTCCAAGATGCCTTTGCTGTGGCTCTTTAGCATCTTCTTTCTAATTAGGCATTTGCTTTTCAGATTTGTAAAAAAGCCACCTTGCCCAGTTTGCTGGGTCATTGTTAAACAAGGAAATGCTCACTGTTCTCTTAAAATTCTTTGCTCTAGCTCTCCCTTCTCTATCTAATACTCATGGCTCTTGAAAAGCTTTGAAGTGCCTTTGTCCTTGATGGATTTCTTAGACTCAAATTTGGAAGATGAGATGGAGAGGTGAGGAACAGAGAATGGAGTGGTATAAACTCTGGGCCATCCTTAGCTACAGCCTCTTTTAATCTAGAGATTAAGCATCTCTATTACAATGAATTCAAAACGCTCTTTTGTCTGGGTGTTCTTAAGGGCTCCCATGTTACTTCCTGCTACTGACAGGACAGTTACTTTTATTTTTTTTTTTTGTCCCTCAGACTGTGTCTTAGGTTTTGCAATTGTTCGCATGGGCAGTTTGGGATGGGACTGGAAATTGTTTGGGATTGGGGTGTTTTTTTGTTAGTTTGGGGTGTTTTGCTTATTCCTCAACTTGCTTGATGATGGGAAATTCTCTACCTGATGGCACAGTAAAAATCTCTTGTCGTAGTCAGAGGAAACCATGGCAGTGTCTTCATCTGTTCTGCACCCTTCTGAGTGTTTTTCTCCCTAAATGTCCTCCCCAGAACTTGTCAGGCAGTGCTGATGTGAAGCAGTGGCTTCTTCTGAGTAACGTTCAGTGTGAGCAGTGAGTCTCTTCCTAGAATTCCTAAGTTGAGTGACCTCAGCTATCTCATGAGCTTTGTAATGATAACTGTGAAGATCCAAATCTACCTGATAAGTGGAGTCAAGGGTGCTGCTGCTGAGCTTCACTTTTGCTGCCTCATCCTTCCTGATTTAGGCAAGACCTTATTGAGAAATGGGGGAAAACTGAAGCAGCAAGGCTTCTCAAAGCTTTGAGAAACTGACTGGTCCTGACTTTGGTCTGCCACTGTAAAACAAAGCTCAGTTTCCTGGTAGTTTATTTATTTCAAATTCATAATACCAGCACATACAGGGCATAACACATGACTTCTCTGCAACAGCAACTCTTTTGCAAGATATTTATTTTAGGCTTCTGTTAAACACGTGAATAAGCCAGCAAAAGAAATAAATTACAATTACAACAATAATGAGGTAAATCTTAGAGAGAAAATCGTCTTGAGAGCACCAGCTTAAGTGAAACTGTCACTTGTGACAACTGTGTACATTCATAGACACAGCAGGATGCAATGGCTCCTTTGGCTCAATGGGAGGAGGAGATGCAGCTGTCCCTGATTTTTAGCCTTCTTGCACACCAATGCTTTCCACTGTAGAGTGGTAAACGGGAATATTCTGACCATCCCGCAGTTTCACGGTGACATCCTGAAGGCATCAGCTGACACAAACCAAAGAAGATTTTTAACTTGTAGCAATCACTTTTAACATGGTCAAGTCAGTGTAGAAACAGCTGGCTCAGAGGAAATAATTCCACACATTCAGTGCTTTTAAAAATTCTCTCAAGTGTTTTAAAACTTGGTTTGTGAGTGCCAGCTTCTGAAAGCTGGTCTCCCTAATATCATGGCATAGCCCAGATTTAAAGGTCTGGTATGCATGTTCCTATTTGTTGCAATTCAAATAAAAACCTGCCAGCTCTTCTTAGGACATTCCTTTCCTGACCCGGTGCCTTTTTTCCTCTCCTGCGGGTGCATTCCTTGCTCCACTCCTCTCCAGCCTTGGAGCCAGACAGTGTTGCTAAGGAATTATTCTAGCTTCGAAGAGTTTGAACACTGTGTGATCGCTCAATGTGACTGCTGAAAACCTGACAGGGTACGACAGTGGTTACTCTAAGAAGGAAAATTACATTTGTAGGAGACTGAGGGGGAGCCTGTTCCTTCCTCTAAGCTCTGCTCCAAACCCACTTCTGAGAAACTGCTCATGCTGCTTTTCCAGCTGGAACGGACTATTATTTTGAGGTACTAAAATAGGATATTTTCAAAACCTGCAGGCACTGGCCCAGCTCTGCTTTTGCTGGAGTCAGTGCTGAGTACATACAATTAGGTAATTAGGCTGCTGCACCTCTGTGCAATGGGTCTGCAGTAGGGCTCTGTTCAGCAGCCCTCTGCTCCCACTCCCAATCCAGGCCAAGCAACTGGACTTGGGGGTAACCTGCTCATTCCCCACAGTGTGGTCTGGGGGCTCAACCCTTCTCTTGGTCACTTCAGGGCAGGCAAGAGTAATTTTGCAGTGCCTTCGCCGCCCTTGCCTCTGGGCACCCTCCCCAACCCTGTACTGCCTGCCTCTGGGTGAATGCCACTTCCTCCTGGACCAAACGAGCTCACAGACTCCAAATTTTTTTTTCAGTTGTCTTCTTTTTTATAAAAGAAATAAAAGATTACAGACAGTCTGCACACTCAGAGTCAGATGCATTTCAGTGGCTCTGGTGCCCCAGTTACTCTTGCACAGAGCACTCAACTCCTGGTGCATTTAGCTCTGTCTGTATCAGTGTGAGAGCTGCTCTGGAAAAGCACACATGAACTCTGAAGCATCCCATCAGGACGGCCTGCTTATCTGCTCCTTACTCCCAGCCATTTTACTGTTAGTTCCTAGTAGGATGCAAGGGCACCAAGTCCTGTCTCAGACCCATGTGAAGCTGGGCACAGGACCCGGCACGTGGGTGGATTTGGTGGAGTCTGACAGATTATCTGCCACAAATCCTTTTCCAAGCAGATGCTTTTTTTTTTTTTTCCTTAGATTTGCAGAAATGTAAAAAGAGCTCACTTTAAAACAAAACTCCAAAAGATGTGTATGCACTGCTGTAGTTTAACATTTTGCAATCTTCAGTTATCTTCACAGTAACTGTGAACGAGGAATAACAGGGAATTGTCGGTGAGGAGGGGCTAAGGAGGAGTGAGGAGATCAGAGCTCAGGCACCAGGAAGTGAGGTGTGCAAGAAATGGGGCTGGGGACCCTTGGGGTTATCCCTGTTTATTAGTGAGGAGGCCAGGTCCAGTACTGAGTTTCTCAAGTCCCAGCCTAGTGCCTTTCTCTTCCTTCCCATACTTACTCAGAAGAGAAATCCAGTAAGTTATGCTCATCTAATTATGAATAGAAAACCTCACCATATGGCTGGTGGCAGCTGAGTAAAAGTTTTGTAGCTTTCGGTTTCTAAACAGAGCTAACAGAAGTACCTAACAAGAGGTTTGCATCTAGTAAAACTTTTGAGTTTGTGTAGTAATTCTTTGCTCAGTTCCAAAAACCAGTTTACTGTTGACAAAGGAGGTTTTCAGGCTTCAGTACTATGAAAATGTCAAGACACTTCTATATTATATGGTATCAGAATACCCTTCTACTATAATGCATCTGTTCTAGCACTTTTTTTTAACCATTAGGACCACACTTCTTGGATAGCTTAGAAAAACAAATCCTGTGTTTTTAGCTGACCTTGCACAGCTGCTATATAATGTGTGATTCCCTTACTGCAATCTATAATACCATACCAGAGTTAGGACTGCTGCTCACCAGCCTCTGCACCTCTGTGGGGAGGGTGGGAGGGGACCACACTTTACCTTGGCTCACAGTATTTGGATATGTACTGAGCTACAGTTTGCAGAACACACTTAACAGACAGGAATGGCTCATGTTCCTCTTCTATTCACATTCAGAGAGATGGATTCAAAATATTTCTCAACTAACTTACATTTTTGTCCTAATGAAAATAATAACCTTTGACAAGACCTTCAGGCAGGAGTTTCTGCTTGATTTGTGTGCATGACCTCAGCACCATGGATGACTAAAGCAAATATCCTGCTATACTCTTTTTTCCTACCACTTTCCCATTTCTCCTGTTACCCCCCCGCAGTACGCACCACTGACGGGAGTGGTCCATCTCTGAGTTAATGTAGAGGTAGCCTGCTGATTTTGCTCCAGAGACCAGTAACTTTATCTGCAAATGTAAAAGCACATTAAAGATTCAGCAAAGCTTATTATGAAACAGACATTTACTCCTTCTAGTCAAAGAGCTCACACCTTTTTAACTTTTAACACTATAATTTTTTTTTTTTTTACTGTATTTCAGAATTGGATTGATCTATTCTAACAGCTAACACATGTGCGGCTACACAAGTATGTCTGCTCTGCCATGCATTAATCTCTCTCTGCGAAAGAATGTGCTGTGTTACAGCTGCAACCCCCAGGGAAAACCACTGGCTCCCTGAAATATTTATGAGTAAACACCTTTCCTTACCAGAATGTACGGTCATCCAGAGGTGACCTGAACTGTCAGACCTTCCCATAACCATTACTAGCCTATAGGTTGAAATCCTCTGCATATCAGTCCCTTAACACACACTGAGGCAATGAGATGTTCAGTGATTCTTTTTTTTTCGGTGTCACAAATTTTATCATTTATCTGTTTAACAAACAAAGCTGGAGCTGCAGCAGCAACCATGGCCAATTGCACTGGGTCTAATGTCTGAATAAAAGAAATGTTTCAGGTGTAGCATTTGCTGGTGGTGATGCAATTACAGAGAAAATGCCAGGTGTTTGCCAATAGACCTAGAAGATGGGAATGCTGTGAAGTCAGTAAATCGACCTGTGGTATAATGATGATTAACTAGTTTTTTTAATGAGAACATGAATACTTAGGAGCATGAAAAACTAGAGAAGAAAGCTGGTGATTTGTATCTCGGGTGAGGTCGGTAGAAGGCAGGGTTTGACTTCACCCTGAGTCACACAAGCGACCAGCATTCTTAAACAGTGACATAGGAAAACACCCATGGGAAAGGTTATCTTCTTTTCAGTCAATAAATGAGATTGTGTGGGGTTTTGCACAACTTTTTTCCTTAGATATGTTCCCTGGTGGAATCAATAAAACACGGGAAATGTTTTGGTCCAGGGTATCATGTAAGTGCAGCCTGGCTGAAGTGAAATGGAAAGTAATTTTATGTGAGCTGGTTAAAGGTTGGGGTTTTTTTTATCTTACCCTGATAGCCACATTCCTTCATTGTACCATCAGACCAATTCCTTAATGCCCTTGCTTGGTCCCTGGCATTCATAACTACTCACAAGTAAAAGCAAAATTATTCCAGTGTGATGAATTACCCTAGTGAAGGACCTGGAGAGGTTCCTAGGGGCACTCAGTGTTACTAGCAAAACAAGGGAAGGGCAGCCAGTCCTGGATTAAGGGGTAAAAACACTGATAGAAAGTACTCTTGAGGCATCAATGCCAAGTGGAAGTGTTTGAAAAGTTTGCCTGGGCCCAGCCCTCAGCTGATACAAGGCAGCCTTGTGCAATACTTGAGCAGCCTGCACAGCATTCTCCAGTCACTGAGTAACTGTCATGCTCAGTCTCAGGCTGGGCAGCTCTTCTCAATGACACAAACTTACAGGTGCTCTTAAAAACGACACCATTTATGCTGTACCACAGCATAGCCTGTAAGAGGCTGTAAAACTGCTCTGAATAAAGCCCTAAAAACTAGCATGGGACATATCTGGGGGTAAAGGAAGACAGGTGCTATTTTAAAGCTGGATCTGATACATCTCTGAAAATGATTTTGTGGCTTACAGTGTGAGGGGGGAACTGATTGTCTTGAGAGGCTCCTCAGCATTGTGTGATGGGCCCATACAGCACAACATGGAGATGCTGCTCTTGCTGTTTCTAGGCTAGTAGATTTATGCTCTGGAAATCCATTCCTCTTCCAGAACAATTGGTATTCCATCCTGCTTCCTTCCAGTGCCCCCAGGTGACTCATGACCTGCTGAAAATCCCCTGGCTGATCTCTTGTCACCTGACATTTCGGGAAGCCACCCTGTGACACCGCCTGCCCAGTGTTACCCGTGCTCTTTCTGTGTCCACACGATTGCTCCCATCTGTCAGGTGGATGTTGTGAACCTTAAGAGGGGGGGCACCCAGGGCTTCCAGAGCATTAGGATTGCTGTTCAGTTGCTCCAAAGCTTGCTGGTAATACTGAGTCCTGGCAAAATTTTCTAGGTGAGAGAAACAGGGTAGTGAGGAGACTGTTCACTTAAAATTAAAACATAAGCTTAAAAAAAAGAAAAAGGCATTTTCTCCAGACTACCACACCCTCCCTGAAATACAGTCCAAAACTATTAATTAGGAGAAATTTGGCTAAAGGAGGAAACACACCCTTACATCAGAGAAGAAAATGTTATTCAGCTCATTAAGTGAAGAGGGCTCTGAACATAGCCTGTTCCATTCTGATCTACAGCTCAGCTTATGGCTGTGTCTCCCCACTTTTCATGCATTTGTAGGTTATCTAAAAGGAAGGGGGAAAAAGGTATAAGGATGAATATCTGAAATGTTCTGATAAAAATGCTTTTTTTTTTTTTTTTGTCTATTCAAGGTACATAAAATACTTTAAGAATAGAGAATATCTTACAGACATTGAGAGGGGAACAGCTGCTGCTGTGGAACTCTAGCTGTGGTCTTGGTACAGCTTTCCAAGTGGCAGCCATGAAGCTAAAACTCTGCTGACGGATGCCTTAGAAGGGAGGCACTCAGAAGCACCACTCTGATCAAGCAGCCACAACAGCACTGTAGATGGATGCTGCAGTGTTGGCACATGGAGGACAGTTGTTGCTCTGTGAAACGCTGTACCATGGTCACCAATGGACAGGCCACAGCTGAGGAGCTGGAGACTTCCTGGCCTTCCTTATGGAGACAGAGCTTTGCTTATTAACAGTTTTAAGGCTGCCTTGCTGGGGTTTCTAGATCAGCTTAACTTCACTCTTTTGACATCAAGAAGGGCAGAGTTAAGCTAAGAGTTAGTAGTTGTTAAATCCTACTCTGGCAACTTTGCCTTCATCTTTCAAAGGGTTTAAAACAAGGTGTAAGGTTTGTTTCTTGGTCTCTTGCCTGTCAGTATTAATCCTGGAGCATGAGGCAGAAGGATGCTGTCCCTCTCCCTAATTAGAGGCATCCCCTGTGAGTAGGCAGCATCCAGTTGGCATAGAAAAAGTTTTGCTAGGCTGTTACCTGTGTTGGTCCTCCTATGTCCCCCGGCACATCCTAAGGAGCTCCAACCAAAGGGGTTGCAGCATGCCTGCCCTCTAGTACCTATAAATCATGGCAAACAGCCACTCAGACCATGTGAAAAGTATGTTGTGTTCATCCTGCAGGCTAGAGGAGAAATGGATTCTAATTTCCTGGTGTTCCTTGTTAGCATCTCATGCACTGGACATTAAATGCCCAACTAATCCATTTGTCCCCACATCTTTTGGTAGGGGAGCTGAAAGCATGCTGGAGTTGGCTGAGCAGACTGCTTCCATGAGAAGGGTGTGGAGGTGATAAGAGTAAGTAGAAATAGGATTACCTGAGTATTTGTACAAGCTTGCACAGAGACCACATGCATGCAAACTTCCTGTCAGCCTGAAGGAAGGGAAGGAATCCTCTCCCACTGCTCCCACCACTATGGAGGCCACTCCCTCCTCACTAGTCCATGTATAGGCCAGTTCTGTGCACTGAGCAGGGACTGGGAAGGCACTGGGATAGCCCCAGGCATGAGCCCAGGGAGGAAGGCTCTAAGTGTGGCTCCTGTGTCTGTTTAGAGGATAGAGAAGAACACACTTGGCTGCAGAAAATGTCCTTTCAGCAGCCTGGCTGAGTTATCAGGCAGTTGCTCAGTGGCCACTGAAATTACAAGAGGGCCAGAAGTAGCCATTGCAATGTGTCACTTGACTGCACAGCCAAGGCACGTGGGGAACAAGCCCTCAGGCTTGCTGTGTAGCACAGGGAGTGACTAACAGTGATGAAGCTGAAAATTAAAAAATGCTAATGTCCTTGTTAAAGCCAGATTCAATATTTTAAAGTGTAAGGATCATATTTCTGTCATGTACTCCAGAGCCTGGGGGCATGAGCTGCCTAAAATTAAAGCCTGCTTTCTAGACCTGTCTGATTTGTTATTAATATGTGTAAAATGAAGGGGAGGTTTCAGAGCTTATCTGAGGGCTTGAGAAACAGGCTTGGCTACACTTTTTTCTGGCAGCATCCTTTGTTATCAGAGTAGGTGAAAAGCAATACCATTTGATAGCACCAACAAGGGAGAGGCAAAGGGCCTAGAGGCCTATGGCACCCCCCTGAGAGAGAGGCCAAGCTTATTTCTGCTCTGATGCTAAGTACCTAAAAGCAGTTTTAGAAAAAATAAATATCTATAATTTGGACTAATAATGTGGATTCTTGGCCAAAGACACATAGCAACTAGAAATAAACAACTAGATATAAACAGCAACATCACCTCTCTAGCTTTTCTCTTTGTCCTGGTTTTCTCAGTGCTGACTGCTCTTATCTGTACATCATTCAAGAGAAACTCATGATTTCTTAGCACATCACAGGTGTGTTGTATTTAAGGTCCAGCACCACACAGAGATTTACAGATAAAACTGCTAGACTTTAACACCTTCTCACAGATGGTCCTCTTTTACTGCCCAGTTACAAAATCTCAGTTAAGAAGCTTTCACTTCACCATCACCCTCAGGAAAGCCCCAAAAACCAGTCTGTCTTCTGACCACAACAGCCTGCTCCCTATGCAATAGGCGCCTCTGGAAATGCAAACAGCAGCTCTTGGGAGAGCAAGACCCTTGAGGATGAAAAAAGTGGAGCCCACAGAGGCAGAACCCAGAAGCTCCTCCCTTAATTTCATCTGCTTTTCACAACTCACATGCTGCTATTTTCCCCACTACACAAAAGCCAGTGAAAGGGGCAGAGGAGAAATAAGGTTGCTAACAACACCAAGATTTACTTTGCATAAGATTATACATCACGATGCATCCCCCGCTGCTGAACAGTCCCATGAAAACAGCCATTTGCTGCAGTTTTCTCAGAGAAGCTGGCATTTTTCCTCCCTGAAAAGAAAAAGAGAAGACAGTTGTTGTAAAAGAAGAAAGCCAAAGGGTTACTTCCCCCCTCCTCCTCTTTCCTAAAAGCTCTTTCCAACCAGACCTGAATGAAAGCGCAGTGCACAGGCACTGAGCTTGCTGGGGCCCCACCATGCACCCAGAAGGAAAAGTGGTGAGAACATAGCAAACTGGGAACCCAGCTGTTTTGAATGTGTTTATTCAACTTCTTTTAGTGATGCCACCACTTCACTAATTGCCGAGAAGAAAATGACCTCCCAGGTGCGGCCCGGGGCCAGTGCCGTGGCATTGTGGCGGGGGCTCCCGGTGCCCGTGTGTTGCTGTCGAGTAGGACGGGAACAGAGAACTCTAGATTAGAAGGCAAAGAAAATGAGCTCTGATTTATTTCAAATATACCGCTCTATATATAGAGGACATCGTGCAGACTAATTTCATTGGTCTTAGAGTAAAAACATGTCACACCATTGGTGTACAGTGAATGACGCACAGTGGCAGAGCATATCTATAAACAATGTGAATAACAAGATAGATTAGAGAATTATTTACATTCTTTCTTAACTGTTTCCCAGGCTCTTGCCTGGTTAGAAAACCTTTCTCTTTCTCTCTGACTGAGCTGAGAATATCCACACCCGTGTGTTTGCTTGCATACTGCGAGCATTCAGGCTCTGGGCACTGGATTTCTCTCTCGAGTAAACTCCTCTAAAGTAAATACGCTCGCGGCAGGGATGGATTTGGCCTTGAGTGGTAAGGGACAGAGCCAAGCCAGCACTGTGCCAGAAAAGATAATGGAGCCAGGGTGTGTGTATTCTGTTGTGTCAATTTTTTTCCCAAGCTGCGGATAAACAGGAAGTCTCTTCCAAGTTGTTTTTCTTCCTTCCTGTAACCCCCCTCCCCCCGCCCAAACGTGCCCTTTTAATGAGTCACAATTTTGACATTTGAATGCATGACCCTGCAGAATAAGAAACACTTCCATAGTTTGGTTAAGAGGGGGACTGAAAAACTGAGCTAATGCTCCTGCCCACAGCAGGTCAGTAGAAGTCAAGCTGAGTTGTTAGTGGGGGTGTAACACTTTGCTTCAGGCTGTGGCAGGATAGGACTTGAACAAGCATCTGAGTATTGGCTTCTGCTCTTGATTCTCTTGGAGCTGGAATGGGAGGGAGGAATGGTCTTGACAGCAATTTAAAAAAATAGCAAAAAGCTTTTCTTTTTCAATGGGCACACAGACATATGAATAACTGGGGGAGCTGTATGGGACTTCCAATCCCAAAAGTTTCACACCCCAATACTTGTCACACGACACTGTGGCTTAAATGCTACGCTCAATGAGAGCTGATTAATAAACCAAGGCCCAAACCAAAATGTAACCAGAAATGTGAACTGGGCAAGACTGTTTGAGCCCTGTTGTGAAAACCACCTCTAGTATCCCTCAGGTATTGTTCAGCTGACAACCACAGTTCAGCAAGGGTGGAGAGACAAGTGTCAGAACTTCTTCCCATGGTGGCCAGGTCAGGGTGACATGGGCAGCCTCCCTCTGCTCACCACTCTGCTGACATGTCCTCATGCTGACACTTGCATGCTCTAAACTGAGGGAAACTCAGACTCCCCAGGGAAATGGTCACAGCACCAAGCCTGAGTTCAAGAAGAGTATGGACAATGCTCTTGGGCACCTGGTGTGATTTTTGGGGTGTTCTGTGTAGGGACACAAATTGGACTCTATGATCATTGTGGGTCCCTTTTAACTCGGCATATTCTATGATTCTACAAAACTATAAATGCAATTCAGATATAAATTTCATCTCCTGCCCTGTTGGCATTAGCACTCATTTGTAACGCGTGCTATTCCTAGGCTGAAGGCTTTCCTTATTAACTAGTTTCCTTGATTTTTAAGAACCCTTAGTATTTAAGTTTACTATTTAAATAATTTCAGATTTGTGGATGGCTAGTAGTGATAGCAACCCAGAGAGGCATATGGATGTTATGCCTATTTTATGCCTCAAAATGCCTAAACTGTGCCATTAGTATCATCAGCTATCATTTCTTTCACTCCTGATCTGTTTGTCTGATGAGTTTTTTCTTCTCGCTTCCCCTGGGGAACTTGAATGGCATAAGAAGTTACAGCAGAGGAAATGTGCAAGTGTGGTTTTACAGAGAAACAGTGGTAGTCATTTCACAAGGCCAGTGAGAACTTCCTGCTTGCCTGCTTGTGTTTGCAACTTTCCTTAAATCCCCACAAAATCTGATTAATAACCAAGTTTCTTATAAGATTCATCTGACCAGAAGGAAACTCTGACACCAATACCACATAACAGGGGTGGAAAAAAAAATCCCATGGTAAATCTGGAGGGATGATCAGATATAACGGTTTGTGACCTGAGGCATTTGTTTTTGTCCCTTTCAAAGTTGTGGCCAGGCGAAATTTGCTTTCTGTGATTAAATTCAGGGTAATTGAATGCAAATGTCTGGGTGTGGGGGGTGCTGCTGGCAGTTTGCTGAGTAAGGGTGGGAAGACAGTGAGCTCTTGCACCAATGAGGTTTTCACTGAGGCTTGGGGGACCTGCCTGGTAAACAGCGGAAATTAGAGGCTCTGCAAACTTTCTGTCAGCGGGTTTGAGGTTCGTTAGGTCTCACACTCTGCTCACACCCAGACAAGGGAGATGGATGGGAAGTAAGAAAAGCTTATTGTTGATCACTCACATGTTCACACACACTCTCATCACCACCTCCGCTCCAGTGCTGCAGTGTAGAGATGGTGCCATCTGGCAAGGGAGCTTGGCAGCTGAGCAATGGTGATCCCATTAAGCACTGCTGCCCCATGCAGTACACCTGGCTGCTCCTAAGGTGCTGCCCCTGCCCACAGCTATCTTCTGTTGCCGGTCCTGCTGCGGCAGAGATGTGGAGAGCTGAGGTGCACCCAAATTGTGCACTAAGGTTTCCGTTGCTCATTTTCAGTCACAGTTGAAAGCCCATGGGCTAGACCACCCCATCCCTGTCTAGCACTTGATGCTCTGGTCCCACTTGTTTCTCAGCTGTTTTCCCAAGCCAGTCCTGTGACAGCAGACTGTGGGAAAAGGTTCCGAGCTACACATTTTAACAAGCCTCTCAAGACTGCAAACCCTCTCACTGATCCCACAATTCCTTGCCAGCTTCCAAAACCAAGGACAGAACTGTCTTTGGAGCCCAGAGCATCCCCCACAGAGGGGCTCCTGCTTCTCTTCCCTGTCATCCTGGTTCCTTGTGGAATGGATGCTTGAATATTGCAGCCTTGAGCATCCTTTGGCACACAGCTGCCAACGACTTCTGAATGGTGACAGCTTGTGGAAGACCAAAATATATTAAGGATCTGTTGTCTGCAAGGACTTGTCAGTTGGATTTCTGTCCTACGGCCAACTGCATTTGCTGCTCCATTGGCTGCTCTGCTGAAGTGCCATCGGAGTGGCTCACTAAGGAAGGGAAGCAGAGTCACGTTCAGACTCTTGTCCTGAGCCTTTGCAAACATGACATACAGCTTGCAAACTGTAGAGGCTCTCACAGGGAAGGACCAAACCCCTTCCACTTCATTTGCCACAAGGGGATCAACTCTAAGTATTTGAGAGAATTTTATAGATACAACATGCAATTGCCTCCTAAGGAGGAAGTCCGTGCTGCTATCTGTGACGGTCTCCCCTGAGAACCTGTTATATCTCTAAAAGAGTATGCAAGTCAATTGATGGAAAAACAGACTTTTCCACAGCCGGTAATGAAAAAAGCACAATTTCCAAGCTGTGCTGTTCTGCAAAGGCATCTATTCCTCCATGTTATTTGCAGTGGTAAGAAACATTAAGTGGAGATTAGCACACACAAAAAACTGAACCCACAGTTACCACAAAGAGACCTTAAATAGTTTGAAGTAGTGTTCTCAAAACATAACTGTTAAAGAGCACCCTAATAATGGTGATGTTCACTTTGTACCTTGAAAAGAGCAGGATATGGAGGAGAAGGCTTGACTTTGAAGCTAAGTGGGACACAGGCTGTTAACAAGATTTAACAAACTCCCAAGGTCACATGTGAAATGGTAGGTTACTGCAACAGTAAAGGCTGTTTTAAATTAGACTTTGTTTTCTCCACAGAGTATCTTCTAAAAATAGGCTGGCTTAAGAGAGTCTCCCTTATTTTGGCAAATTTGGGTTTTCTGTTTGGTCTCTGAAATTTATGTGGCAGAGGTTGGTGTTGGGCACCTCCACCAAAGGCAGGTATTGGAGAAGAAGGACATTTTCATCAACCATAAACATTAATTTTATTTTCCCTCGAATTGAGCAAGGGAGCTGGGGCTGTAGGTTCTATGGGGAAGGCATTTCCTCCTCCTTCTCCTTGTCCTTCTCCTCCTCCTGGTGCTACCAAACTCCACCAGCATTTCCAGCCTCTGGGTTCTACTACAGACCAAACAGCATAATACTGCTCTGACACATGAGAGAAGCAACTTGATCAATGCAAACTCGGTGTGATCACTGCTGCCTATCTCAATCTGGGCCACTGCCTATCCACTGGCCAGGACAATATAGTGCCAACACAAGCAACTGGGAGCCTTTAAACCACTTTGAACCACCGCAGTCCTGAGGTGTTGGAATGAAACACTAAATAGGTACAGCAAAAGACTACTATTAAATTAAATTAAAATTTATCAATAGACCTGAACCCAGACCTGAGCATCTAACTTCAAGGCTGGAATTGCTGCTGACCCTTCTGTAATGGAACTCTCCCTGGGCTGGTAGGGTTTTAATTGGCCTTGGGCACAGCTTTTCAGCAAACCACCCAGGAAGTCACAGGAGATGAGGGCAATGTCAGGCAAACCACACACGAGCACACACTTGTATTTCACATTCTTGCTTTCTTGCCCATCCATTGATCTTCTAAGATCCATAAGGCAGGCATCTGGGTGTAAGCCAATTTCTATACTAATAACATGCTAGGACATTTTAGACACATCTTTTTGACATTCACTGTCTACAACATCCCTTCATCATCAGTATTCTCACCAAAAACAGGACAGTACAGCAGAAATGTTCTAACAGGATCTCAGCATATTGTTTTCTCCTTTTTTTCATGGAAATAGCCTCAACATATTATTTACGTCATTTATGAGAGATAACAGCACAAATTTTTGACCCTGCCAGCATGGTCAGAAACATCAAAGACTTTGCATGTACAGAGTGCCTTCAAGAAGACCTCAGAAACTTGTAGTAAAGTTTGCTTAATTCACAGTCAAACCAAAAGTAGGATTAATACTATTTTTCTTCTTTTTCCCCTCGGTTGTTCTTCAGATGCACTGAAAACACATATTCTAGCATTTAGGCAGGTAAAAGATCTTTTTAGACAGCTTTGAAATAGTCTCTTCTGGGATCTCCTTGTGGATCAGTTCCTAGATCTGTGTTGCTGGCCCTCATCAGAATGCTTTAAGGGGCCCACTCTACATATGAAAAATACTACTGGCAAGAAAGCCAAGAAAGACTGTTAAGTTTATTTTCTGCCTTTGCTACTAACTAATTAACAAGGCAAGAGAAAGTAGTCAATAAAGTGATTAAGGACTGTAAACAGTCACCTCACTCTTGTATCACTTTTCCTGCAGCACACACTACAAAGCAGTTGGCCACCTCAATCAGCACAAAACTTGCATGATGCCTTCAGATATCTTAGTTTCATTTCATTTTTCTCCTCTCTTGGGCACTCTTATTTTCATGTTTCTATTCTATTTACAGAATAGAATTTCTGTTCTGCTGTCACAGACAACTTCCCTTGGTGCTCTTAAGCTGTCTCATCCAGTGGGCTCACCTGTACTGCATTTCTCTTCCTCCTGCCCGACCACCTTCACCCCTCTATGTGCCCTCTTCCCTGAAGAATATTGCATCAACACCCTGGTGCTGAGCAGACAGAAGCAGTGGGGCCACCATTCCTATTGTCCAAGGACTCCTATTGTCTCCTGCTGTCCCTCAGTTTATCCCTCTGTGAATAGAGCCTGTCCTCCTAACTGTGGGTAACAAAGGCAGGTGTCAAAATCCTTTATTGGTTTTCTCTATGTTGGAAAGATGCTACAGCCTAGTTTGTTCAGTCTTTTTGTAGGCCAGGCCCATGTGCCAGCAGTTCAACAGCTTGCTCCAGATCACTCTCCAACACAACTAGAGCTGCCCGTACTTTGTACTGAAATACAAGGGATATATTGCAGAAAAAAGGCACAACCAGGGTGTATTATTAGAGAACCAGGATAATTATGCCTACAGTGTGACCCATTTTTGCTGCTATTGGTGGATGGCATTATAGGTTAATGCCTAATAATCTGTCATTAACATCCCTAATTGTATGTTTCTGTAATTGGACACCATGGAGGGGGGAAGAAGGTGTGAATGTTCATCTTTTGCATTTTAGAGGTTAATTGCAAAGGATTTAAGAGTAAGAATTCATAAGTAGGGTAAATGAAAAAGTTGCATCCAAGGTGCAAGAAGAAAATATCAGTGGTGTTTACAGGTTTAACTGTGAGTGGTTTACCTGAGAAAGCTGTGGGACAGCTTTTTGACTTCCTTGCTGCTGGGAGTGAGGTCATAAGTGCTGCAATCCAAGGTTCAAAAGAATTGCTTTATGCTGTGCCTGTGCCTCTGCACAGCCTGCAACCCAGGCCAACTTCCAAATGGGCATGTTAAAACAAAAGAATCATATAAAGAAATAGCAAATAGACTCCTTTGACTGTCTCGTGCTGTCATGATGAGAGGGAATAACACTCTGTGCTTAGCAGAAAGTGACTGTCAAGCCAGTGAGGTTTTCAGCTTGATGTGTGTTTCCCATATATAATTGCCTAGAATAAGTTCACTAAACCTGAAAGGTGTAAGGGACCAGGGAAGAGTAAAAAATCATTTCTCAGGGAAAGACTTTGCAATTACTTCTATGCAGTGGTACTTACTTATCTTTCTTAGCAGTTTGTGGACATTTATCTATGTCCAATACACTCATTATGCTGAAGACATTGACAAAATCTCAAAGCCAAAACAAATATCCAATCTAGCTTTACGTCAATTTACTAAATCCTGAGATGTGTGAAAGAATCAAAAACCACCAGGAATCTGTGATAACTTTATTGGCTAACAGGTTACATTTTACCTTGTAAAAGGAAAAGAAAATGGTCTCAGAACTTCACACAAGTATTGCAGATGTCATTGGGCTAGAACTCCATATGGCTATGTTAAAAACCTGGAAGTTTACCAACTCCAATTGTGGTAAGGCTTATGCTTGTCTGTAGTCTTTCTGACTTCAACAGTATCATCCACATGCCCACATTGAACAGGCATGCAGCAGACAGTGACCTAAAGGTACTGAATGTCATGGGAGGCAGACACAGGGGAAAAATGTTTAAAGCAGGAATATAGTGTACATCATATGATGCTTGCTCCCTTGTTTGCCTCTGGAAATGAGGGGGTAAAAGATGTGTGTGGTGTGGTCTGCTCTGCTGTGGTCAGCAAGAACCTGATTTACAAAGCTTTTAAAAATATTGGTGGAGCTGGGAAGGTCTGCAGTCCTGTACCCAAACACCTTGCTATTTTAATGCTTTTCATTATATAGTATTACAGCAGTACATACTTTTGGCACTTAACAAACATCCCGCTCCTATTCTTACTTCCTACTGAAAACCAAAACTGAAAAAAAAATGCTACCCTAATTCCTCTCAGATGGGGTAAGTTTATTTCAAGTGTCCTTTTTTATACCCTCACAGCACAGCCCCCCCTTCAGAAAAGAAGGACTCTACCCTTCTAGAAGTCAAGTCCCTTTTAAATGTGTCAGATCAACACCTACAGCCCAAGGCTTTAAAGAAAATTAATTACTTTCGAACATCTTGGACACCTGCATTGGTTCCAGAAGTTGGTCCTTGCCCATATGAGCAAAACTGGTTCAGTATCAGCTAAATCTGTTAACACAAATTAGGATCTGGGGAAAAGCTAACCTCAAAGACTCGTGACTCTTTAATAAGCACTGGGGAACAAAACCAGCACAAGACCAACTGGGATTCTGACCTAGAAACATTCTATTATCAGACAGACAAAAAAGGGAAAAAATAATTATGATGGGAACCATTAAAAATAAAAAGAAAGAAAAGAAGTTCCCATAGTACTTGAGGGTTTCTGTTCAGACAGATACAGCTTGTTAATTTGTGCACAGAGCTGTGCAAGACGGAGAGTGCAAAAGGGCAAAGGAAGTGATGGAACCTGCCACAGTACACATGAAGCATCTGGAGTCAGACCTTTAACTTCATCTGGGGAGTAGCTACTGTTTTATTCATCCACCCTTGGAAAAAGGAAAAGTTATACTGGATGCTCACAAGATCGTTGGACATGAATCAGATTCCCTTCCAAATATGAGTCAGGACAAGAGGAATTTCAGAGAACAGCTGACTGCAATCCATATTTTTGTCCTCAGAACATGTGTGGGAAAGATTTAAAGGAATAAATGTCTCTCTGTTTAATATTTTGAATGTGATTCACTGAATCTTCAGTCCTTCAATAGCTCCTGTTAGGGAAGGCAGGGATTTTTTTTTTTCATTTTGCAGAGCTATGGCAGAAAAACACAAAACAACTTCACAGGAAGCCAGTACCAGGTCAGGCACTTGATTCCCAGAGACATGGGCTGTTCCCTGTTCCCTGCCCATTCTCTCTCTTAGGCTAAAACATGCCAGACTAGACAGATTTGGTAGAACTCCAGGGCTGTTTCCTACATCAAACCTACCTTTAAATATATGGGGACAAGCTTTCCTTAATGGAGCTACAGCACAGGGCTTTGTCCAGCAAGGAGGTGCGACTGTCCAAGAGCTTGACAAAAGCACAGACCACACCTTTATGTACTGTTGATGGGTGAGATTTTTCAAAATGTTGTGTGCTTTATGTGTGCTCAATAGATGATACCTTTACAGGATCATTGCCTTTAAAAAGATCTTTGAAAATTCAGCATCTGCTTTATAGCATTTTCAAGGCACATTCTCACTAGTAGCTTAGCTTTCAAATAGGGCTGCTAACAACATACACTATTTCTCAGAAAATGGTAATCTTCAAATACTTGTTGTGGGGTATGTTGATTAAACACTAGATTACTAATTTGACAAATGTGGCAAATGGAGACACATAGGTGGGCTGTGATCCATTTCTGTATGTTTATGTTTTGTTTTCCTATCACATGCTACTCAGCTCTGTGGTGGTGGGAATTAGGAAGAATGATGGATACCACTTTTGTACAATATTACTCCTAGGGACCCCTGCTCCCTGCTTAGTGCTACCTCCAACCTATCCATGACTTTTGCAGTTTGTACAATACCAGCACAAACAAAACAGAAGACAGAGCTCCCAGGTTTCACAAGCAGCTCAGGGACTGACTCACTGTATCACTGTGGCTAAAACTATAAAATTTGGGTGCCTCAATTCACACATGCAAAAATAAGTGACTAAACACTTCCCGGTTCCTACTTTGCTGGAAGATACCGATATTTAATGGTTGCAAAGTGCTCTGACAGCCTAAGATGTAATTTTACTTAGGCATGCAATTGCCCACGTGCAGTACATACACTAAGAACACAACAGTGTGTTCCAAACAAAAAAAATCAAATATTTTGCAGTCTGGCATAGGGCATGTTGAAGGACTAGCAGAATAATTACAGCAGCTGCAGTTGGCACTTATTAGAAAATTAAAGAAGCTGTTAACAGGTCATTAATAATCTGTGACTACCTGCCTTAATAGTATTCAGTCAACAGGCATGAAGGTGAGGGGGTGGAAGAAACAGTCACACCTTTCTCTAAGCCACTGTAGAAGAACAATACCCTCATTTATCATCGCTTTGTAATCTGCTTGTTTACTTCCCTCCTGGTGTCTGTTCCCACTGGCTCTTCTCTCACTGCTGACTCTCACACCAAAGGACTGCAAGGCTCTTGGCCAGGGAAGCAGCCTGCAATAGCCAGTCCCAGGAGAAAGCCATCCCTCTCTGCAGTATCTCAGCCTGGTAGCTGTCTCCCTGCTGTTCAGAGCTGCCTGTAAACACCTCTCCTGAGTGTATTCTCCTACTTTTAAAGACTATTTTGTATGTAAGGTATCCCTGTCCATCTACAGCACATTGGGATTTATTCTCTTGTGTCTTGGTCCATGCTTCACTCATGTAGGCAGATGGCTGGAAGAGGAGGGAAAAGCAACTTGTTCCCTGCTTCTTCAGACAAATACACACTCTCCAAAGCAGACAGATGCCCTAAAGTCAGATTCAGGGCATCAATTCAACTTTTGGGTTCAGCTGTAGACTATAAAACATTTGCTGGCTCTGGTCTGATGCTTTTTGACATTGTCAGGCCCCCTTCAGTGAACCACTGCCTTGTAACCAACTTGACAGCAAATATTGTTCTACATTTATTAATACTGTACATGTTATCTTCAAACTAACAGATTCCAAGGCCAGGCATCAGCTGTGCTCAACTCTGACTTAGAAAAAAAGAAAATTCAGACAATAGCAGAGACCTCCTGCTGCTAGTAAGTTAATAAATAAATAAAAACATGCCTTCACCATGCTGCTGCCATATGGCTTTATCCTTTCAATCTCAATTTTGCAGTATTTTTTTTATTTTACTTGAAGTCTTAAAATATGAAGTACCTGCTTCCCTGCACCCTCCTCTTTCTTTAGGAAAAGACTTTTGGGTTTTTTTTCCCCTGAGTCTTCTTTTAATTTATTCCTTCCTCTCTCATTTGGATGCAAACCTATATTGCAGAAACTTGAATCTACATAAAAGTTAATTAACTTCAGGAACTGTTTCTCCTCTCTTCTCCTGTTTTTTTTTTGTTTTGGTTTTTTTTTTTTTTTTTTTTTTTTTGTTGTTGTTGTTGTTTTTTTTTTTTTAACTAAAGCCACTATAATTTTTTAAATGTTCAGCTAAATGGGTTATGTTTACTTAGTCAATAAGCTGACGATGCCCATGACAGGACCAGAAGTGTTTGGTTAGCAGCAGGGAGGAAAAAAAATCAATAACTCCAAGCATTTGGCAGCTTTGTGGGCAGGAAATAATTTGTATTCTCTGGTTTAAATCAATGACCTTCTTTTCTTTGCTGTTCCAACAGGAAATTATAAACTCTGTGAACACTATTTGCATAGTGCCTTCTGCAATACACTTGTATATGCCTGGGAAAAACAGTATGTTAACCCTAGCAGTGCTCCTCTGAGCTCCCTGTTAAAGAAACCCAAGTACTTTAGCACAGAGCTTGGCACTTGTATTCATTAGAAGCAGAAATAGTCTAGAGAAAGATGTAAAAAGAGCTCCTCCTCCACTTCCAACAGCACCACTCTGTTTGATAACAGCATTGTCTACTGTTAGTAGTATGAAAAAATGCCTTCTTTGGCATTTTTGGCAATTTTAACTTGGCAATAAGTTGTATTTTCAGACAGAAACTTGCCACTTCTACATTAAAGCTGCATTTGCACCTCTGTATCTTGCTTGTCAGGGTTACCCTAATGTGTCAGGTATTATCTGAAAGTACCGCATTTTTGCTTGAATTCAGTATTACAAAGTTCATGGTTTTGAAAGTTTCAGCCTCCTCAGTGCTGTCCTTTTGCAATGTTCACTTAAGGAAGAAAAAGAAATAGCTCCCTTGTCTTGCCATGCTCATGGGAAGCTGTACCAGGAAGGCAATGGTCCAAGAAAAGGATACAGTGTTTAACCTGGCACTGAACTTGCCGTCCAACTTTTTCAACTGCCCTACCCTGCATTAAGTCCAGTTTGGTTATTTTTTTAACATGTAGGAGAGCTGGCATTCAAGAAGACAAGCTAGTCACAGGAGATGGAGGAGGTGTGTGACCCTTTTTACTGAGTGAACAGTGTGAACACAGTGCAGCCCCAAAGTCTGGGATTCTTGCCTAGGGCCAGAGCTAAGTTTTGCAGCACCAGAAACTGGCACTACATAGCTCCTGGACTTAAGCACCCCTTGATGTGCTTAACTTCATCCTGTGCAGGAGAATGATATGGTAAATCAGTCTGGAGAACGTGATTATAATCCCAGAAACTACCAAGGTCTCAGTTGTCTGCACTGAAATTAAATGCCATTAAATTCAGGCATCCAGATTTCTCTGCTTTGCTTTTGTACATAACAAGCCCTTTCACAGCAGTTCTCAGCATTCCTCCCGTGTTCCCAAAGCCACTGGCACAAAGCTGCAGTCACCAGGTGACACTTGATGTATACCTATTAGTTACATCACAGTTCCCTCTCTGAAACAAAAAGGATGGGAATGTTTCTCAGAGTGTCTGAAGTGGAAGCAATATGCAATTCTTGCTCTCCTGCTTTGTTTCTATTAATTTCCCAAATGTAAAATTGCCTATCCTGACCCTACATGCATTCCACTCCTGCCCCCTCCAAATTCTATGTGCTTACGGAGGTCTCTTCCAGGTCTCCTGGCTGCTGGAGCGCCCTTTGCAATTCTGAAATTTGCTGCTCCTGACTGAAGGGAGCCAACTGAGAAAATGAACTGCCTCCCTTTCTCCCTGACAAGAGACCAAAGCAGCATCACAGTATCGCAGCAGGACTGAGGTCAGAAGGGATCTCTGGAGGTCACTTTGTCCAGTATCCCTGCTCAAACGTGGTTGCCTACAAATGGTTGTCTAGGATGAAGTCCAGACAGCTTTTGAGAATCTCCAAGGATGGACACTCCACAACTTCTCTGGGCTACCTGTGCCAGCTCCTTGTCAACCTCCCAGTGAAAAACCATTTCCTGATGTTCAGACTGCATCTCCTGTGTTTCAGCTTGTGCCCATCACCTCTGGCCCATCCCTGGGAATTGCTGGACAGAACCCGGCTCCATCTTCACGTATTGACATACACTGATGAGCTCATGCTTGCACCTCCTCTACTCTGAATAGTTCCAGAAAGCAGAGGGATAAATCAGGAAATAAATTGGATAAGTATTGTTCAATTTACTTTCCTCTATTGAGATGGTCGTAAGCAAATGTTCCTTTATCTTCCTGTTGTTTTCCCACTTTCCTTTTTTTCCTCATGCATACATCTTCTAAATGTCATGCTGTCACCTTTTTCCATTGAATACCATGTACCTGGAATCTTTTTAGATCACAACAAGGAATGTTTAATCTGGAAAGGCATGCATATAGAATAGCTCATGTGAGAAATATGAACTGGTTTGGTTAGTTTTAGGCTTTGGACTGATTTATGACTGATTTATGCTTCCATGTGAATAAAACATAATCAGAAACTGTGGAGTGATACTACTGTATATACAAAGAGGAGAACTGCTCCTGTTACTCATGGGAACATATAGGCCATAATCTAATTTTTAGAGGTTGTGAAAGGTGTGCTAAGTGACTAATTCATTTCACTAATATCTGACAAGCCACTTTCCTAATGGGAAAAATTACCTTCCTAGATAATTTGGTTTTTAACAACTTATCATATTGTTATTCTCCTAAGAGTGCATATTTTCCACTATGCAAAAACTAGCATGGAATAAAAATGCTGATAGACTAAAAACCTGCATTTAGCTTTAAAACAGAAGTTTGTGGGTTGTTGGTTTTTTAGTATGTGTAAACTATGGTCCGTGATATTTTTGCTCAGAAGATAACCACGTGTTTCATGTGGCTTCTGTTTACTAAAAGGAAAATAAACTAGATTACGCCACAGGAAAAGGAGATTTGATGTTTCAATGTTCAAGAGTGCTCAGATGGAAATTCAGCTCCATAACCCTTTACTGAATTTAAGACATGGATTTTTCAGTTGTCTCTGTTCTTAAATATACTCTTGTATTCATACTGAATTGAATGGGATTTGCTATAGAAGTAAAAAGGAAGATTTTCTCTCTTTTGAGTTTAAAACCAGGTAATGACTTTGCTGACTTCAGTAGAATAATTCTTTATTTATATCACTTTAAGCACGGGCAAAGTCAGATTAGGAATGTATCTGAAAGTGACAGTGTTCAGATGCATATTTAATCTTTGTTAAATCAAGCATTTGCAATAAAATGCACTATATACTGCTCTTACTGTTCTTCTGGTAAATGCATTGTGAAACTGTTTGTGGTAGCTTTCTCTGACCTTTTTTACTTTAGTAACGAGGACCCACAGTATCCAAAATGTTACTCTCCTCATGTGAAGCCTGTGTAAACCCAGTCCCATCTCCAAAATGGCAGAATTGGCTGACAGACCTAAAATTTACCAGTTTGGCTCCTCTACCCAAGTGTGGCACAGACGAGAGGCAATACTTCCTTTGCTGTCCTGGATATCTGGATCCATTAGACACACCCTCAAGCGTCTTATTTGCTCTTTTTCATTGGCCATTCCTTTCTAACAGGCCATTCTCCTCCACCCAGGACAAGCAGCTAGGGGAGCAAATGGTCGAAAAGTCTTGGAAGCTCCTATAAGCATGGGATTTTCCCCTGGGTATGTTTTGTCTGGGTTCCTTTACGATGCAGAGGTTTTACTGGAAGAAAAAACTGGCCCTACAAGGTCTGGCTACTTTGCTGAGAGATGAATACTGGTTAGCATACATAATTTCCAGTACTGGTGGGGAAAGTAAGAAGAAATCAGCCAGTCATTTTGAGCTTATGCAACAATCTGCACTCCTCTGTGTTTTTTTTTCAGAATCTGCTTGTTAACTATGATGCAGTATGTGCCATTTGTGCTTTAGGGGACTAAGAGTCTAAGCCAGTTTATTGGTGAAAGCAACTACTTTCTCATTAAATGTTAATGGCAATGTTTTGATTAGTCCCAGGGTTCTGGGAGGAGTTAAGTCTTTTCTTCAATAACCAGCAGTTACAGACGCAGCAAGTGTTAATAACCTCATAGGAAGCAAACTAGGTAGGCATACATTCCATCACCCAGAAAATGGATCTCATGTAGCTTTTTGAGGGACGGTTCACACTTTAAACCAAAAAAGTGTTTGATTTTTAATATGGCTGTTTTTTAATTTGGCTGTTTGCAGCACCCAAAGCTGCAGTCCCACGATGCTGTTTCCCATTTCTCTCAGACCTGATGTTTAATGTGCTCCCTGCAATACAATGTAGCTTAAAATGTCATCTGGTTGAGAAGTGGAGAGGTGAAGAAATTCAAACAGGAACAGCAACTGTTCTCACACTTTTAGCAACTGTGCTCAAATGTCAAAAGAATAAACATTTTAAATAGTTTCATACCTGACATGAGCTTTTAAAGCCCCAAATGGACTTTTATAGGGAAACAAGAGTATGTATGTGGGTTATGTGGGAATGGAAAAGGGCTTCACATGCAAGTGTGGCATGAGAGTTTTCAGCCAGCTGCTCTGCTCCTCCTACCCCATCACTGCTGCCATCAAGTCTTAGCTGGGGTAAACTTTTCTGTTGAGTATTGTAAAATGCAGGCGAACCCAATGGGAAGAAATATTGATGTCTAACTCTAGTTCAGAAGGTTGAATGATTTCTTTATTATAACTATGCTATAATATATTAATACACTATATAAAGGAAGATACTAAAACTACATACCTACTTTTCTAACTACCATATCTAACTAACAACTTGTGACCCTGTTCGCAAGAGTCCAGACACAGGTGGATCTGATTGGCCAGCAGGCTCAAACAATCCTCACCAGAATCCAATCAAGCAATCACCCCAGGTAAACAATTCTCTAAACACATTCCACATAGGAAAAACAAGAAGCAGAAATAGAAATTGTTTTCTCTTTCTTTCTCTCTGTACACCTCTATGAAAAATTCTGAGAGAGAGAGAAATGTACTTACCACAGTTGAGCTCAGCAAATGACAAGGAAAACCCAAAATGAGGCTTTTGAATGGTTTCTCTTTAGTGATACAGTAACCTTAAGAGATACTTCAGGGATACTATATCCCACTTGAAGGTATGGGTTTGGGTTTTTTTTGTTTTTAAAGGTTACTTTTGAAAGGTCTCTTTAGCTATATTGTAACCTTTCTGGATACTGTGTCTTTAGGAATAACACTTGTTACTTTGCTAGGTAATAAGTATAATCCTCGGATTTTTTACCTCAGTTAAAAAAAAAAAGGTAGACTGAAAAAGACCACTTATTCTCATAAGTAACCAGTCAGTTTAGATGTCTGCTGCACTTTGCATTTTAGGAAATAAATTGCAGCTGCACAAAGAAATCTAGAACCTTTGTCATGACCAAGAAGCATGTCTGTTTTTTGCAGTGGGTAAGGCTTTTCCAGTAGATCTACTGCAGTTTGCCAGCCTCAGCACTGCTGTAACTCAGGAAGCTCTTGACATGCAGCCCAACTTCAGCACAGCACTAGGGGGTACTAATAAGACACCGTTTACTGTAGTTTTAGCACAACAGGGAGAGATAGGGCAATATTAGTGACCTCTGCACATCATTGTGCTCTAGTGATCTTTTCCTCTGACTTCCTTTCAAACAGTTGTATGATAGGCTGATAACCATATTTCAAACTCAGTCATGCTTGATGTAGCCTTGACTTACGTTATTTGGATTGAAGGTCAGTATCTGTAGCTTGATTTTCAGGCAGCTGAGGAAGCAGGGAGCGCTATTTGTCCTGTAAAACATTCAGCATTAACAACAGGCCTTTTGGTGCCTCTCCTCTAAAACTGTGGCTCAAGATTGCTATCACTCAGCCTCAAAATGGCTAGAAAGCCCTCCTGACAGCTCTTATGCAGACTCCACCTAAAACAAAAGAGAAAATGCAGGAGTGGGTACATATCAGAGACAGGGGAAGAATATTCAAACATTCCTAAGGATTCAACATAGTCACTCAATCTCCCATTCCAAGACATCTAGCACTGTCAGTCAGTCCTACTGCCTTAGTTTTCCTTATAACCAGTTTATAGTAAAGAGAGAAGTTGGTACATGATATTTTGACAAGACAGCAGTGCCATCAAAAACATTAAGGATCTCCTGCAGCCTTCTCAAGCCTTATTCATAAAAACCTTATGAAAATAACCACACACTCTTTTGCATAAAACCATGCTTGCTGGCTGCCTGAATGGTGCTAACAGTATTTGTAAAAAGCAGGTAACAGACCGTGTATGTCAGCCCCATAACTAAATGTAATTTTCATAACAGACATTCTTCCTATACAGTTCTTCCTCTGTTTGTAATGATGAATAACAGTCCATGAGCTAGGATTTCTTGTTTGGCACTTTATCCAACTTTTATGAATTAACCTACCTGAAAATGGCACTTCTAATGACACTTTGTGTGTATCAGTCTTTGCACATGCAGTATTTTGCTCTATAATTACCAGGAGGAAAAAAATAGAGGAAACAGTGATTTTTAAGGTTTCAGTCTGCAACCAAGACCTTAAAATTTGTAAGCTGTGTAAGAAGTGGGATAAGAACACCTCCAGATCTGGGCCTTCTGGAGTCTCCAAGGCTGACACAGAGCATAGTTCCCTGCAGCCTTTCCCCTGCAGAGATCTACATGTTCTCCAATATCCAGCCATGTGCTGCCACAAAATTCTAACATTTTCATTATCTCAGAGACCCTGTGTGTGTCTCTGTCAGGTCTGTTATAACAGAGAGGGAGGTTCCCAAATTTTAGGTATACAGATGTGGATATGCACAGAACACGTGTGTTGAGAACAGTCATTTATGCAGGAAACCAGGCTGAAATATGAGCAAGTCAGTCAATAAAAAGCTGGGCAATTCTCAAGACAGCAGTTAAAAGATTGATAAATATTGGCAAAAGTCTATGAATGGGACTGAGCACTTGCTACAGAACTGTGTACCGTGGCATCTCATCAGCAGCCTCTTGAGTACTGCCAGCCTGCATTGGTTAATCTTAGAGTATCACCAAGAACAGCCTCAACAGAAATGAGGCTTTCATTCTATGGTCACTCAGCCTTAATTAAAAGGACACTTTTCAATTAAACTTCAATGACATCTTCTGAAAAGAAGTTTTACACCGACTATATTTCTTCCGGACAAAACAGTCTGCTCAGCTGTATTCCCAGCTGTACATTCTGTTTCTCCCAGCTTGTTGGCATCCACAGCTATTTAGAAAGAAACTTCGTTATGTCAACTGCTAGGATTTTCTACAGTACATATTACATCACCTTTCCTGAGAAACTTGTTTGAGCAGATCCCTTTTCTTACTTTCTTGTTTTATAATGTCCTTCACATTCCTCTTTCAATATTTGTTGTTCTCTCTGTGGAAGCTCAGTTGCTGGCATTTTAAGAAAAGGTTACATAGCAAAAAGGTCACTAATAGAGTTTTTTCCTCCCTGCCCCATACTCCTGGAGAGAAGCTCTCTGTGTGTGGCACCTGTAGAGAAAGCTTTAGAGAAAGTTTTCTTTAAGAAAAACCTACAGCATTCACTGCCAGATTCAGAACAAGAAAATAAATTTGGAGCATAAATTACCTTGGCCATTTTAATTCTAAAGGTGAAGAAATAAGGAGAAGAAAGAGCAAGAGACAAAACCAAATTACGCTGTGGTGCAAGTAAAAAGCGAGATCCCAAAATTTCATCCTCATCCCTGATACTTGGGTGACTGTGCCTCTGATAAATTTGTTCTTGTGCCTCTGCTTACTTCTTGTTGAGCTTGGTCCTTATGAAACAGCCTTGAAAATCAACAGTTATACATCTTTCAAAATGTCCCCTACATAAAGATGTACCAGTTGAAGTTTTGTCTGGAGACAGCTGAAGGTGTTGGGAGCCTTCAATTCTGGTCCAAAGCCTTCAAAGTAGGCAAGGTAAGAACGAAGTGTGTTAAGTCTGGGGACAGGATTTGGAATAAGCTGGGAATGAAGCATAGGAAAAAAGAAAAGATAGACATTTCTAATCTTAGGTGTATAAATGTGGGTGGCTTAATGCTCACTAGTGGGAATACATGCACACAAACGTGTGAGTTGGCATGGGAGATGCCTGTTTGCTGTTTATTGATGCAGGCTCTTGTACAGTCCCTCCTTGCAGCACGGGGTGTGTGCAGGGGACACATACAGTCTGGTGTAGAGCTTCCACTCAAAAACATGGTAAGGATGCTTATTTTGGTTACTGTTAAGTGGCTGAACATGAAGTTGGGAGGTATCTTTTATCCAAATGCAGCTCTTTCTTCTAAAAACAGTGGTTCCCACATGATCTTCTTGAATAGTTTGAGTTTTTCTATATAAACAATGGAGAAGGAAATCTAATTTCCAGTCTAGGAAAGAAACACAGCTAAGTGAATGATGTTAGTAAGGGCAAGCCTATTATCTCTGCCTGTTTGAGAACCCACTGAGTTGAACAATATCTTTTCATCAGCTGCAGTAGTCTTTATTACACTCAATTTGAATGATCTGTTTAGGATTAAACATGTCTTGAAAGACACACTGCTTTTAATACCAAAGCATTTTCCATTCCTTTTGCTTCATTTAAGCAAAATGCTGAATGATCTGAATGATCTGTGTCATGTTTAACATGAAGTGTAACTGAAGCACCCTGCATCCAGCAGAAGTGCTTTGTAGACTTGTGTTTTTTAAGAGATCTCTGAAAAATCAACATTAAAAAACACAAGCAAGATATTTTGAACAAGCAGACATAAATTTAGTACAAACAAGCCCTCATCTTTACTGGAAAACCTTTAAAGACAAACAAACAAAACAAATCAAAACCACTATGCTTCAACAGCAAAATCATCTAAAATTTAGCTTAATCCTTTTAGGATCAGGAGTCTGGACAGATAACTAAAGCAATGGATAATAAAAAATAGCCAAGCACTGGTATCCAGTTAATGTATCAGCATACTGATGATGGTATATAAACAATGCTAAAAGAACAGGAAAATTATTAAAGCAGAAGACAATACTTCATTTACTGTTCTGCTGGAATTCCTGCTTAGGAAGTCACCAATGCACATTCATTATGAATACTAGAAGTGAGTACAGGCAGGAACTTGCCTGTTACCCCAATGAGTATGACTAGTGCTGAATGAGTCTTTTACTAATCTTTTTTAGAGCCTGAACTTTACTTCCAGAAAGGCAAGATTATTCTCAAGGTTCCATTTTTCCACTTAAATACAGAATCAGACACATGGAGTTCTTCCAAGAGGTCTTTGGGTTTTGGTTTCTTCTGAGCAAAAAGAATATCAGAGTAACAAAGCCCAAAGAACCTGCTTTGAACTTGGTTAGCCAACCTACCAGCTGTATGTTGGTATGGGAATTTTATTCTCTTTTCTGGAAGAAAGAAAAGAAGAGTCAAAAAAAAAAAAAAAAAAAAAAAAAAAAAAAAAAAAAAAAAAAATCTTGTTCCAGTTGATCTGTTCAGGGTTTTGTCACTGGCCTTTGCTAGACCAGGAAAGACTTCTGTGTATGAAAAACAGCACCCCTCCCATGGTACAGCGGGACCTCAATGCCCCTTTTTAAAAAATCACTCACAAGACTACAAGTGCTTTCCCAATTTTCCTGTCTTAGGAGTCTCAGGTGAAGAGATAGCTGCATCATGCCAACCTATTGGGAAACATTAGACAGGAGGTGTGTCTTCCAAAGGGCCTGAATCAGGATTGCAATGCCCAAATCAGATGCCTAAAGTACTGAGGCAGTCTCAATCCAGACTACCCTTTCCCCTTCCTGAAAAGCTGAAGTTGCTGATTTTCCCAACTTGCCTTTTCAGTTGCTACAGATTTCTGTTAGAAAGAGGTGATACAGCAACTTAGTTTTTACAGCACCAAAAAATGCTGCAATGAAAGATTCATCTAATGGTACTGAGGAGCATTTCTGTCACATACAGAAGTTCTGTGTAGGATGGGCTGCTGTCACAGGTAAATCCAGCTGGCTTAGTAACCAACTGGAAGCTATGGCTCCTACAGAGAAAAGGCAGACTCATGACAAACCAAGAGATGTGACATAAGAAGGGAACTTCTCCTTCCATTTTTACACCTTCCTCCCTTCTTATTTTATTCCTTGTCCTCCCACTCTCTTGCAAAAATCCAAAATTGTCATGTAACAGCTACAGACCACACCAAAGACTTGTGTCCTCTCTCTCTATCTCTGTATGAGTTAATCATTCCCAGCAAGCTTTCTGGGGTGATGAGTCAGTAACATAAAGAAATTACAGATTAGATATGATACTTATTTTTCTCTGCTTTTTTTAGCACAGCTGTCACCCCCACCTGAAAGAATGGAGGAAGGGGTAATCAAATGCACTGTAGCTGGGAGCTCTAAAGATAACACCTCCAAACTCTGCAGCTTTCTGTAAAAGGCTTGCAGTTTTTGTATTCATTTTGCTGTATGTTTACTCAGCAACACTGTTTTAGAAGTTTCAACATTCATCTTTAAACATTAATTACCAAGGCATGATTGCTTCAAAAATCCACTGCCCCAGGCCAGGGCTTAGGAAGTAGAAAATGTAATTTCAGAAAGCGATGAGAACAAATGCTGAGCCTTTTAATTGCAGGTTGGTACAAATGACTAACAGTAAAGCAAAGCTCATTTTGGATGAATTTGTTGTTCTGCACATCAAATTCAAAACTTAGCAGTGAGTTGCCTGTGGTTTGTTCTTTCCCACTATCCTCTTTGTAAAAGTCAAGAAACAGATGAATTTTTGAGAAGTAGAGGAAGTACTTTTCTAAAAATACAGTAAAAATTATTTACAAGAGAGAAAGAGAGAGAGGAAGAAAGCAAGAAAGAAAGAAAAGCAGGGAGAAAGACTAAATGATACATGCAAAGTCAGGCAATAGTTGCAACAGTCATTGGACAATTGCTGTGCTCTTCTAGAACTTCATTTCAGCTTGAAGGATGCAGTGACTCTCAGCATCTATCTCCATCTCCCTCAGTACTGCTGAAGTTTACCCGGAATCACCAACAGTCTAACAATGGATCGGGCCTGCTTCATCATGTGTGACAACACAAGCTTAAATGCTTCTGTGACTCAACATTGCCACATCAAATGTCCCAGCCTGATGCCAGCAGAACCACTGTAATAGCAATGGCATCTTCATCTCCACCCTTCTGGCCTTGTTGCTGGCAGAATGGGGACAGCCCTCTGTGAGCACCTTTGCAGGGCATCAGAGGCATTTATTTTCACACAGAGGTAGAGAACTTGTTCATTCTAGCCCCACACTGCCACACCTGATGGAAAACACATCTGATGGGAGATGTGACTCAAAGCCTGATGGGTCTGAGGCTGGTTTCCTCTATGACCATAGGACAGACCATACAAGCAGGCTCTGTGATGGTCCTAAAGTTGCATTTATGCACCAAAGTCTGGAGGCCAAAGAAACTACAAATTGTGATAATCATCTCTTTAATGCTCATCTTCCCTGGAAAACTCCAGTTCTACTTCTGGATGTTCTCAGAAGCACTTCTGGCCTTATTGCACTGCACAGCTTGTGCCTGCCTCCCTGGGATTGAGAGATGTCATGCCACTTCACTACCACAAGGGCCTGAATCACTAGGTATACCAAAAATCTGCCTAACCCTTCATGTTTCATCCAGAGAAGAGGAGAGAAGGTGTTCATGATGATGATCAGTGCAGCCCACCTCCTCTCCCAGTTGCTCTTAACAGTTTTGTACTGGAAGATTTTCCCCTGTGACCTGGGAGATCTGCTTTCAACACACTCTGAGTACCTTCTCTTGCTCATTCAGTATGCACCCTTCTGTAAAATGGGAAACAAAAGACCTCCTTCATCTCATGGCTATTCTCACCAGGCCTGTACTGCAGACCCTTATCCACAGGCCAGTTTTTGCAGGATGGCTCATGACCACTGTGTTAAGAGATTGGTCCCTACTGAGTGGACTGGCTGCAGCCACGCTTCACAGTGCTCAACTCACATCTCTTCTCATGACCCTGTAGCTAGCAGTTGTATTCTCATGACCGTAGTTAACAGTTAGTATTTTCTGTTCATGGGTTTGGTGAGTTTTTTCAGTTCAAAGTATGAAGAGTACTAATAGGTGTATGCTACAAGCAATCAGATCTGTGCTGTGTCAAAAAACTATAAGGCCAGAAAAAAAAAAACCATTGTGTGCTCTAGAAAAAGGATGGGTGACGGCACGAATTACACTATTGCCTGACCTTGGATAATGATGAAGCACTGTCCTTGCTGAAGGAAACACATTTGGTGTCTTCCACATCTATCCTATCTGTTTGAAGCAAACCTTGGAGTGCTCTACACAGCTGACTACATTCGCATTTCCCATTGGGGATCCCAATGGATATGCTCCAGAGGAGTGCTCTGACACTGATGGGTGTCAGGCATACTGACCATGGGTAGTATGAATGACCAGGAAACCCATTGCTGGAGAAGAACAGAAGTGCACCAAGTTCAGCCACAGCATTTTTAAGCAATAGCTGTTCTACTTTGACAGGGTCCATGAAGTTCAGGAGAGGTCTCTCACTCTCCCAGACAGAGCACCAAGCAGAACATCAAACCCAAGTGAAACACAGCAATGTACAGTAGCCCTCAGTTGGTGTGTAAATTGATCAGTAAGGAAAGATGACACACATTTTCCACTGCTCTCTCACACTTTAAGATAATCAAGATGAGTACTGCATTTGTAGGGTGATGTCTGGAAGTATGCAGGAGAACACCAGGACTTGCAGTGTCTCCCATCCTCCTCTCCTTCCCCAGAAATCCAGCGGCCAGTTTCAGCTCTGTTTTATCACAGGTATGCCTCAGAGACTGAGATGAGCCTCCTGTGGCTCTGCCCTTTTGAATGTCACTGCTGCTCTATGGAAACCCAGCTGCCACTATGTTTTCCTGACTGCCTCTAAAATGATTGTCAAGGACAGAAAATATTAATTAAATTTTAATTAATAAATTGAATACTGTGGGGTTAATTATAGCTATTTATAGAGTGTATGGGATTTGGAGGGCCTACCTTCTGGTGTTTTTGCACAAAGTGTTGCCTCTTCCTTTAAGCTCTAATTAGCTAGCTTTTTTCTTTTTAATAGCCAGCCTTCAGATGACTGCTCAGTAGCTCCCATTTTGTTCCTCATCAGCAGCCCTCCAGCACAGCTGCTACAGAAGAGAAGCAACCCTGCAGTTTGCCTTGAAGGGAGCAGGTGATAAAGAATCTATCAGAAGTGGTGTAAACCAACAAAATTAATTAAAAAAAAAAAAAAAGAAAGAAACCAAGAGTCCCAACCCCTAAACTATGTTAAACAAGGAAACTATATAAGAAACCAAGAACATGGGAAGAAATAAGAAGGAACATCTGAAGCTGCTGCAAGGTCAAAAAATGTTCTCTCTGTATGCAGCCCTCTTGTCCAGCTGCATATTCTGCCTTCCTGCATATGCAGAATGCCAAAAGCCATCAATAGCAGAGAAGCACCTGGGAAAAAGCAAGCTGTTCCAGCACAATCTCAACTGTGAAACTTGAAATAATTTCTCCTCTTCTCCTTATTTTCAACATAGACCTTTCCTCCCTAATGCTAAAACCTCTTCAAAATTTAAATGGACCCTATTACCCATAATTCTAGCTACTCAGTTTATACTTCTAAAGAAAAGGGTCCTTTCAGAACACTGTTAAAGTGAAGGCATACAGTAACACACTGTGCCCAGATATGAGGCGTTTATTCCAGACAGCTTTTCAATCTCATGCCACTAGATGAAAACTAATAGTGCCAAAGAACCAGCACAGAAGAGAGCTTTGACAGTTTGGAGATATTTTGGGCTTTGTTTTGTTGGGTTTTTTTTGCAAAAGTGACCAACATGTTCAGTAGGCAGACCACTGCTTTCCCTCAAGTATCTGCTCCTGCCTGCTAAATGTTCGCAACTGGACTGCTGCCATGGAGGGAGCAGAGGGCAGTGGCTGGAAGATGAGGGCTGGCACAAGCACTGCAACCAGTAGCTGGCTTGGTGCCTGCCTTCTCCTTCCTACCACAGCAGTTGGCTCCAAGTGGTAGGCACAGGAGACTGGTTTGGGCTCCTACTGAGGTGAGACAGGGTGAAGGGAAGAGGGAAAAAAATATGTTGGTTTTTTTTTTTATTTTATAACCAAAAGCAATAATGCTAGTAAGGGAAAATGGGAATTGACTTGCCAACATGGAGAGCAGGGTATCTCCAAAATTTCACATGGAACCCTGTGGTTTCTGAGGTTGGAACACCATTGCCTAAATTAGGAAAACTATCTTCCATCTCAAGAAAGGAAACATAATAGCCAGAATCACTCTTGCAGAAAGTCTGACTTCTCAAGCATGCTCCAAAACTTTATCTACTCTCCTTTGTAGCAGAACAGCTTCACTGCCCAGGGATGCTGAGCTGAGAGCCCTCCAGCACTAAGGTGTCTCCTTTTCAGCTTTGGCTGAAAGTGTCAGATCACAGTGCAAAACTCCTGCTCCAGGTCTACCTTTCACATTCACAGAGATTTCCCCAAAACAGAGAAAACAAAGTATTGTCTCTTCTTCGAGTATTTAGAGTTGTGACACCTGAGAAATGCTTGCCAGCATGTGTAACAACACATCTGTTGCAAGACATAGTTTTATTGTTGAAATAGAGAAAAGCCTGTCTGGAGACACCATGCAGGGCTGCTATATTTTTTTTTTAACTAATTTTGTAATGAGGAGGTAAAGATCCAGCAGCTTAGAGCTTCTGCTCCAGCCAGGACTTAGCTGCTTATTCAAAGTCCCAAGATCTCAGTCACACTGATGACTGGTCACCCCCCAAGCCTGTCACCCGTGGGCTCAGAGGCCTGCAGCCAGGCAATGAGAGCACCGGCTTTGTTACAAGCTTAAAGGGCTGAGAACCTTTAAGGAGGCTGAGACCCCGGATTAGCGAGGGTGTTTCCAAACAGGGCGGTGGTGCCCGCCCGGCTGGGCCGGACAAGCAAGAGATGCCGGCAGGCTCGGGCTGCCGGTGCCATCTTCTGGATACACGCGCAAGCGTTATTCACCTTCTCCTTCGGATGAAAGAACACTACGGAAAGTGGCTTCATTTCACTCCCTAGTCCTGCTTTTCTGGGTTTCTACCCGCCTCTCTTTGAATGCCTCAGTCATGTAGCACATGACTGAGGGGGAGCAGCCCTAACAAGGTGGCAGCAGCAGAATCCAAGCCGGCTGCACAGTGCATCCCGCCTCCTGTGGAAAAGTATGTACCACAAGCTCACAAAAATATTCCCAGCCTTTAGCATTTCATTTTTGTCAAGCATTTCTGTGAAACAGCCAAGCCTGGCAGAAGTAGACACAAGACTCATTTAAGAAACACCTGTGCATTTTAGGGATGAAAAGCAGGGGTATGTAAGGGCACCCAGGTTAATGCCAGAAGCGCCATCTCAGGGGCTCAGAGTATTTATCTGAGCAAGGACCAGCCTGTGGAGAGGGTCTGACTTGCCTTGGTGGCTGATTAGCTTTAGAGGCCATGTACGAGTGCAGATATGAAATCCTGCCATTTATGCCAACAGCACTTGTGTTGTCACAGAGAACTGTGCCCTTTAACATCCAAAACACAAACTGTTGCATGTGGTTACACCACAGGCATTTCTGAGAGCAAGGCCAAGGTTAGAGAGGCCACCTCATTCTGAAACAATCCAAAATTATATATCACATGTACAGGAGCTGCAGTTCTTTCTATTTCTTATAGCTGTGGAGTGGGACTTGACCTCTGTCTTCCAAGAGGCAAATTGGATACATACACCCAACACAGTCCTCAAAAGTAGCTTGCAGAATAAGCTTGGGAACAACTTCTGGTGCAGAGAAGATGTCTCCAAGGAATGGTTTAAAGACTACAATTAGGAGTGGTAGGCCAGAAAAAAAGCTGTGAGGTTGGAAAAAAATGTCTGAACCAGTAGAAAGCAAAGAGGAGCCAAAAGCAGAGCTATGGGGACAGTCAGGAAGCAAGCAGCAATAAAAAGCTGCAGGCTGCAGAGGGCAGTGCTTTTGCACTAAGATGAAACTCAAGAAATATGGACTTTGAAGCTGTCAAATGCTTGCAGCAGCTGCAAGCATGCAGCATATAAAACAAAGGGCCTCAATTTAGTGGCAGCTTTTTTAGGGATTACCATAACATGAGACAGTGGCAATAGAGGCAATGGGCCTTATGAAATGTACACGTAATAAAATGCAGTCTAAAATGGAAATTTGAATGATCTAAGTATTATACAAATGCTGATGCACTTCTTTCTATATTGCAAATGACACCTGTTTCCATTTCAGTGGACAGGGCTCAAAAGTAATGTGGAGTCAGGCTGAAGGACCCATAAAGCACATGTGCAGCAACAGTAAGGCAATATATTTATTTCAGAATGAAATATTTTTAAATTGCATTTATTGTTAAATATGCACATAGCAATATGATAAATGCCACCTGTGTGGCAATTAATGCCAGACTGCAGCTTTGATATTACCACGTTGCTGTTATGTAACCCAGTTTCAGATGCTGACCCATCCAGGTTGCCAGTTTTCACAGCTGGACTCTATCTGAGTTTAGCTACTGCACAGCAGCCCCAAATATATGTACTGTTACTGCTTGTTTGTGCAATGGCTTCATTCAATTTCCTTTAATGTAGATTTATTAAATATGGTAATAAGCTATCTTCCACAACAGTGTAATCAGAGTAACTGATGATAACAGCAGTTTATTCATGTCAAGGCATCTAATTCCTACTGCTGTTAAGTCTCAGTTTCCATAGCCCTCCAGGACATGGAAGGATAAGGACAAATCCTGCCTGAAGTAAGTTTCATCACAATCTGGGATTCTGAGCCCTGCAGAAAGGGATTTATAGATGCAGTTCTTTCTAGGACTGCTATATACTGTTGCATGATTTATAACAAAAGGCATCACCAAAGTACTTCTACTCTCACTGAGAACCATCTCTATTTATAAATTTTATTATTTCTGGTCTGTACTGATTTTAAAGGCATCTTTAGTATGCAAGCAGCTGTTTAATGCATTTTGACCCCAAAGCAGGGAATTTGCACAAGTATTCCCACTAGAATGTTTGTCCTTTCGTATCCCTGCATTAGGGCTCTGTTTGAAATCTGTCCATGTCCCTAATCTCCCTGGGAAGCATTCCCTGAATATTCAATGCTAGTCCAGAGTCTATAACAAAAGAGGGAGGAGGAAAAAAAAAATTAAAGAGAGACAATAGTGTTTATGCATAAAATTCAAGACCCTTTTCAAATAAAAAAACATATTCACACACAAAAGCACCTCCACCACAGAGCCTGGCATTTCCACAGCAAAGATCTGACAGCACATGCAGTTTTTCAAGTTAACTAATTTACAATTAGGGCATCAGACATCTGAGCTCCATACACACTCATTCAGGCAGCCAAGGCCATAAATAAAATAGAAAAGAATATTCCTACCCTAACATAGATTTTATAGAGATATGTTGAAGGCTTAGCAGATGGGTTTTGCTGTCTCAGCTTTTACCTGTGTAACAAAATAAATGTGTAAAGCTGCTTACTGGCTTCTTCAGTTCAAGACTTTGCATTTACTCCCATATGCTCCCATGAAGATATAGCTAATTTAAACAATAAGTAAAATCCTACTCCTCGGGAAAGCTGATTGCAAAACTCCCACTGGCTCCAGCAGGCTCTGAGTGTTGCTCAACATAAATGCAATTGGCTGAACTTGTATGATAGCATAACCAATACTATAACTGAATTTATATTCTTCAATCTACAGATTTGCCACCTTAAGGCCACTCCTGGTTCTGCTTTCGTCCCATGGTCCTGTGGAAGAACAAAACCAATGACACAGCTACTGTCAACTGTCAACTAGGGTTGCTGCAGCCTCAGCCCAGGCTGCCAACCAGCTCTCTCCCACAGAGAGGTGAGAAACCCTCTTTTGAATTAGGACAAGATATCAAAACATTTTGTCCTATCACTAACTTTGTGTTGCTCAATCTACATGGTGCTCTAACAGAGCAGAAAACTGGAATCAGAAATTTGAAAAGATGGCATATCACATAGCAAACATTTCTGAGTTTCAGAAAAATTTGCCAGTTGAAAGATATCATCATCATCACCCCCCACACAGATACATCATCATCATCATTCAGTCTAGCTTTTATAAACATCTGAGCATTCTTTTGCAGCCAGTGTGCTGTTTGGGCAGATGGCGTGGAAATTTTACAGTCCATTTCATCCCTGATGTCTACACACAATGCTCACTGTTAATAATGGGATAAATACACAGATACACAGATGAACATATATGTGTATACAGACATGCCAAGAGAAGAAAACATTTCTGACATGTTCTTATAAGGGAATTAAATTGATGAAGGCAGATTTCTGAGCTCTGCACATGCTAGAAGTGCATCCTCAAAACTGTGTATTTGGCTGACTTTAGGAAACATTGTGCACTGTGAGCAACTGTGAACATCTGAGGATGGGGCAATGACAGGGAGAGGAATACACAGTCTGGGACCAAGGCCTGCATCAGGAGGAAGCAACAGGGGCAACTCCAGACTTGAGAGGTAGAACAGGCAGTGCAGGGAACAGGCACCAAGGAAGTTACTGGACTAATGCATAGCTTGCATGGTATCCATGGTTGGGTATGTCCTACCAGAGCTATTTTTAAGAGACAGCACTTGACTCAAGCAGTTCTTGCAAACTAGGCTCTGCTTGTCTCTCTATGCTTTGGCTCAGTCCCTACCCACAGTCCCCATCCCTTTTGTCTCTCAGGACCACTCCCAGAGAGGGCACCACTGATTCCAGTCACAGCACTGCTTTATAATACAGCTCAGGGAAAGACAGAGGAGGAAGAAGAGAACAAATGATGGTTGATGATTGATGACTCAGACTAACTAGAGAATGTGCTTAAAGCAAGTTTGTTTCACCAATGGCAGTGCTTTGCTGTTTGCTTTACCCCTTCCAGACTAGGTCATCTCAATTCCTTTTCTCCATTTAATGGTGACATAAATAAATAGCCAGGAAGAAGCTGTCTCACCTATCATAAAAATACAGGATGCAGCAATCATAGGAGTCTACTGTTCAAGTCATGACCTCCACATTTAAGAATCTGCTGGTCTGTAATTCTGAAGAACAGATTTATCAGCAAAATTCTGGTTTTATAAGCTGCAAATCAAGACACAGCTTCCTTCAGCATTGCACCAGATTTCTGCATCATGAACCCTGTAGTGCATGAGATTTTGCTTTAGAAATAAAATTGCTTATTCAACTGCAGAACACTTCAGTCTTCTTTTTCTACAACTACTGCTTAGTCTTAAACCAGAACTAAACAGCTCTGGAATTACACATGCACTTAAAGTCCTCTTAGTATCTACCAGATTCAGTATAAACACATAATGATGAGTTTCTAAGTCTGATATCTGCTCAATTAGCAGCATTTTCAGTATCTGGCTACTTTGCAACACTTGGCAGCTAAGTAAAGCAGGTCTAGCACACAGTCAGACATGGATTTTTTTTTGTTTTGGGGGGTGGCAGTACTAGAGGTTTCCCCAATATCCCTTATTTCAAAGCAGAAAAAAAAACAACAATGGCCAGCTCTGTACCAAACCACAGGTCAACAGATTTCAACGGTCCAAGGTTAAAATTGGCCTCCAGATAGCTGCAGAGACTTATCCCATAGGTATTAAACAGGAAACTTTTAAACCTTAAAAATAGTTACAGTTATGAGACTTACCCTTGTAAAGCGATTTTCATCACGTACATGAAGACTAGAAGCTTTCCTCCTTTGAAATGTTTGTGTCTGACACTTTCCCTCAAGCACAGCAAGTCTGTGTTTTTCTCTCTTGCACAGGCTGTGGGTTGAGTTTTGTTTTGCTATTCTTTTGTCTTTCACAAACCAAGCTGTCAGCAGTACGGGAAGTAATTCTGTAACTGGAACACGTAAGAGCTCTGTTCTGAGACTGCATTGCTGCCCCCAGTAAAGTCACCCTTGGAAACAAGAGCACTTGAGAATATCTTAGCACACAGTGAAAGGTTTTTTTTTGCTATGGTTTATTTAGCTGAAAAGGAAAAACATAATTCAAGGAAAAAGCTCCAGAGCTTAGAGATACTAAAAGTATGCAGTCTCTCCCGAGCTTCCTGCTACTGCAGGCCACAACCTCTAAAGAGCACTGTGTTTGAATATCCATTTCTGTGGGGACAATGCTTTTGAGCTGGGAGATAAACCTAGTTTTCTTGGACTGATATGAAAACTAAACAATAATACGTGCTCCTCTTCTACTACACAAACACTCCCAAAACTAAGGGACTCCCAATACCAAAGGGCCACACTGTGTACTGCTGACTGCCACATGAATTGCTTTAGCCTGCTATTAACTTCTTCCTCTGCTCCTTTATGACTGCCCCATTCATAGCTGCTAGGTGTTCTCTCCACATGTCTAGGCTTCAACCCCAGCAGATCCATCTCATCTCTCCCCAGATACCTAGCCACCACGGCCCAGGTGGCCCAGTTTACCTAATCTCAATCTCCTGCGGGGCCCTGGAGCCTATCTCCACCATCAGATGCACTGTGCTTATCCAGCCCAGCCATGTAATCAGCAGTGCAGCTGCACAGCCACCAACCTGCCAGCACACATGTGGCAGACCACTTCTTGGCAACTATTAATCACATATTGCATACGAAACACTCCCTTAATGCAGGCAAGTCTTTCCACTCCTAAATCACGTAAAGGACATAAAAGCTTTTGGCCATGCAGAAAAGTGAACAAAATGAGCAGTAATTAACTCTCATGACTACAAAGGCTAACAACTTAGGCACTTGCAAAAGGGATCAGAGGCAGCTGAGCTGAAAAGGAACTGTAGCAGAACAAGTATTTGCCTGGGAGCAAACACTGCCTGAGTGCTTATTTTAGAATGAATAGTCATGTTAGTTAACTAGAGCTAACTTTTGAACAAATAGCTCACGTTACAGCATACCGAGGTACACTAGATGCATCCTTTGATGTACTAACTGACAACCTACTGCTGATTTTTTTCAGAAATTAAAAAAAACCCCATAATTTATCCTTCATAGCTGATTTTGGGTTTTGGCACAGTCTTTTCACAGATTAATGGAAATGAACCTAAAATGGATTTAAGCATTGCAGCATGAGATACTTATATTCAGCAAGAGCATGTGGTTTGCAAAGAAAAAAAAAAAGGAGCCAAACAAAGTTTTTCTGTAAATCAACATGTTTCTCACCATCTCAGGACAGGCAAATTTTGGTACACTATATGTCCTTGATGATTCCGACCTTTCAGCACAACTGCAGCCTCTAAACACCAGGAATTGGTCTGCTGTTCAGCAGCATACTATGCAGCCTGACACACCCTTCATGACACCTACTTAAAATACCAGTGTGGACAACTAATATGACTCTCATGGTTTTCAAGAAGTATGGGAAGAGAGCTGGGATTTGGAGAGTGACTTATAAAGCAGAAAAAATTCATCACAAAAAATATTAAGTAAAAAGTGTTCTGATTATTACCATGAAAATAAACATATGTCATCTGGAAACACGTGAATTCAGGAGTAAAAATTTATTTTCTATATGAACTACTTCACACTGGTCATAAACTTAAGGGATTTGACAGGGATTGAAGATTCACTTGTCAGCTGCTATGTCCTTTAATTAGCTTCCTAACATCCATACTGACTGAAGGAGTATGTTCCCAATTTAGCGAATCAGGCTGTCTCTGTCCAGGTTTCACTGTAGCTCTGAAGACCTGAAAAATAGTATTAAATGCAGTGATTCTTCTGCCCCCTAGTAGACATAATCTACTATATAAATTTTCTTCTGTCCTGGCTTTTGTGGAATGGACAACAAAATTATTAACCTAAATTCCAGAAGCTGCATAAAGTGTATCTGGCTCTTCACAATCTTTTGAGGAGAAATTAACATACCAAAACCCATAGCTCTGCTATGACCTGTTCTTGTATCTCCTATTTTACTTCAGGTCCACAGGAAAATTCACCACATACATTCATTCACAACTTCACATCCATACAATAGTTAGGTATGGATGGCCTTGTTTGCAAAGCACTTGACAGAACTTAGGGTTCACTGCCACAGACAACTCAGACCTTGACTGTTTAACCCAGCCAAAACTTCTTCACCCCTGTTTTGCACTCCCACCTGTAATGTGGAGATGATAAAATTCTTCAACCTTTCCAGCTAAATATTCTTCTACTTTTTAAATGGTACATTCCTTAGGACAAAGGATCAACCACATTCTCACCCAGAACCCAGCACAAATTACTCTCCAATTTAATTCTTTGGGATCCCTGGGTAAGAATCAGCCCCTAAGATGTTAACCAGTTTTTGTTTAAATAGCATTTTAAAAGTACAAACCAACTGTAAATCAGACCAGGCAGATGCTCACTTTGGGTCATTAGGTTTACCTCGTTTCCATCCTTCTGTCTTTCTATGCTCTCGGTGATTCTAGGCAAGTTTCTTGCTGGTCTCTTACACTTGTTTTTGCCATCTGACACTACTGGAGCCATGCAAGAAATTCTAATAACAATACTAACTGCTCAGCTTTGACAGGACATAGCTATTTTTACTGGATTACTTTTCTGGCACAGGATTTAAAGCACCAAATGATTTGATACCTGTAATTTTATACTTGGAATAACACAAGGTATTCATACTTCTTTTGTAATGTAACATAAAAGCGAACTCTACGTATGTTCTCATTCCAGTGCTGCTGTCTGACAGCTATTTGCCCAAGGAGAAAAAAGTACTGTTACATTACAGAATATGTGGAAAAGTAAAAGCTATGAAAAATAAATCATTAAATAGCAAACTTATTCCCCTGCTAGCACTAGACTGTTCCCTGCAGCATGTTTCAGAGTGTTTTGTCCAGTCTGGTTTTACAAGTTTCACATTACTTTCATTTATATATTTAATACAGCATCAAGTCCAATGTGGTTTGGTGCTGCTTATTTTCCTTGTCTTTCAACTACAAGACTCAGTGCTAGACCAGCTGTTCATATAGAGTCAGCTCCAAAACTACTGAAAAAATATCTGGACTCTTTCCACTGACTTCAACAGGCTTTGGATCAGGCTCAGGAAAAGACGACGAATACATTTAATGTAAGACTAAGCAAGGTACAGTCAGCAAAGTATAAAGAGGATTAGCTGTGTACAATCTAAAGGCACATTACCCTGCGTGCTGAAATGCCTGCCTAACAGACTTTCACTTTCATGGAGAGAAAGGGCCAGATTCATTTCTGGTGCTCTGCCACTAAGTCAATGCTACCATGCAAGGAATGAGCGTGATCTGGAATCCACCAGTTAACCTCATTACAACTGGGATTTTCCTAAACTAGAGGTGAGAAAATTTATTTTCTAAAATTGCAAAACCAGTAAGCAAATCATAAAATAATGGAACGGTCTGCATTGGAAGGGACCTTAAAGGTTATCTAGTTCCAACCCCTCCCCTCCCCCCCCCCCCAGGAAAAACAAAATGGATCTTGTCTCTGTCAAGGAAAGACAAACTCTCTTTTACTTTGGAACCTAAAATGGGTCATATTTGGTTTAAGACACATGTATCTAGACCCTCACTTTCTGTCACCAAAACAGATGGGCAACTCCAAACCAATTTGTGCATATTTTATGGAGCACTGATACTACAACATCCCCCCACTGTGTACGCTTTGAGAGCATGATTTCTGAAAGCTAGAATGCCTCTTATCAGGGATTATTCTACCAGTGGGGGATTTATTCTGAACAATACCATCAAATAAAGATGGTGGTGAGCAGTTATTCTTCCCACCCTTTCTAAGTTCACAGTAAAATATGTCAGTGTTCGGGATGTTCTCAGCTGCTGAAAATGCTTTAATCAACCACTTTTTTTTTCTGCTTCTTCTGTTCCCTAGGGGCGGGGGACTTCATGGCAACGCTTTGTTGTACAATGTGTACAGTTATAACCTACGCTAAAAGTATGCCATTAATGAACAAACACTGGTGGGGGTGTGTGTGTGTCAAGCAGATGAGAATGTTCTTTTGATCTTCTGAGCTCTACCACTGTGGCAGACGGGTGTCTGAACTGCTTTATTAATGCACTGAAGTCTTCCATCATTTCTCAAACAATACTGAAGGATAATCATGGTGTGATTTTATGTTCTTCCAGTTCAGATCTAGCTGGAAGTAGAGGAAAAAAGAAAATGATTTCTTTAGTTCTTAATTTTCCAGAGGGGTGGGAAGAATATTTCATGTGCTTGACACTGAGGCAGCCAACAGAAGCTTCTCAAATATCTATTTAATTTCAAAGTAGTTTCCACACAACATGGGAGGTGTATTTAACTTCAGGTAAAATTTTGAAACTAATTCAACATATCAAGGTAATGGATTCAAAGTATTTTTGAGGATAACACAGAATCAGAATAAGCATGTTTAAAAATCATAAAGGTTTATGAACACAATTATAACAATGGTTTTAGCCTCCAACATAGGAATAGCAGTGAAAAACAACCCAACTAGTATGGGGCCACCGAAACATATGGAAAAAAGTTTATATGCAAATGCCTGTAGGAAAGCAATGTAGAAAATCCTTGATAACCCTTCCAAATATATTATTCTAATTTGGTGGCATGACAAAAAACTGAATCCACCCAAATTTTCCGAGACTGAATGACATTTCCAAGAAGAAGAGAAAAAGAGGCAACGTAGGATCTTGTTCTGTAAAAGAAACAAACCAAATTACCACTTCACAGGCAACTAAGTTGATCTATCAAGTCACTTGCAAAAGTGAAAGGTCAGGTCTCAATCTCTTTGCCATTCTCTCAGCTGCATTTGCAACATCTCAATACTCCCCTGATCATACAATCACAGAAATCATTTGGGTTGGAAGGGACTTCAAAGATCACCTAGTTCCAAACCCCCTGCCATGGATCTAGTGGGATGCTACCCACTAGATCTGGATGCTGAAGCCCCATCCAATCTGGGCTTGAATACTTTCAGGGATGGGGCATCTCTCTGGACAACCTGTTCCAATTTTTAACATCCTCACAGTAAAGAATTTCTTCCTAATACCTTATGTAAACCTACTCTCAGTTTAAAACTATCCCTCTTTGTCCTATCATCACAGGCTCCTGTAAAAAGTCCCTCTCCAGCTTTTCAAAGGTCCTATTTAGGTGCAGGAAAGCTGCTCAAAGGTCTCCCTGGAGTTTCTCTTCTCTAGGCAGAACATCCACAACTCTGTCAGCCTGTAATTACAGGAAGATACCTCTCCAGCCCTTTGAGGATCTTTATAGCCCTCCTCTGGATTTGTTCAAACAGGTCCATGTCCTTCTTATGTTGGACAAAGCATTTTACATAGGGTCTCATGAGAACAGAGCAGAGGGGCAGAATCCCCTCCCTGGCCCTGCTGGCCACGCTGCTTTGGATGCAGCTACGGACACGGTTGGATTTTTGGGCTGCAAGTGCACATTGAGTCATGTCAAGCTTCTTGTCAACCAACAGCTCCAACTCCTTCTCCCTGGGGCTGCTCTCAATCCATTTTCTGCCCAGCTTATTTGTGCTTGGGATTGCTCCAACCTATCTACAGCACCTTGCACTTGGCCTTGTTGGACTTCATGAGGTTCACACAGGCTTACCTCTCAAGCATGCTAAGTGTCATCGCTTCCCTCCACACCTCACAGGTTGGTATCATCGGCAAATTTGCTGATCCTCTACTTCATATCTGTCATTTACTCAGCCATTTACCTCACTACGCCCGAGAAACCTACCCACCTTCTTGCTGTTTTTCTTTCAGGCTAATAGGTCAAAGTGGCTAAGGGAGAGATCCAACACATGTCAGAACCAGGGCATAGTAGGCAGCAGAATTACCAAGACCAAGGACTCCTGAGGAGAGAAAAAGGACTGGGGTCTGCCTTGTCTTTCTACTATGCAAACTGAAATTGTCTGAGGGTGTCTCATGGAAGAACTGTCTTATGGCAAGGACTTGTTATTAGAAGAGAAGGGGGAATTGACAGGAGAGGTAGAACAAGTAAGGGTCCTGTTCTTTGGAGGAGTGTGTATATCAGGGTGCAAACTAAAATGGTAGAAATCCAATAGGTCTTCAGAGAATTTCATGGGTAGAAAAAATCATGTACATATGGAGCAGCTGCAACTCACAGGAACAGGAGATGTATAATCCATATGCAGATAACTATGTAGTTCCCCCCATGAAAGAATGGGCCTGTTTCTGATGTGTTGCACTTCATATGCATGGCCGGACAGCACAGTACACACACAGAGCTGCTCCTGTGAGGGACTTCATGTTTGTAACTGCTCTGTGTGCTCAAAGTGCTGACATCCAGAGTTCCCAGGTGTGCAGCAACTAGCTCAGAAGAGTCTACTCTCTACAGCTACCACACATCTGGAAAGCCCAGACAAATTTATGAAGCCCTCAAAATCAGCCTAAATGTGATTTCCAGGTGCAAAGAGTAAACGTGCCTGGGAAAAGGAAGCCTGTAGCATCTAGGAAGTCCTTTGCTACCTACACAAAAGCAAACAAAAGCAAATAGGACACCAAAAGTTTAGGAACACCTGTTCTAATGAAGTGAAGGCAGGGCTGGAGCTTAAGTCTCAAATTCTTCCCCTGTCTTCTCTACTGACTTGATTTACCACAATTACATTTGACAATGAATTTGAGGGGACATGCTTTTACATAATGGAAATAGATGTGTTGAATTTCAACTTCACCAATGTGCCATTACAAAAGCTGCACAAGGAACTTACTTCAGGTCTAGACACCCAGGAAGAAAATAACTGTAAACAAGTAAGAGGCTATTCACTAAGAGGAGAATCCACCCTTCTCTCTCCTTTAAATGGCATTGGCTTACAAAATTAATTATTTACATGCCTCACACAGACGCAGTACTTAATATATGTTGACTGCTTTGCAAATCTGATGGAAGACATCATACTATTGTGCATAATGATTAATACAGTGTGAAAGTGATGCCATTGGTGTTGCTCAAGCAGAATACTGAAATGATATCTATTCAGTTTCTGATTTAAAAAGGGGAATGGAGATGGAAAAGGTTTAGGAAAGCTATTTAAAACTCAGCCTAAAGAAAAAGGGAGAACTGGGAAGGAGAAGAGCTAAAACATTTTTCAGAGGTATTTACTGTGTAATGTGCATTAATTCCTGCAAAACTGAAATGTAAGTGCCTACAGCAAAATCCTGGCTCAAATCAAGTACACAGAAAATGTTTCACTGACTTCAGTGAGGTGAAGATTGTTAATTTTTGTCATAATTTCCAAAAGATGCATCCCATATGCAGCTTTGCAACTTTTCTCGGTTCCTTGTTTATAGTTTAGGTTCAGGAAATAACCTCATCAAGCTCAGGCATGCTCATCATGTAAAGGCAACTGCTCAGCTTTTAATCCTTCTACTACATCTTACGCTTGGAGTAAACCTTTCCATACTGTTAATGAACTTGGACTTGAGCTACCTTTTTAAGCTGGTGGCAAAACTCCAATTAAATGGAAGCTCTATGGAGATTACTGTAGATTTTGTAATAAATGTGGGAAGCAAACATCCTGAGTTTAACAGTGTATACCCATGGAGTTAACTCATTTACTCAGAAGCCTGTGGAATTTTGACTGGAAAAACAAAACAAACAAATTCCCAAACTCTCAAGTAACAGAAATTTAGGCAACTTATTTTTTTAAACATTAGTCCTTCATACCTAACAAGATTAATATTCAGAGAAACAAGTTCCTCACCACTTCTGGATAAGGCAGAGTTAATTCAACTGAAAGCTTTGCACATGTGAGACTCAAAGAAGAAAGGTTAAAAAGAGTTAAAAGGTTAAAAAGGTTAAAAAGGTTAAAAGGGAGAGGCACCAAAATTTGAGAGAAGGTACCTGTGAGCTTCTAGTATTAAGAAAAGTACTTTTAAAGCAGAAGCCTACATCTACTTTAGCTAGGAAACTAAGTGAAAATGTTCTAGGCTTCAAATTTTGATATGTTTATATGTTTGACAAGGATTGAACACTGTTATGTGGTGTATATGGGGATCTTGGTAAGCTATTAATTACCCTTTTCCAAGTGGCGTGTGATGGCTTCCATCTTCTTAACGCACTCCTATTCAGCACAAGAAATCTTAGAAGTACTATTTATTCTAAAGCACCTGTTAAGGTGGGCTCTCTAACCTTGCTATGTGTAGAAATGTTGTATTACAGCACTTGTAGAGCAGTTTTGTGCCTATGCAACTGCTAGACCTAATGTAATGATCAAGTTGCACATAGCAGCTCTCCCTTTCATTTGTGCTAGCATGCTAAATGTTTTTAACTGTTGTGCAGGCTCTGAAGCATGCAGGCTTGTAGTTTTCTCTCTCAGTGCTTGTACAGCTGTGTCCACAAATGCATCTGTCCAGTAAAATCCAAGGAAATGTTCCTGGATGCCAGGATTAAGCTTAGATAGCTGCAGCTCTAATAACTCACATGCAGCTCACATTGTAGTTCTAAGTGCTGACAGTTGCTTTCCAGTCCTACTGGAATAAGCAACATCATTCTTCCATCTAAACTCAATAGTCAAAATGCGTTGGTGTATGAACTACATCATGTTGCTGCTCTCAGGACCCTAAGGAGAGATGCTATTAAGGTTCCAAGGCAAAAATTCAAGCCTAAAGATTTTATTGACTAGAAGTTAAATGTGTGATAACTAATGCAAAAACAGCACTTGTAGGTAGGCTGTGTCTCCTTCCTCAGAATGCTCATTAATAAGATACTTTCTGGACAACCAGTCCCACCAAGGCCACTGAAGGGATGCTAACTACATATTTTGAAGAGGTTTTAATTTTATGGAGGACCCAGAAGAAAATTATACCAGAAATCAGAGTAAGCAAGGCTATATAGACTTAGTGATGTCTGTAGTGTGCTGACAAGACATGAAGGATTTTCAAGATAATAGTGTTCCTCATTTTTAGACCTCAGGAAAAAACACCACCCTGTTAAATAAGGTATTTCCTCACTGTGTGTCCATCTAAATTATCCTTGACTCTTTACCTGGCAAGGTCTGTCCTTCTCCCACTGGCTTACACTTCTTCTCCCAGGAGGCTGAATAGCAGCCCAGCAGCAATCTCTAATAAAACACCTGTATGGAAAGTATCTGAATTTCCTCTAAGCCTATAAAATGAATCCTAATCACTCTTATCTCACATGTTTTCCAGAGCAGGTTTTTGTAGTTCTCTAATCTTTAAACTTTTGTTTTTGTGCCTGGTTTTAATGTTAAAACTTATTTCATGGTTCTCTTCTGCCATGACAGGACAAATCTATTTATTTTTGTCTCTGTCAAGACTTGCATTCCTTCTACTTACTTATAACCTGCCAAAATGAACTATCTGGATCCATAAATGCCTCTGTACTCTGAGTATCTTTTTATTTTAGCCTACCTCCCATGTACCCTACATACATTTCCCAGCCTCAGGTGATGGATCCCTCATATTACACCAAAATTAATATTGTTCAGATTACTATGTCTTTTTGAGTAGTCTAGATCTTGGTCTATCACCCTGTGTTTACACCTTTGGTTTCTGGTGTTCAGCAATACCATGCAACCAGCTGTAGAGGCTCATGTAGCCTGCTAAAGACTGAAAAGGAGTGGTGTGAGGCCTTTTAGGACTGCTTCAGACTTCTGTTGGATCAAATTTCCTTACAGATATTCCTATTTCTTATGAGTCTTCCTTCTGGGGGAGTTTAAGATATCAATTTTAATTATTTTAATGCTAGACTGGATTCTTAGAATTATTGCTGTCTATGTCTGTATCAGGAATAAGCATGAGTCTGCAAATGAAAATATCTGATGCTGAGGGTTGTGTTCCCACTATGGGTTCTGTGTGTGTGGTTGGTTTAGGTTAGCTCTTGACTGGCCTCATGGACTTTACTACCATTGAGTTGCAGAGAGTGTTGAGCATTCACTGGTGGTGCAGCCTCTGGTGATCCATCTGAAAACTTCATGTTCAAGTCAAAGTGCAGTACATGGAGACAATCTGCTTCAAACCCACGCTCTTGGCTCTCACTTATTTAACATCATCAAAGTGGGAATCTGCACTAGTGCTGGTGCACAGATCAACACCTGTCAGACAGTCTGGGAGATTACTGTTGCCATTAATTAACTTAATCCACATCTGGAGAAGGCACACAGGGATGTGGAAGATTTCTATCTCTTTGTTAGTTAATGGGAGAAGCTTACAAAGCCAATCTTCAAAGCAGATACAGCTACAGATAGGAAAAAAGAAAACATTCCCTCTTCACTTGCCTCCAGTTTGATCTATAAGAGGTCTAGTATCACGATGGCAGAATACATTTTGAAGTAATGGATAATTGGGCTTACTATGTTTAGTGTAGTGATCAAATTAATAGCAGGATTGACTTTTTATTTGGTGAAAGGAGGGGTAAGAAAGGCAGGGCAAAGCCCCTATTATCGGCTGTGTACTGAAGATATCAGAGTACTCTCAGAGAGCTCTGGAAATAGGGACTATGTATTTTAGCTGGTGGTATGCTATGCAAACACTTAGTGAAAACACTTAAACATCAAGAAAAGCAAATTACTCTGCCCTGGGGAAAGGGGGTTGGGGTTGTTATATTCAACTGCTATTACTGCTGTGCAGTTGTTAAAAAACCACCACTGCACCACAGCAGATGAAAGTATTCTGTCACTTACGACAATCTAATACCAGAAAGGATCCTCGTAACATGCTAAAAGACAAATGTCACAATAAAATACCTGGTGATGTTTTTTCAAATTGCTCACAACAGGCTCACAGACTGAACTATGCCCTACTGATCACTTGAAATTTTACTAACATATTCCAATATTCTTGTGTATCAGGTAGCTTTTCAGAAGTATATTCTCAAGAACTTTCTATTCCTTACAGTATGCTGAGTAGAAAAAAGTAAAACTGCATCTTCAACAGGTTAGCTCCCACACTAGCCTGATGGTTATATAACTGCTCCTCCCAGAAACTGAGACATAATGTAGTCTTTTTCTGCATCCTCCTCTGTTACACAAAATCACAGCTCAAAACTGGAGTCTGAGTCACTAACATCAACACAGAGAAACGGAAAATCCAGCTAGTGCCTTTCTTCCCCCTCTCCCCTCCCATTTGCTTGAATATGCAAGCATTTCAAGGCAGGTATTCACACACATCACTTGCTGACTTGTGTTTTAGTGGCACTTGTACAGCTGGGAGTTGGACAAGCAGGGAGATCTACACATAAAAGTTGTCCAGAGCTGATGCAGCCACCCTTCAGATCTGCACCTACAGCCTCCTCCTAATTCCCAGAACCACATGCTGGGCTGCTACAAAACCGTCCTCAGAGCTGCTCTGAGGGCTGTGCTGCAGCCTGGGGAAGGCAGCACAGGCAAATGGGGCAAAAGCTGCTGTGCGACAGCAATGCTCACAGAGGGGGAGCTGGGCTGCTTAACAGACAAGATGCAGTCATGTGTGCCGTCTAAAGGTATAAAAGAAAGGCCAAGTGCCCTAACAGCCACATTGCTTAGGGAGGGTGTGAATAGGCCCATCTCTTTGTGTGAGCTCCAACTCTTAAGGTGCCTTAAGTGTAGCGAAAACAAGCCCCAGTATCAGCTCTTCTTCCTGCTTGATTTTATGTTGTGGTCACAGTTGCAAAGGTAAGGATGTTATTTTGCTCCTCTGGCAGTGAGTCAAAACCCAGAAGTTTGTATTAGAAAAGTGGCCTGTAAAATACTGTGTTAACAGACATGCAAAGCCTCTGACTTCTGGGGAATAACCAGCTTTGAAGTAAAATACATTCAGCAATAATCCATGCACACTTCATTAATTTCAGAACTGCAACAGCCAAGTACTGCTTAGAAAAAGCTGTAAGATACTAATGAAGGCTTTGGGGTTTATTTTTATTTTTAATCCCAAAAGCTCCTTATCTCCCTTCTCCATGTTTTTTCTTTCAATTTACAGTAGTCTAAGTTAAAGCTCATCTAATAAAAAAATGACAAATTAAGTTCGGCTAACCTCTTCACCCCCCTCTTGATGAGAATCTTTTCTTCCTTGGGGAGTAAATGCAACAACTTTACAATTGGTACATTGCTTATTTAAGATAACTTTCCTTTGCACTTTGTGTTTAATGTAATTTGGCTGATCTGGGACATTTCAGCACTTAAATAATTGAGATAGCAAGGGCAGCAATTTTTGCCAAGTCTTAAATAGCACAAGGATCTCTAGGCAGAAAGGCAGCATTTTATTATCTTTCAACATGCAGTCATCTTCCTCTACCACACCCCCAGTCAAGTTTGAGAACCCTTGACACGGGCTACTGCACGATATGAAATACCAGTTTACTGTTAAAATCTGAGTCAAAGCTTAGACTCAAAACAAAGAGTAGCTGCAGTTTAACACTGGATTTAAGTGCAGGTCTGAGGAGTTGCTGCTGGAATGGGGGTGTTCATGACACTTATCCCGCCCTGCTGCTCGGCTGTGCAGCTGCAGTGCATGCCATGTCCAAAAAGCATTGATACACTGGAAAAACCAACTTTCAAAAAGCCAGCTGATCCCTAAGCCTGATGCAAGAGGTACAGCACGATGTCCAGCTGGGCGGTGGAACAGGGCCACCTTGCTGCCGCAACCTGCTATTACTCCAGCCTTTGAGGCTGTACTAGGGATTTTTGAAATTTGTTTCAACACTTCAATTCATAAAAAACTGGCTCTAAAAGAAGCCACTCTTCGAGTTACATGCTCTCTTCTTGCACTTAAAGAGCTCATGTGAATGAGCAGAAAGAAACCAACTAGGCTGGAAATCAGGAGCAACCAGCCTCCCCAATAAGAAGGGATAGGGCAAATGATGTTTGCTTCAGTGATCAGAACAGACTTAAACAGGAAAGTTCCAATTTTTATAGAGAAACATAGTAATCCCTTTCCTTTACAGTGTTTGAACATTAAATCTGCTCAAGACAAACCAACTACTTCACCAGCTGTACCTGAATAACAAAGTATATACGTGGATAAGTTACTGCAACCAACTTGCTTTGTGTGGAAATTGCCCTACCTCGTCACATTTCTGCTGGCTGTGCTCCTGCCACCGAGTTCCCCACAGTACAGGGCACCGTGGGCCTGTGCCTGTTTTAAGCAACAAGAGATCTTTTCTGCCGCAGTTCTCATTACTCTCTACGTATCAGGTTTTCTTTGTAGCTTCCTAGATAAATTTGCCTCGCACTCCTCTTCTGAAGGCGGCCGAGAAGTATCTTAAGCGCAAATACCATTAACGGGGCCCGAGAGGAAATGTGCTCAGGCTTTCGGGGTCACTGAACAAGCCCCCGCCCACCTCACGGCACTGCTGCCCTCACCGCGTTTCCACGGCTCAGCGCCCCTGGCCTGACCCCCGCTGCCCTCATAGGCGCCCGCCGCTCCCCGCAATCGCCGCGGAGCTGCTCTGGTTGGAGCCCCGGCGGGACTCCCCCGGTATAAACCCCCTCCCGCGCCTCTTCCCGCCCCCAATGGGATCCGACCGCCCCCCGGGGCCATTTTGCGCCGGGCCGAGTCCGCCGGGAAGGGCGGCGAGGCTCGCTCGGGTGCGGCGGTGCCGATGGGAGCGGCGGCCGGGCCCGCCCTGGCCGAGCCCCGGCCTCGGCCGAGCCCCGGCCTCGGCCGCCCGTCCCCACTCACGGCAGCCGCGGTCGGCGTCGGGCTCACGCGGGCGCCGTGGGGACCACTATTGCTGTGGTGCCGGCGGGGCGCGGCAGGGGGCGATGGCGGGAGGCGCTGCGAAAGCGGAGAGGAGGGGACGGTGTTACGGCAACTTCTGACTCGGAAAGGAACCACAGGGATCATCGAGTCCGACTCCTGGCTCTGTACAGGACAGCCCCAACAGTCCATGTGCCTGAGAGCGTTGTCCAGAAGCTTCTTGAACTGTGTCGGGCTTGGTGCTGTGACCACTTCCCTGGGGAGCCTGTTCCAGTGCCCAACCACCCTCTGGGGGAAGAATTTTATTCCAATATCCAACCTAAACCGCCCTTGATACAACTCCAGGCCAGTCCCTCGGGTCATGTCACCAGAGAAAAGACATCAATACCTGTCCCTCCCCTTCACGAGGAAATTGTAGGCACTGATGAGGTCTCCCCTCAGTCTCCTCCAGTTTGGACAGACCAAGTGACCTCAGCCACTCCTTGTATGGCTTCTCCTCAAGGACCTTCGCCATCTTGGTTGCCCTCCTTTGGACACTCTTTACCAGCTTAATATTTTTCTTATATTGTGGTATCATGTCATGGCAGCGCTGGGTCTGCCTGTGTCGCAAGCAGCATTTTACGAGGATCCCTCCTCTCAATGGCAGGGTTGAGGGGTTTTTTTCAGTCTGTGCCTCAACTGAGATGCCAGGTGCCCTGCAACCATGGCTTTGGCTGCAGAATGTTGTGGGAAGCCTGTGAAGAGACAGGTGCAGTCCCCAGCCAGCATTGCTGCACAGGCTTGCCCACAACCCACATCGCCTTAGCTCCGTGCTGGTCATCCTGACCACACCTGAGCTTGCTGCCCAGGATCCACTCTCTTTTGTGGTGCTTTATTATTATTTTTTCCAGGACAAGGGACACCATAAAACCACTCTTGTGCAGTCAAAATTGAAAAAAACAACAGTGTCTGTCCAGCAATCCCCAAACAAAATTCTGGCCATCTGATTCCACACAGTGATATTAATATTTAATTAAATATTAATTAAATATTAATATTTAATTTAACCACTGCTGTCTTTAGCTCATCTTCTTCATTCCAGATTTATCCCTCTCCATTGTTCTGTGTAAGCTGTTGTCCCTGTTGGAGTTTATTTAAGCAAGCTGTCCAGCACTGTCCCTGATCTCAGCACTTAGGCTCTGGTGTTTGTAAAGTGTGTGTGTTAGCAGTGCTGAATTACATGAGCCTTGGCTCACGGTTTTGATTCATCTGAAATTAAATGAGTGTACCAAAAATGTCAGAGTGTGTTCTGCTGGTGTTCCTTAGTGCATCCTACCTGCTTAAATATATTTGTATGCATTTCCTGGCTGAGTTGAGTCAGCCAGTGTTCTCAGGGCTCTTGCCAAGCCAGTTTGTTCTGTTATCCAAGCAGCTTCCAGCTTCTTATTTACACCTTTTGCATTACTGTTTGGATTTAGTGGAATACTATCAGCTATTTCATGTTGTAAAATAAAACTGTTTCTTCCAATGAAAGGCTTCTAGCAGTTTCCACTCAACTTCTACCATCAGGAGGTGATTACATTATTCCATTGCTTTTTTCTTCCTGACAAAAAAATTCAAAAGTGAGAGGTTTCTATATTGTAGCTGAATTAATTAATATATCTGTTTGATAGGATTTGTAATACTGCTGGAATTGTGGAAGGTGAGAGTAGGGAGAAACAGTATGGAAAGACAATCGGCAGAACAAAAGGATATGCAGATATGACCAAAAAAGAGACAATGAGATAGAATAAAAAAGAAGTTAATGGCCCAGCCTCTTACACTCCTTAGGAGCCCTGTTAAGAGACTGTTTTGTATGCAAAGCTACAGGGTTTTTTAATTCTTTCTCTCATCCTACCTTTCCACTACTGTCCCTTCTTTGTGGAAATCAGTTGCTGCCTTTACTTTCAGGGTGATCTGAGTCCTACATATCTAATTACTCTCTGAAAAATCTATTTCATACTTTTCAGACCTGAAGAAAATATTTTGGGCCAGAAACTTATCCTCAGTTCCCAGCTGTGCCTGTGTTGGCCTACGTACCCCTGCTAGCCCTTTTTCCTGGTAATTTTGCAATGATGAAAGCTGTGCAATACTCATCCAATACTGGTGAAGCTTTATCAGTACTGAAAAGTACTTATTATTTATAGATACCCCCTCTGCTATTTCCACATGGAAAGAGAGACAGCCAGTGTAAGATGCCAGTGTTACTATGGCCATGCTGGGGGCTATTTGCTGTTGCTTCTTCCTGGGCTGGCATTTTCCTCTGCACACTTGGCACCACCCCAGGGGCCCAAGTAATGCTGGCCAGGCATCTCACAGTCATGCTGGCCCCAGAGCAGAATGCCCCTCAGGGTGGCACGGGGCTGGCTGTGTGTCCCCGGCCAGCTGTGCCTGGGCAGCTGCCTCAGCTGTGAGGGATGCAGAGCTGTGAGAGCCATGGCTCTCTGCTGGGCCGCACACCTGAGCTCCCAGCTCCAGATGGCAGGGCCTCAGTGCCCACCCTGTGCCCTCCCGCCCCGACGGCCAAGCCAGGCCCCACTTGTTGCCCTGATGGTGGCACTCCTGGCCCCCAGTGCTCTCCAAGGGCTTCTCCTGGGGCACCTTCCTGCAACCTTTCAGACCCTGCACAAAACCCAGCAGAGACCTGCAGAGGGGCTGCTTACAGGAGCCTGGAGGGACAGTGCCGGAGTCTTCCCCGGATTTGGGTGACTCCGGATGGTGGTAAAGTCTCTCCTCCAACCCGTGCCTTCAAAGAAAGACTCAGTAGTCTTCAGTCGTCCGGTCTCAAGGCAGTTTATTGCATATTATCTCAAGGCACACAGACTCCCTGACATTGTCCCTGACTCTGTCTGTCCCCGTCTCTGTCTGTCCCCGTCTCTGGCTGTCCCCCTCTCTCCTCCCCGAAGGGAGGGTGCCATCTTTTATATCACACATTACGTATTAGGTGTTTATAGTTTTTTCCCAATGCCTACTACCTATGTTGAACAGTGACTTTCTACTCTAAACCAATCTGTGAGTGCCAACACCACCAAGAACATGGAGAATAGGAAGAAGAAAGAAGGAGGACAGGGCACGCCCAAATCCCTCCATCTTAGAACCTCTGACCCCCATGTACAAACCTCAGACCCCCCTGTACAAGGCCTAAAACCCCCCTGTACAGCACTCAAAAATCCTACCTTTCACCTTGTGACTACTTCTATTATAATATCTAAACTTTTGTGATTTCTTGTTCTTCCTGCAAGGTTGGTAAATTGTTCCATGGGTCAAGCTCAAGACCACAGGGGTCCCTGGCCGCCTGCCAGGGTCTCAGAGGCTTCTGCCCTGGGCCCAGAACATCCAAGAGTGTCTGAGGGACACCTTGGGTTCCGACAGGACAGCACCAGGGGCAATGGCTTCCCACTGACAGAGAGCGGGGTTAGGCTGGAGATGTGGAAGAAACTGTGGCCTCTGAGGCTGGCGACACCGTGGGCCACGCTGCCCAATCCCTGGCAGTGTTCCAGGTCAAGTTGGATGGGGCTTGGAGCAATGTGGCCTGGTGGAAGGTGTCCCTGCCCTTGGCAGCAGGGTTGCAACAAGACAATTTCTAAGGATCCTTCCAAGTGGAACCATTCTGTGATTCTGGGATCAGAGGGGTCGGGGGCACCTGGGCTTAATTGGTGATTAGAACCAATTCAGCGCTGTAAGTTTGGTTGAGTTCACAGAGACTGTTCACAAGCCCAGTGTTGTATTGTGTTGTTTAAGTTGTTCCGTTTCCTTAAATGGTTTGGTCCTGTACCCCCAAGCTAATGGTTCTGCCCTCCCTTACCTCCTCCCACTCGAATGTCAATCCTATTCCCCCTCCACCCCTACCCCTCGAAATCTGCCGAGTCATTCCCCTTACTCCCCACCCCGGGGTCTGCCTGTCATTCGACAGTCTTTCCCCTCCATCCAGAAAGTTCCACCGAGGGCATCGAGTGATAGGTCGGACACTGGGGTCCCCTGCCCTCGACTCCCTCTATTGGTGCCTGTTCCTGCCCATTCTCCCTGGTGCCCCTCCTCTCTACCTCCCCTAGGTCAGTGAGAAGACCACTCCTCTATTCCCTCCCTCATTTAAATGTTGCTGCACGGCTCAGTTCAGTGCTCTTGTTGGCTGTTATTCCCTGGACTGAGGAGCTCCTCGGAGCATTCCAATAAACCTGGACTGTGAACCCCAGCAGGAGTCAGCTCATTTCTTCTGCTATCCTCGCCAAAGTCTCTCCAGTGGTCTAGGGCGAAACCCAAAGCCACTCTCCTAACCCCCCGGGGCACTGGAAGGTGGCCCCTGCTGTCCGCAGTGCCAATGCAAGCTGGGTAGTCTCCGAGCACTCAGTCAGAGTGGGCACGGCGACAGCCCAGATTCCCAGCATGTGACATTTACCAATACTATAGCTCTGGCTGAGATCAAGAAAGGCTTGCATGCTCCAGATTGTGCAAAACTGCATTTTATTGAAACAACAACACAGCAGTTTCTTGCTTGCTAGTCATACATACACTAACTATGGAGCATTAATATGTGTCCAAACAGATATACATACTAAATTTATATTGTTCTATTATCATATTTATTATGATTAATTTTTCATTATATAACATTTTACACATCAAATAAACAATTATAAATATAACTTATTCTGTGTAATTATATAGGAATTATATATAATTGTTCTTTTATTTCATTTCCATTTCATTTAATTATTGTTTTGTTGTGTTAAATACAGTATGTGCATAATATATATTTTATAAATACATCTATATAATAAAAATCTTGCCTCTGATAAAAGCAGCAACTAGAGTATTAATACGTGTCACAACACCCACAAATGACTCTGACATAATTGTGACATTATATATGTGCTATTTCTTTTTATAAAATAACATAATTTATAAACTATCACTATAATATGTATCTACTAAAGCACATCTATTGATAAAAATATTTGTCATTATATATACATATGTCTATCGTATACATATGATAGACATCATACATATGTGTCTATGTATCCCATTCATTCCTGTCTTTGTCATGGCACTAAAAGCTGCTTCTCTGCCACCAGCTGCAAGCCCCATGAGCACATGCGTCCAAAGGAGGGCAGCAAGGCTGGTGAAGGGCTGGGAACACAAGCCCTGTGAGGAACAGAGCTGGAGTTGTTTAGCCTGGAGAAACGGAGACTCAGAGACAACCTTATCACTCTCTACAACTACGTGAAAGGTGGTTGTAGTCAGGTGGGGGTTGGCCTCTCTCTCCAGGCAGGTACGAGAGGACACAGTCTTAAGCTGTGCCAAGGGAAATTTAGGTTGGATGTCAGGAAAAAGTTTTTTACTGAAAGAGTGATAAAGTACTGGAATTGTCTGCCTGGGGGAGGTGGTGGAGTCACCATCCCTGGATGTGTTTAAAAAAAGACTGGATATGGCACTCAGTGTCACGGTATAGTTGAGGTGGTGTTAGGGCACAGGTTGGACTCAGTGATCTTAAATGTCTCTTCCAACCTAGTGATTCTGTGATTCTCTAATTCCGAGACTCTATGTGCCCCGCTAACAGTGGCCATAGGCCAGCACTCTTGCCAGGCGATGGCGCAAATCAAGGCAGGCTTGCATTGCCTAGGAGTGGGAGGCCAGATCCTGCGCCAGGCCGTGGAAGAGGTTGGGTGGCTTAACCCTTTTTACATATGGGGACAACCGGATCTTCTCCAGAAGCCTCTGGTTGCCCACTGTAAAATGCTCCAGGTGTTTCTCTTCCAGAGATAAGCACAGCTGCTCCAGAGCATCCGACAGCTGAAGCAGGAAATGTCTCCTGTGCCACTGCAACACCGGTACGGTGTTCAGCAGCCACGTGACGTTGGTCTTGATGGAATGGATGGAAAAGTCCTTGCGCGCAAGAACACGGGCAAGGAGCTGCAGGCATTTAAGGTGTGAGTTGTCCTGGGGGGCCCGCCTGGCCATGTGCCTGAAGAACTTTGTCTCTGCCACAGTGTAGGTCTCAGGCCACATTGTGCTTGGGGTGTGAGCCCCTCGATGCCGGCTGCTGATAAAGATGTCTGAGGCATGCCGCCGCACCCCGAACAGCACCTTAACCTGGAAGCTTTCTTGGCTGTTGGTCAGCCTGAGGTGGCAGGAGCGTTTGGAGGGCAGCAGCACTAAATGCCAACTGTGTGACTGGGGCAAAAGCCACCAGCTTGCTTCCACCAGTGCGCAGAACCAGTGGACAGTTTTCTTCACATCAAGGTAGGAGCCGTGTCTAGGAGGTTGGTCTGCTGAGTCTTCCTCCTAATCATGTCAGGGTGGTGCTGGAAGCACAGCATGTTCATACCCTGGTAATCCCTCGGGCAGCTGCACTCCAGCTCCACATGAACACGGAAGTGCCTGCCAGGATTCTGCTGGTCAGTGTCACACACCAGGTGGAAGATGTGGCCTAGGGGTGGAGTCAGGGGTACAAGCACCTGGTACACAACTTCCTCCTCACGGGCAGTCCAACCTTCAAAGGCCCTGCCAAAACCAATGGATTGTTGCAGCACCGGGTAGAAAGTCCCACTCGAGGCATGCTCAAGGACAGTTGTGAAATTGTCTTTCAGGGCCATTGTCCTGTTGCAGCCTGTCTGCAGGTCCTGTACAGGCCCCTGTATGTGCTCCTCTAGAAGCCATCTCACATCATATACGCATGTCTCGTCCTCTTCCTCTTCCTCCTTCTCCTTCAGGGCCATTGTCCTGTTGCAGCCTGTCTGCAGGTCCTGTACAGGCCCCTGCATGTGCTCCTCTAGAAGCCATCTCACATCATATACGCATGTCTCGTCCTCTTCCTCTTCCTCCTTCTCCTTCAGGGCCATTGTCCTGTTGCAGCCTGTCTGCAGGTCCTGTACAGGCCCCTGCATGTGCTCCTCTAGAAGCCATCTCACATCATATACGCATGTCTCGTCCTCTTCCTCTTCCTCCTTCTCCTTCAGGGCCATTGTCCTGTTGCAGCCTGTCTGCAGGTCCTGTACAGGCCCCTGTATGTGCTCCTCTAGAAGCCATCTCACATCATATACGCATGTCTCGTCCTCTTCCTCTTCCTCCTTCTCCTTCAGGGCCATTGTCCTGTTGCAGCCTGTCTGCAGGTCCTGTACAGGCCCCTGTATGTGCTCCTCTAGAAGCCATCTCACATCATATACGCATGTCTCGTCCTCTTCCTCTTCCTCCTTCTCCTTCAGGGCCATTGTCCTGTTGCAGCCTGTCTGCAGGTCCTGTACAGGCCCCTGCATGTGCTCCTCTAGAAGCCATCTCACATCATATACGCATGTCTCGTCCTCTTCCTCTTCCTCCTTCTCCTTCAGGGCCATTGTCCTGTTGCAGCCTGTCTGCAGGTCCTGTACAGGCCCCTGTATGTGCTCCTCTAGAAGCCATTTCACATCATATACACATGTCTCGTCCTCTTCCTCTTCCTCCTTCTCCTTCAGGGCCATTGTCCTGTTGCAGCCTGTCTGCAGGTCCTGTACAGGCCCCTGTATGTGCTCCTCTAGAAGCCATCTCAGATCACATACATATGTCTTGTCCTCTTCCTCCTTCTTCTTCTCCTTTTCCTTCTCCTCCTCACCACTGATCTCTGCCCCACAACTTCTTTTCCTCCACATAAAGCATACGGCCAAGAGAACAACCAAGAGCTCAGCAAATGCCCAGACCTGCCAGGGCTGCAAGGCAGACCAGTGCAGGTCTCTCCAGGATGTGCCACTCTGCATCAGCGCAAGCTGCTCCACTTCCTGCTCCAGCCGAATCCTCTCCTCTTCCTGGAACTTTGCACGCAGCTCCATTTGCAGACGCGTCACCTCATCCAAAACATCACCCACGGGCTGCGGGTACTGGACTACAGGTAGCAAGAGCAAGAACCACAATACGCAGAAATCCATGGTCTGCAGGAGGATGGAGAGAAGGCCTTGAGGGGAGTGGGGAGGGAGGCAGCTGGTAGTGGGGGCAGCAGGGACAGGAATCCCAGTGATCTGAGGGCAGGAAGAACAGGACCCCAGACAGCTGGGGGCAGGAGGGCCTGTCCCACTGCCCCAGCAGCAGCAGCAGCAGCAGCACTGTACTGTGGCCAAGGCTCTGCCATGAGGGGCTGTCCTTTCATGAAGAGGGAGAACCCAGCCTCGGGTGCAGCATTTCTGCCCCAGCCCTTGTCCCCAGCACAGCCTCCCTGCCACGTGTGCACTCACCGCTTGCCCAAGCAATACAGGGCCAGCATTACCTGCTGGGCCTTTTCTACCTGCCTCCATTGTGACACGTCCGCCGTGATGTCACAGCTGCCACAGCACATCACAACCCAGCCAACTTGATTCTTTGTCCCCACCCCAGCTCAGCCACTCAGAGTAGCCCTGGTGTACTGGTTAAGGCTGCTTTTGAGTGAACCTTCTTCAAAGAACTTCCCTTGGTCTTTCTTTTGTCTTTCTTACCAGCTGCCTCCATTGGCAGTCTCATAGATATCCATGTTGGAAGGCACCCTTGGGATCATTGAGTCTAAGCCTTGACTCCACACTGGTTGAGTTACCCTTAAATCTCTGCATCATCGAGGTTGAAAAAGTCCCTGAAGATCATACAGTTCAACTGCAAACTTAACACTGCCTACTCCACCCCAATGCCACAGGTCAGGTCCCCAAATGCCACATGCGCATGATTTCTAAATCTTTCTGAGGGTGGTGACTTAGCCATTGCCCTAGGCAGCCTGTTCCCAAGCTTGATATCCTTTTTGTTGAAGGAATATTTCCTAGATCTCTATCCAAAATCTGAATCTCCTGTGGCACAGCTTGAGATAATTTCCTCTGGTCATATTGTTTGTTCCCTGGGCTAATATAATAAACCCCACTTAGCTATAACCTCCCTTCAGGGATCATCTGCATCTGTCACGTGCAGACGTTTGAGCTGTGAAACCAGCTGCTCCCAAAGAAGAGAAAGGTGCTTCTTTTACACAATGTTTCCTATGATCCAAATGCAAAAGGACAAAATGTGTTCTCGGTGGTCAGAAGTTTCAGGCTGTCAGGAAACGTTTCTATGTGGGGAAAACCTTTCTGCCAAGTACGTCAGCTGAGGGAATCCATACCCTTCCAAGCAGAAGGAAAAATCCTAACTCTCCTTGTAGAAAATGTGAAAGTTTGGAGTGAAACTCAGTGCTAGAATGTGCCAGGATATCCATGTGGATTTTACTAACCTGCAAGGCCAGACTGTGAAGATGGGATCCCGGAAGCCAAGAAATGCCCTCTTGTTCTGGGGCTTTCTATTGCACTGGCAGCACAAGTGAGAGCCCTTCCTCAGCGTTTGCCTTCAGCAAGGCCCCAGTTTGGGCAAAGCCTGAATTCCCCATCTCTCTTGCTAATGACCCCAGGTTTGCCAAGGCTGTTTGGTCTCAGCCCAGGCAAGAGCAGAAAGAAGCCCTCACCTGGCTTCATAGACCCCTGAGATGAGCAAAGATGAGGAGTGTGCAGAGAAGGTAGACCGTCAGCACTGCACAGCAGCTTCTCTCAGCTGTAAATCACAGACATTTTAAACACTAAAGTTATGGTTTGGGGTTTGTGTTGTGTTTTGCTTGGAACCTTTTGCCCCACAGGAAAACCTGTGGCATTTTCCGTGTTGCACACCTGGATTTGAATGGTCCACTCTCGGTGCTGCCTAGATCGAACTCAAAATTGTTCCTTTACCCCTCTCTTTCCTCTGTTATGAAGTGTCACTTCAAAGGGTTGATGGGTAATACCACTTCTCTTTTCTCATCTTGTGCTCAGGAACTAGGAGAGCCACCGCTCCCCCTCCCCTGCCCCAGAGCTTGATCCTAAAAGGTTTCTGCAGTAGGGTAACACGGTCATGTTGCCAGTAGCTCAGCTGCCAGCACCAGTGGTAGTGCCCAAATCTCGTTCCACCACTGCAGGAGCTCTCCGCCCCCCCATCTTGTCCAGATCTGCAGCTTATTTAAATGTTGAGGTTTTTATCTAGCTCCCTGAATAAATAAACAATCCTATGGCACAGGGAAATTGAGGCTGTAATTTAGGGATCAAACAGCAGGTAGGGACAGGACTGGTTTAAGGTAACCTAAATAAATGTCGTGGTTTGACATGGAAGTGAATTTTTTTCAAGAAGTTGGATCAAACTAATCAGTGGTCAGGTTTAGATATTGGCACCTGGAGTGACCACTGAAAGTATGGACACGCCTCTGAGAACACAGGGGGTTAAAAGCAAGAACTCCCAGGAGAACTCTCTCTTTTGGTTCCGGTCGTCAGAGAGTGCAGACCTCCCCTGCCCGGCCTCGGGCTGGGTGGGGGAGGGGAAGCCATGCGGCCTTGTCTGGGTAGGCCATGGGGCTGGGGGTCTGGAGCCGAGCTAGCTCCTGTGGACGGAAGGGTGGAGAGAAGTAGAGATGCCTTTGCCCCCCCCCCCCCCCCCCCAAGAGGGAAAGAGACAGAGAGCCTGGCGGCACCTGGAAATTTGCCGGCAGAGGAGAAGGAGAAGGGGGGGGGGGGGGGAATGCCCAGCGTGGGAGGCGGCGGAACACCGGACCGAGATATCAGCCGTCCAAGGAGTCTGAACTTTTAACCTTTTCCAGGAAATGAGGGCTTTTTAAAAGTATTACTCCTCCTTGATTTGTAGTAGAAGAGAGATAGTCCGGGAACTGAGATGTTAGAAGAAGAAATATTTAAGTGGGAAGAGATGATAAAGTAGCTTTTGGCTAGACTTTTCTTGTTAGCCATGGACTGAACCAAAATCTCCTGCAATGGAGACTACATTTTAAGGGGATGCAGTGGTGACCCAGGGAGACCTGTTTCAGCTTCGAACAGCACAAGAATGGCGAGAAACGAAGAAAGCTAAAGAGGGAATGGTGATACCCTCTGTCTTCGGAAAGAAGATGAGTCCTGTTTGAACCCCTCAGCCCCAGGGGAAAATGAGGGGGACTGTAGTCCCAGGATGAGAAACTGAACTGTTGTATTTTTGAGTCCGTGGCAAAGCATCCTTAAAGGAGCCCTATGAGCAGTCTGTCCATGCACGGTAGTGAGAGCACTGTGACATAGAATGGAGAGTGTCACACTGGCATATTTTTTTTTCCGGGCGGTTGCCATGTGTGACAGAGAAACACAGGGGGGCAGCTGTGTTTCCTGGGGGGTCTGTGGTGCAAGAGAAACTTCTCTCTCCCGTGATAGTTTAAGTATAGATTACCTGAAGGGTGGTAATTTAATCAAGAATCCCGGGTAATGTTTCATAGCTGGGTGTTTTTGGAATTGGGAGGAGGAGGGGTAGTTTAAAAGGTCTTCATCCTGGATTTAGTTTATGTGTTTTCTGTATTAGTAATAGTTTAATAAAGTTTTTTTCCTTTGTTATTAAACTTGAGCCTGCTCTGCTCTGTTCCTGATAACATCTCACAGCATTTATTTAGAAAAGGTGCATTTTCATAGGGACGCTGGCATTGCGCCAGTGTCCAACCATGACAATAAAGTAATCTAACTACAGGTGTTGTGGAAAGAGGTAGTTGTGACATCCTCTTTGGCTGTGTGTTGTGCCACTTCCATTAGTTATGGGATCTGATTTATTTGGAAAGAAGGTGGGGTTTTCTTTTTTTTTTAATTCACAAGATTAATTATAAGAGTGAACAGGTCCCACATCCCGTAGATCGTGTGGCTGTACAAACAGGAGCATGGTTACTGAATCCAAGGGCTCTGAGTTACATCTGCCTCTGATCACTCCCATATGCATTCATAGTATGTTCTGCTATGTGTTACAGTTTCCTACCACATGCTAATTGATTCATTACTTTGTGCTAAGCATACAGTCACGTACTAGTCATTAACTGTCCTATATGTTGAATTCATTATGTATATGCTTAAATATTGTATCTCCTGGTCTGCCAATCCTCCTTCATGTAATACCATACATGTGTTGAAGACCTTCAGACTTTAAACTTCCTGCTCATTAGTTTTTGTATGATTTGTCAGTTACTTTTTGGAGCTCCTCTTTATTTCAGTTGTGCAACAACTCTAATTAAAGCTGTTGAGGCATTAGTGCTTTAGCCTATAGTAATACAATGTGTTTGAGAGGGGATGGAAAGAGTTAGTCAAAACAACCAGCATAGTAATGTCATCACAAACCCTATGTGGAGTTGAAGTTATGTTAGACCACAAAAGTTTTACAACAGTTAAAACTTCATAACTGGCTCAGAAAATGTCACTCTGGCAAACAAAATGTAGCTGGGAGGAGGCTGTTCCTATAATCCTTCTGATGAGAAGTTCACAGGTCAGAAATGAGAAAATATGGAAAGAAGGGTGTGTCACTCTCAAAATCCCAACCTGCAGAATTTTAGAATAAATACTTTAAAGAATCCAGGGATACACTGGATTTTTAATTTCTATATGAAGAAGATGGGCTTCTTTTGGTATGACTACTTTACACAGCACACTCTAAGATGTACCAGAAACAAGTTGACTTGAGCATACTTGTGTGCAAAACAAAAGAAAAGGTCCTCCAGATGTATTTCTACTGTATGTTTGAGATGGGTACAGAATTTTATCCTTTGTACCTGTAGTCCCAATGTAACACAGTTTTAGGTTCTACTATATGAATGCCCACCATCAGCATAGTCTAGAAAGATCTGTGGAATTCAGACCACCCTAATTTCATACATTGATACATTGTTCATTGCAGGAACTACTGGCCTGGGGGGAAATAGCTGTACCCTCACTGGCTTTTATCTTCCAAGCCCCAAAAGAAGCAGCTGAAAGTCCTGTTGCATGTAGTTAAGAAATGGCAAGTGAAGAGGCTGGGAGTAAGATCTGGGTAAAAGGTGTCTCTCCTAGGAAAAGCTAGTGCTTATGCACAGGATGTTAGTCTACCAGGAAGCAAACCCAGTAGAAAATGAGGCAAATAGTCTTGAGTAAGAGCTTGTTGAGCACCTGGCCTGGGCTATCCTAGCAGCTGCTCTCTGCATGCCTCCTGCTTGGGCAAAGCCAGGCACAAGATGTTATGAATAAATTTAAGGTTTAACCATTTGTATGTTTAACCATTTGTCTGTTTACTCCACAGTTCAAAATTGTTTGTATGTTTAATCATTTGTCTGCTTATTCCACAGTTTGAAAGTTCGCTTGAGTGTATTCACTAATTCCACCCCTGTTCGTATCTTCCCTACCTGATGTATTTGCCCCTATGCCCAGTTCACACTCCAGTTGTACCCCTCTAGTTTCAATATATCTCCCTGGTGTTAACCCCCTTTGTTAGAACCCCTTTATACTTAGTAAGTTGAACCCTCTTTGTCCCCATTCATGGCGTCGGGTAGTTCAGCCACTGCTCTCCAGGATGACTTCCTGATTCCCAGAAGGCCTAGTGTATGTTGCATGTTATTGCTGGACCCCAGCAGAGAACTAAAACTGGACTCAGACCACAAATCAAAGTAGGGACTGCACAACAATCCACATCTACGGGATAGGAAAGTTCCAAAGAATCAGAGAAAGCCTTTAATACCCCTGGAGCCGGTTGCCATGACTTGAGAGAGGTCTGAAGGGAGTAACCCCCTTAGACCAACGAGCCATAAGCAGAGTCTTTGGACGTATCCTCCAAGGGTGAAGATCCCGACCCTGCCGAAATCAACAGGATTGTCTATTCCTCCTCTGGGATATCTACTCCCCTGGGAGTAGCAGTGGTGTTGCGAACCCTGTACCCCACCGCCTTAGGCTATCTTTTAATAAAGGCCTTATCAAGAAAGGAGCACAAGGTGTCCTGGCCCTTTATTATTTACATCACAAGAGAGATTTCTTTCCCACTTGGCAGTCTTGAAACTCCCAATTTCCTGAGTACAGATTCATCCTGCAAGATAAAGCCTATGGCTGCAGCTGGGCAGACACAAGCACTGCTGGTGTACCAGTGTCTGCAAACCACTGCACGAGTGGGCTCTGTGAGTGTCCAGCAGGGGTTGTTGCCCCTAACATGGGCTCCTTTACCTGGTGTGCAATGTCAATTCACACACAGAGGAGAGGAATCTCTACTTCTTTATTCTAGTTTGTGTAAAGTAAGGAGTGAGGTGGTAACCCACAAAATGCTAGCTCCCTAATCACCAACACTTTACATTTTTTATACGTTTTTGCAAACAAAGTATCAGTATTTGTGGCTCCTTCTGTGCGGCCACTGAGCACTGTACAACTGCTAGATGCCAGCTAGCAGTTCCCTAGTGCAGCTGGAAGGTGCCACGAGAGTGGCTGCCCCTGGGTCTCTGCCGAGGTGCCCAGGTGATAGTGTGTGCAGCGGCACGGGTAGTGCTTGCACTAAACTACCACAAGGATCTGAGGTGAAGGGACAAAGCAGAGGACACTTGTATGGAGTGTAAGGAGATTTTATTCCACAAACCAGTCAGGGACAAGTGTCAGAGAAAATGGGGTCCGCCTTTCACATATAAAGGGTGTGGGCATGAAGGGGTGGCAACATGGAACAACCAATGAGGGTACATCACAGGAGGATTACATCATGGGTCACAACCAATGGGGAAAAGATAAGGGTAGGGAGAAGCCTTAGGGACTAATAAACTCTTAGAACACGGGTGATTGATAGTGAACTTTACAGAACAAAATGGGGGTGGTTACACTGACAGGGGAGGTGGGCAGCACAACTTGGATTGACAGAACTATTTAAGGATAAAAGGGGAGGAACAGGGAGATTGACACTTTGAGGGACAGTCAAGTGGCGGGAAACTTAGGAGTAAACAGCCTGGGAGAAACCATTGTAAGGGGAACAAATAGGGGGTATACGGAACATACCAACTGAAACTACCTAACATTGAACTCCTAACTCATATAACAAAACACTGCAAAATCCTATAAAAACACACACCACCACAAGTATTCATTGGCTAGAAGTTGCATAGTTTTCTCACTAATTAGTATTATATCTTCTTAGCTTAGTTTGGTCGGAGCATGGTGCTGATAACACCAAGGTTGTAGACTCAATCCCCATATGGGTCATTATCTTGAGAATTGGACCTCTTGATCCTTGTGGGTCTCTTCCAATTCTGAATATTCTGTAATTCTACTGGTTAAGTGATTCTCTCACTTATGTTAATTACTCCACATGTTCAGTCTCCTCCTCTTGAGTCAGTGGGTTTCTAGACTTTGTGGGCAGTGAGTCAGTGTTTTCACTCTTCCCCCAAAACCACTTTTCACCCAGTCGGCACTTTAGACTGATGAGTTGCCCCTGTTTATTCCTCCTTCTGGCCCTATCTTGGGTGTTCTGTCAAGCATCCTTGTGGTCTGTTAGTTCAGTATTCCATTGTGACTGATTTCAATACACATATAATCCTAAATTCCTTTTTTCCTATTCTTTCTCAACGGCTGCAGCTACTGAGGCATATTAAGTGTATAAACAGGGTTTATTGATATGTAGTTTATTTGGAAACCCTACATCACAGGGACCACTGCGCTTAATCGGGGGGAGAGGCCTTGCCCACGTCCCCGGGGAGGTGCTTGCCCCTTGCTAGCCCCGTGCAGCTTCCTGGGTGCTTCCGGAGAGGAAGCTCCCAGACTCAGCGCCTGCACCAGCTGCCTCTGGCTTCAGCCCGCCCCTGCAGTGCTTATTGGATTCCCGGCCGAGGGGGTGTTGCTGCCGCGACAGTGACAGGGCGTGCGGGCGGTGATATGCCGGAGCTGCGGAGCGTTGTATAAGAAGGAGCTGCAGGGAGCGGAAGAGAATTAAACGGGACCACTTTTCTCCTCTGTGAGCTGAAGAGGTTAGTGACTATTACTTAATCCCTGCTAGCTGTAATTAGGATTTGGAAGCAGGACTTTCGTTTTGTGTTCCTCGCTTCCCCAGGATTGCTCGTCAGCGGTGTTTCCCCTTCGGTTGTGGAGGACTGGGGGAGTCCTTCAAGTCACGTTGTCCTAGCTGCTCCAAAGACACCCTCCACACCAAAGGGGACGGGCCGCCACCTGGGGAGGGGGAAGCAGAGAGAAAAGAAAAACGAGGAAAGCCCTTTGTTTGGAATAATATCCAGGTTGCAGTGAAGCAGAGTACTAGCCTGTAAATTATGTGGACGTAGCCAAGTGGCACCTACGAGTGGCCAGGGCACTGCATGGTGAGAGTGTAAGAGGTCATGTAAAACCTTTCCTACAAACTGGACTTCTTTTTAGAAGTGCTGAGCTTCCTTCCAATCCTGTGAAAATCCACGTTTACTGTAGGTATTTGATGCTCCCTTCTGAAACACCGGACCATCAAGCAGGCTGTACCTCAGTTTACTCATGTGTAAAGTGAGAATGAGAATATTTTCCTTTGTAAAGGGACATGGTAGGGCCATATTTCAGACAGCTTTTGGTGGGAGAAAGGTGATTCTTATGGTCTCAGATATGGTATGGAATCCGTGTATATAACACATTGATGCTTAATTACTTTATGTTCTAGTGACAGCTATCACTTATCTCTAGGTAGAAAAAAGAAAAAAGATGCATCAAGGGCTCAATCTACATACAGTGAAAAGACAAGCTCTGCCTTTATGTAACTCCTGGCATCCTGCTGAACTTTTGTGTTGGAGCTTGTTAAAAAAACTCCAAACAACCAGTGTTAATTAGGGCAACAGTTTAATGAACTGATTTTTTGTGAAACCATTTTTTTCCAATTCCTTGCATTGATTTGCCAAATTAATTTTTGTGGAATAAAGATAGTCTTTCAGCTGTTGGATCTATGGTTACAGATGTGAACACAGAATGACATTATGCCAAAAATCGATAACATAGTGTTTGAACATCTTTCTGTCATTTGTGTTCATAAATAAGAAAATGAAGACAAATATGTTTCAATAATGTAAATGCAATTTAAGGTTTAATCTTCATAATATAAAGAGCAATGGGTTAATATTTTAAATTATTTTCAGCATATATAAGAAAGCCTTAGTCTTACTAAAAACTGTCACAAGCAGTGCATACCACTTAGAGAGTAATTATTAATAATTAAATTATACCTAAATATTATTAATATAATAATAATTGATAGTAAAATACTTTACAGTTTCTTACTATTGGATCAGGAATCTTCCCTTATTCTGGAGTGCTGATTTTTCTGGACTCCTCTTCCTGTGGGTTTACATCCACATGGTCAAGAAACTTTTTTACTGATCGAAATCTCTCAGTTTCTTTAAAGAGTGAACTGAGTTACTGTTTGTGAAGAACTAGAGTTTAATTCAATTAAGTATGGTTTGTGTTATTCTTAAAGCACTGGCAGTGCTTATTTTGTAGAGCTAAAAAGGAGACTCAACCTTTGTTGTTTTCAACTTCTTATTCTTAGTGTTCTCATTATTTTCCCAGTTGTGCTAACTGGATGTTTCAATACCCACTCCTCACGCTCCAAATGTAATGAGCCAAAAAGACCACCGCATTAAGGTCTAAGCAACTTCATGTTAAATGTCAAAGGGCAGATTTGTTCTGTTTTTTTTTCTTTTGTCATGATGAATATCTGCTGTATCCACAGACTTTGAAAACTAAGCTCAGCAGAAGAACAGGACCACTTTGGTCGCTGGACTAAAAATTAACTGACATTGTCAAAACAAGTGAAGATAAATGGATAAATTAATGGTCCAGTTTTCAAATTAAAATGGGAATCGTTTTCCATATTACACCATGGTGCCAGGACTTCAGTAAGATGCAGGACTAGAACACACATTGGCATTTTTGCTTTTCAATGATGACTCTAAAGTCACCTGAGTTTGGTCCATCTTGTAGCAGGAATATTGTACTCTGTGTTGTGCAGATTAATTGTAGGAAGCTTCAGAGGGTGTTTGCCATTACCACTACTGTGGTCTATTGAAGCTGTCTCTGCACTGCCATCCTTGGCTAGGTAAGTAGAGTCAGGCAACAGGAGATAAAACTAAACAAAGTTGGGAAGAAGTGGAGAAACTAACAGAGTTTGGGTGGATGTGTTAGTGGGACAATAATACCCTGAGAAAGGAGCTCCTGTGTTTTACACAGCAGTACAGCAACGTCAACGTGTGCAGGATTGTGGATAACTTTAACCTCGAATTTTCAGGCAACCATAATTTTTCTGAAACTTGCAGGTAGAGCTCAGTGTGTTAAAATAACATAGTTATGCTCATAGTGTGCCTTATTAAGTGAGGCATTAAAAAGGTTTCCTCACTGAGCAGGGAAGCAGTGGGGCTTAGGAAAGAAAAACAGTCTGAAAGCCAAGACACTCTTGCAGTTTAATTGTGTAGTAAAAAAAGAAACAGCAAACCAAAATCAACAAACCCCACTCTGGATAATCCATGCCCTGTTGTAACTTAGCAGAACAAAGGTTGCCGAGGAGCTGTCTCATGCCTCTGGAGCTGGCATTGAACCTTGGCAAATGTTCTCATGCCTGTAAAACCAAAGTGTGAGACTTATATCTTGAAACCTTATAAAACAAGTGCAACTATAATAAAAATATAAATATGCATTTGACTTGTTTCCTCTCTACTCTCTAAGCAAAAAGAGCTTTGGCTTCTTGTCTAACTGAACTTAAGCATTCCCTAGACTAATATTTGCAACTCAGACAGTGATCTATTGTGCTAATTAGAAAACATTGCAGAAAACCCACCTGACTGGGAATGATAATGAAATGCATTTGCTAATCCTGTTCCTCCAGATGAGTACAATCCACCACTTTAACAATATGAGTTGAACAATTAGCATAAAATAGATTTCTACTTTTTTAAAATTATTTTTTTCCTTATCATGGCTTTATTAACCAATTAAAAGGAGCCTGTTTGTGGCAGCTAATGTTCCTGTTATAGTAACTAACCTAAATACTAAATTAAAAGCTGCACAACACTGGCTAATAAAATGAGAAGTTCTCATGGCTCAAGTAATGTTACTGTGTTTATTAACCTTCCCTCTCAGTGAAATGTATAGGTACAAAGTCATCTTTATCATCTAGTCATTACCTCTATTCTGTGAATGAGAGGAGAGAAAAGTTGTCAGAAAGAACATGGATTATTGAATAATCCCTAAATAACAGAAAGGAAGTAGTAGTACAGGATGTGAGGGGTAAGTTGAGACCACAGTCGTTCTAGTTAAAACGTCATGGGTGATTCTTTGCTATGCTAGAACATATACAGCTTTGTGACCCTTTCTGTTGCTACGGAAAGCAGCCCTTAGTCGGTATTTACTGTCTTTTGCAGGCTCTGACACAGATTAGCAACAGACTGGTTAGTCTGTTTTTTGGTGATGAACGTAGAGATCTCAGTGGCTTGCTTGTACTTGTCTTTGGAGTAATTAGCTGTAGTAATTAGCTGATTTTTCTCAGCACAATTGTGTGCAGCTGGAAGTGAGATCAGCATGTTTATAAAGATCTCTCTGTGCTTAGTAACAGAAGATACAAATGTATGAAGGATTGAGGGAGGGGGTGGTTGTGGTTTGTTTATTTATTTTGGTTTTGTTTTTGCCATTAAACCAGATTAATAACATTTGAATGGAGATGGCAGATGAATTCCTGGTTTTTGTCTTTCTCTAAAGCTTTGATTCTTTAGCGACAAAAATCTGTGAAGGACTCAGATACTCAGATTGGAATGTGAATAAGGAGGAATTCTGTACTGTAGATAATTCACTGTTAAGTGATGAGGCTATAAAGCAGAGTGGTACACTTCTGGCATTGGAGGTCATCATGGACTTTGTCTACTTTCATTCTTGTTCAGTGTAAGACAGAGGTAGGCCTGTTTTTGGTAAGTATGGAGTACTTGGATTTGCAGTCCTGGAGTATTGTATCTGTTAAAAACAGTCCCGAGGCATCTGAGATGTCTCAGGTTTGTCATCCAGAATTCAGGATAACCAATCCCAGCAGTTATGTTTGCCCTAGGAAATGTGGTTTTCATTTGGAATTTTTTTTTAAATCTATTTTACATTTACTTACTTGCTTAGAGAAGTGAAATAGCTATCCATGCATTTAGCCCAATATTTTCAAATTAAGATGTATTGCCTGCTCTTATATGCCTGGCATCTGAAATGAGACCTTAAGGCTGAGGGCTCTTGAAATATTTTAAAAATAAATAGGTCATTTGCCTGACTCTACTTACTGTTTAAAAATAATAGTCTTCTGTGATGTATTTCCAACCCAGTCCTTCTTGAATAGGTCCTGGTGACAGCCTGACCTAGTAATATTCACAATAGAGATACAGTGAAGACGTAGCAAAAGAACCATAAAAATAGCTGTATTATATGATAATATAAAGGGGGCTTAAAGTGTCTGGTCCTTTGTTTTAGTGTTAGTGTAGATAAGAGCTTCCTTTCTCCTCTTGCCCTGCAAACAGGGGATGTGGCCATGTAATTCTCTGGCTGCTCTGAGCCCAGTTTTTCTGATAAGGCTTCATCAGAAAGGATACTTCTTTCAAGGACACAGCCTTAATTCCCTGGTATCTTTGAAGAAGGCTGAATTTTTGCACCAGGGAGATGTATGAGGCACCTTTTTTCCCTTTTTTTTTTTTGTGTGTGTGTGTTCATGTACTGAGGCAGAGAGAGCACTTTTCAGAAACAACTGCTGGTCTGCTCTATGTTACCCATCCCTATTGCTTGGGATAGCCAGACCTTCCCACCATCAAATGGCCTGTAATATCAGAAACAAAATTTTTCTCTCTTGAAGCACAGGAGGGAAGGTCCTCCTATCCTAGGTACTCTTAAGTTATCAACTAGTAAGAAAGCATGAAAGTGAGGATAACTCCAGAGTTCAAGTTTCTTTTGGTTAAATGACTAGTAAATGAGATGCCAGCTCTTCATCTTTGCCCATAGGATCTCATACAGCCATACTGGCAGATGGCCTTTTTCATCAAGAGAATCATTATGAGCAGGAAGAACTGATGAAGTTGCCAAGTCACTCTCCATCATTTTTGGAAAGTCATGGCAATCAAGTGAAGGCCCCAGTGACTGGAAAAAGGGAAACATCACACTCATAGCAGGGAGATTAGACTAGATGATCTTTAAAGGTTCCTTTCAACCCAAACCATTCTGCTATTCTAAGAAAAAGAACTGCAGAGTACATTACTGTGTGCTCATGATTATTATTTTTATTATCCAGCTCTGACATGATCTTATTTTTGCTTATATGCCTATCTGGAATCAACTTTCCTATTCCAGACTTCAAAACAAATCCATCAGGAGGAAAGCCATCCAGCCTTATAGCAAGTGTAGTCAAATGGCTTGTGATCTCTAAGTTTGACTCAAACTGTTATTTGGCCACACTATTGCATTCTTTGTCCAACTCAGTTCGATCCTAAACAAAACCAGTGGATCTGAGGATGGATTATTGCAGATATTTGTCATTCACATTTTCTGAGCTGCTGAGGTTCTTCTTCTGCCTTTATATACTCAAGTCTGACTATGGGAGGGAAGAACAGAGATTTAGTATCTAATGTCTAAGATGGGCATCTATTCAACAGCTTACAGATGCCCACCTGTACTGTTTGTGTTTATCATATTAATGTAAGGTGCCTTGTGTTTTCCATTTCTAATGATAAATAAAGAAATTTTGTGTTTAAAACTAGTTTTGTGTAGGGGCCACAGTCATGCCTGAGATGGCTTAAATAATGAATATTAAGCTCACAGCCTTCTTTCCCAGAACCTCAAGATGCTTTCTTGAGTTTAATTAGCAGTAGGTAAGGAGAGAATAAGGGATTTAGACAGACATTTTAAAAAGGAGTAAGGCTGAATAAAGTAATGAACAGGGTTCCTGTGACATTTTAGAATTGCATTTATGTTACTATTGGTGGCACAGGATGGTGGTAGTTCAGTAAAGCCACTCTTTTCAGAACTCAGTGGCCTCTTTGGCTGTTTAAAGGAATGGTGCAGTTAAGGACATGAACTTGAGGTGGGGACAAAGCTCTTCTCTTACAAGAGTAACTGTTACTTCACCAGAATATTGCAGAAAAAAATGAGATGGGTACAATCTAGTAAAATCAGGGAAAAGAGAGAAATGTTTGCATTATGTTTCAAATGGAAGCATTAATTCCTGGAAATCTACTTCCAGGATCCAGTTATTTTTCTGCTTCTTTTCAAAGGTATATTTCCTTCTTCCAGTGCCCAGAGTATTGTCTGCCCCTGAACCTTTGCAAGAGCTGTTTTAGTTATTTCAAAATTAGGTGCTTGTGTGCTTGATCCTGCCTGTGATAGGATATTATCCATTTTATAACAACCACAGTTGTTCTAAATAAAGTAATAGTGCACATTGATTTGGCAGAGGAAAGAAGAGTGATATGGGGTTCTCTTATCCCAGTTACATGGCCGTGCTAGTTCTGAGTAAGTTGTGTATTTAAAATATTCCTCTGAACAGACAGTCATCTTCACTAAAACCTTCTAGCTCACATCTTTGAAGGCGGACTGTAAGGAAATAAAGAAGGCAGGGTTGGTGTTTAAGTCTATTACCAAATTATAGTTATTTTTACACAGATTTTTGGAGAGGGTCTTTGAAGTTGCCAGCAGCTTCACTGGTCCCAAACTGATGAGATGTAACAAAGTATGTAGAAGCTAAGATGGTGTTAATATCCTGGCACAATCCATCCTGTACCCTTCTTCAGCTAGTGGCACTGTGTGAACTGAATCATCGAGTTAATGTATAATTTTTTATGAGTTTTGTATTCATTGCACATTCACGTTCAGGAGCTGAAATAAACATTCATCTTTCTTTAGACATGTTTTAAATATAGGTAGCTTTGGAGTGGCTTTAGCCAAGCAGAATCTTCTACTTTGCTTGAAGTTGGACCAATTTGCTGACAGTTTTCTGGGGTCCTTTTTGAGACTTTATGCAACAATCAATCTGGTGATGGTGAATCTGTAAAGAGGCAGACAATTGTAAATAGGAACCAATTTATAGGTAGTCCTTTTGCTTGTTTATTAACCCTGATCTTGAGTATGTCAAGTTCTACCTTGGCATGCTTGAAGGTTCAGGTTTTGGCATGCTCAGAGCTGACTGTTTGTACAGTCAAATCAAAACTAGTGGTGTTTTAGCCATCTTCTTGGCATATAAGACTACATCTCCTCTTGCAGGAATTGCAGGGTTTGATGTGAGTAAACCTAGGAATTGGGAGATGCGGGGTTTGCTTTTGCCTTGTGTTCAGTTATATACAAATAAATCCTTGTTCTTCCAAAAACACTTTGCATGAGCTCTAATGTGCAGTTGCAGCAGTACTGTGGGAAATATGCTTTTAGAGGTTTTCTGTAACCTTCATGATTTTTTTTTAACTTTTTTACTTTTTTATCAGGTTTTCGGTAATATACCCAATACCCCCTCTAGTGGCTGATAACCTCGGAAAAGGTGTTTGCTTTCTTAGGACAATTTTAACAGATGAGTAGCACTTTGCACCTACTTGACTGCTAAAGCATATTGAATTGCAGACTAACTCTTCATGAGAGAGGGGCTGGCTTTTGTGCTTCTTAAGTGTTGTGTTGCCCACTAAGATGAAAAATACTGAGCTCTAAAGTCAGGAGGGAGTAACTGCAGTTGTTACTCTTCGTTCAAAACTTCTGGTTTTCCCTGCTCTCAAGAAATTTATGACATTGATAGATTTCCAAAATGTAATGAGAATGGAGAGCAACCATTGCATTTTGCAGACCCTACTGAGTGGTAGACTGATAAAATGACAGAGGTGATAGGGCATAATTTTTAAGATTACAACATTATGCAAAAGCTTATCTATTTCCTAAGTCATCTCAATCTAGTTATTAATGAAAAACAGTTTTATATCACCTTCAATTTATTTTAGAAGGGTGAACACTTCATTTTTTTTTTTCTAGGATGAGAAAATTAGCTTAAAAAAGTACTTGTCTGATTAGCTAAATTCTGTGTGTATTTTGTTTTCTTTGAAGAGAGTATGAGGCAGGCCTTCAGTGATATGAGTTGCTGTCATGCTAGCAATGCAGGCAGAGGATTTCATCAGCCATGGTAAGCAGTATCTTTATAGTGTGTAGTAGGAGTGCTTTTTTTCATTTGGGGAACTCTCAAAATAGATCAGCCTGTTAGATATCTGGGATGCAGTGACCTTTAGTGGACCGGAAGATAAGTATCATATACTGGGTTGAGTCCATAAGGATATGAAAAGAACATACTTGTAGCTGGATATGTGTTTTGTTCTTGTGCATACTAATATTACAGTCAACAGCAAGAGATCTTTCTTGATGGGCTTGTAGGAGTATTCTCATTGAGATCAATGGGATTACTTGCGATTAAAGCTAGGCAAGCATATAATTCCTTTAAGGATTTGGGTTTCAGATTAATTTAACGAGAAGGAAAAGAAGAAATCTATATAGTTTTGTAGTTTGTTTTAGGGCACTGTTTTATATAGATATTTCAGGGCAAACTTTAGTTATAGTCATATTTTCTAAATGTCTGATCTGTGTGGGATTTCCTGTCATGAAGAAGAGAGGTTGTAATAATACCTACTTCTCACTTTGCACTTATTTTTCAGTAGGTCTGAGAGTGCTTTACTCTCTTTAGAAGAAAGAGATTCCCACTGTTCTGGAACTAGGGACTGATAGGGAAAGGGGATATGATTTGCTTGCCTTGGGTCAACCAGTGAACTCTGTGAGAAAGTAAGATCACAGCCTGGAGATACAGCTTTCTTGCTTCTGCCCAGCCCAGCTCTGCATTTCTTAGGCCCTCTGAAGAAGAAAGAGCTTGTAGAAAGGACTGCAGTAATTGGCAAGGAAAATGCAGGGGCAGATGTAGTAAGTGAGAAAATATTTCAGAACATTTTTTTGTATTTGTTCATCATCACTTTCAGTTGTGTTATCGCAAAAGGTTGGAAGCCTCTTCTGACATCAGAGTTTATCTGCAAAGCACTTGTCAATCTATCAAGTGAGGTGGAGAAGCCTCTTCTCTCAGTAGGTGACACAGCAAAAACAAAATGAGCAGTGTAAGCGAGGGAAGAGAATGGGCTGAGATTCTTGGGCATGTCTCGTGGGCTATCCTGTCATCTGCACCTCTTGTGATTAGCTCTGAGCAGTTTTTCCAGAAATGAAAGTATGGATAAGTAGTTCTCCAATCTATTAAAAAAAAAAAAAAAAAAAATGAAAAGCACTCAATTTTAAACAGTGTAAGAGTAAGCATGAAACAGCAGTTCCTTTGTATGAAATAGGTGTTTAAGCAGAGTCTCAGTAATTAGTGTTCCTTTGTATGAAATAGGTGTTTAAGCAGAGTCTCAGTAATTAGTGTTCAGATACTTAGCTGTGCAGAGACTACTCTGGGGGCTTTGTTGCTCTGCAGGGAAGCTAGGGGACATGGTTTATAGTCCCCAGGGACCTGGCAGAGTTCAGCTTCATGACAGCTTTAGTGTTTATGCAGATGTTAAGTCAAAATGTAGTGAAGGATCTTTCACGCTTTTTTTCCCCCTTTTTTGAGTTAGTACCATTTTTAGCTTTATTCGGGGTTATTTTCTCAGGCACAGATCATTAGTGTAGCAAAACTGTTGTTTGGTCACCTGGAAAATTAGGATCTGTGAATCACTGATAGCTCCAAAACACTCCATTCTCCTGAATGGACTTTACTGCCAAGTAATTGACTCGCTGCTTGTTAAAATTCTCTCTCCTCTCCTCTCTCCTCGCCTCCCCCTTCCCCCTCCCCTTCCATCAAATTCACTTTCAAAAACTGTTATAAAACATTAAAGCCTGAGAGAAATTTTGTGAACATTTTGTGGCTCTCTTTGCTTAGGCATATACTAATTAGCCACATAAAAGCAGTCTTTTGCTTAAAATGTAGCAGTGATGAGCCTGCAGTTATATGCAATTGCTTATTTATCTGCAATTCAGTCTAGAGCAGTTCCTGGAAACTTACTATAAGTAACAGTTTAATTTTTAAGGACATATTTTTATAAAATAAAAATTGGAGTCCTTCATGTCTATCTCAAATTAATTTTCCAGGTGCCCCTAAGCAGACTCAGTGCTTTCATGGATAGTTTCAAACTTAGCAGTGTAGGTATATTGAAATGTAATTTGAGTTTCAAACAAAATGAGTCTGACTGAAGATAGGTCCCAGAGATACGTAGAGAAGCTATTTTAAAAGTGTTCTTCCTCTTCAGATTAGCAACCAAATCTGAATCACAAAGGGTGACTACAGGCAAGACAACATGAACAAATGGTCATTCTTAGCATGCATGTACATCACAAAACTTCTGTTTCAATCCTCCACAGTGTGGAATATGTCACATATTAAAACCAGATCTTCAGATTTTTTCAGTACTTCTCATGGTTTTATATTACTTTCGTGGAATGATTTTGCTTCAAATATGGAGTTGCAGGCTCTGGAAAGCAGCCATGTGATGGGTGTCAGGACTACTGCAGACTCTGGGGTTAGCATAACTGTGTTTAAATAAAAGTTTTCCTCCTGCTCGGGTATTAATGCTGGAGACAGCGTATCTGTTACTACTGCAGTTCTTTATTATCAGCCATCTGCTGAATAGAGTAAAGGTGCTTGTTTGGCAGCTTAGTACAGCATCTGTCCATATATCAATGTAACTATATCAACTTCAACTTTGGCAGTCAGCTGGAAAACCATAATTTAATTGGTGAACCTGCATATAAATGTAAAACAATGCAGGCATATTGTTCAAGTGGCATTTAAAAGCCAGGAGGAAAAGTCCCCTTTGGCTGTTTCCAAAGTACAGTGGTGCCAGTTAGGATGAGAAATTTTCTGCTGGCAAACCTCTGTGAGTGTTGGTGCCTTGAAGTTATAACTCACTCAACAGAGCCAATGTGCCTATCAGAAGGCTGTGGCCTGGGTTGTGATAGCCAGAGAGATGGGTGGGAGAGATGAAGAGGTGCTGGCAAGGGTAGATATTTAAGTCCATAACAAACAGCTCTCAAGGAAAATCTACATGGTTGCTCTCTTTATTTCCAGGTGCTGCTGTTTTCCTCTGAAATATGGACACTGTAAATGATCTTGACAGGTTTTTGAGAAAATTTCTGATTCTCATTTTGTGTTCAATTAATGTTTTGAAGAGAAGTAGTGAAGAATGTTGGGGGTCACCTTTGTGGCTGTCTTTTTCTTGAAGAAGACTTTGCTTTTCTCTCTAGGTTGCAGTAAAAGCAGAGCAAAAATAATCCATCATGCTAACTGAATTCAAACAATTTTTTTTTCCTTTTTATTTAAGATCTTCAATTGGGAACCTGTGCAGGGTCTCTTTCCAGGAGGTACTTCAGCATATACAGAAGTTAAAGTGCGTAACTGGTTTCCTGCAGAAAAAAAAAAAAAAAAAAGTATTTATGCCTTTGAATAGGCTGCTAAATTTGAGTATTTGTGAATATTTCCTTGGTAAAAGGAAACACTAACAACACTAACAGAATGCACTCTGTTCAGCTTCTGCATTCTATGCTCTGGGCAGATGTTTCATGCTCAGGGTAGACAATGAGAGCACAATATAGTGGAACAGGTTGTAGCATGTACCAACACCCTGAGTACAGCATCTGCCAGGTCTCTGGGTATTTGAAATCAGAAAGTTAGGGCTGAGAGAAACCTCAAATTTTCATCTTGATGATTTTCAGTGACTGCTGCTGTCTATCTGGTATTTCCCTGTAGACTTCTGATGAGAAAGGTGCTGCAACCCTCATCTTAGGGCCCTGCTGCAGTAAGAGAGAAAAAATATTTTGTACGATATCTAAACAACAAATCCATTTGAAGGGAGCTCTGGAAAACTGTCGCTATTGGACACGAAATGAGTACACAGAAGCTTGGTGAGTTCAAGAGAGAAAACCAGCCAATTTTATTTCTGACTTTGCAATATATAGAATTCCAAAAGTGACAGTGGATTGGAGGATGAAATTGCCACCTCTCCAACCACACTGGTCAAACCAACAGTCCATCAATTCTCTCCTCCCACAAAGAAGAATGCAAAACAATCATTATTTACATGAACCCTGCGTGAGAACTCCAGTAGAAATATGTAAGCATTATCAGAAGGCTAAAGGAAGTTCTATGAGAACTTTAAAACTTTCAAAAGAACTATAAAAGAAAACTTAACACTTTTAAAAATCAGGGCAACAGAAAACTTCCTCAGTCTGTTACCAAACATCAGTAATAATAAAAATTCCTTAATGCCAGTGTAGCATTATGAAGCTAGCATTTTTTATTTGGCCAGATGCACGAGGGGATATCTTCTTCAAAAATCATGCATGTTGAATACAGAAGTGGTCCTGTTTATATACTATATTTTACATATATGTTCATTGATTTTCCCAGAATAAACATACATATGATTATAATTTCCCAGAAATCATTAACATATTTTCCCTCCCCTTTACATATGTGTTCTTTTTGGCCTGGGGTCTCTTTGGTGGTCCTTGACAACAGTATTTTCAGATTAAATACTTATCTGTGCGGTTTCTGCTACTCTTAAGATACATGTGGCACTTGAAGCAGTACACTTTAAAACACCAGGCTGAGATTGCTTCCTGCCAAATTGCTTCCTTTCCAGGAGGAAAGCCTTCTGCATCAGTGTTATGCTATTACCTGTGACATTAACTATAAAATATTTTGATTTCTGATGTGAGTCACTCATTCATATTTGTGGGAACGAGAGTTTGTAAACTGCAGGGAAAATGCAGGAGGCTTACTGAAATTCTTTATATATTACAGGAGAAAGGTGCTTGTACTCATTCTGTAACATATAGGCATGCCATGAGAAACTTTCTTGAAGGGGAGATAATTCCTAAGTTTTGTCTTTTAGCTTGCTTCTGCACTACTTTGCATGGCCTTAGTGATGTTGCACAAAACAGAGGTAAGCCTCACTTCCCTCAGGCTTATTTCAGTGAGTGTTAGCAGTTTTGATATATAGGATCCCACTTGTGATTGTGCTGGGGAGGAACACTGGTGCTGGATAATGGATTTCTTTGGACTTACTCCATTGTTTGTTTTGCTGCTAAATTTTGCAAGACTATTTGGTATGGACTACTTTTTTTTTGTTTGGTTGGGGTTTTTTTTGGTTTTTTTTTTTTTGGTTTTTTTTTTTTTGGGTTTTTTTTTTTTTTGTTAATTGCTACAGGGTACCCTTGATCTAATGCAAGGAAATATGCAGCAGAAGCACAGAAAGCTGAAGAGCAGGGGGGTGGTGGTACGATGATATATTGGTGTAGAATAAATGATCCTCTTCAGCTATTTGCCTTTCTCAGCTCTTTCTCTGTGTCATGCAGGGCTCATCTCCCTTGATAAGAGGAGCCACTTGTGCTGGCTGTCAGTGGGGAAGAGCTTCTACAGCAGTCAGTATCAGCCACCATCCCCCTTGTCCCAGTTCAGAGGGGACCTGTGGTAAGCCTGGCAGGGCTGCCTGCAACCTGGCCAGGGTGGGTGCTGCCGTGATGTGAGAGACATTCCTTAGTCACAGCATGTGAGCATGAAAGACATCTCCTAATCTTCTTATCAGCTCTCTTTGCTTTCATGCAGCCAATTAGTAAAGGCTGGAGAAAATGCTTTTGGATACTGTTGCATCACTTACGGTATGACTTTTTTTCAGTATGACAGGAATCGAAGTTCAGCAGCCTTGAAAATGCCTCTGAAATATTTTTTATTAAAGCTTTAGCAGAGATCACTGATTTTAACAAAAAGGTGTGAAAGGAAGGCAGAGCAGTTTGTGATTTGGGTTTCCTACTTCATCATTTTTGTACTTGAAAGATTATTGTGGCTGTTATCCTCTTTGAGATTTGAAAGAAGAAGTAAACTTTTATATATTCATCTGGACTCTCAGATGAGAATTCTCTATTCTGCTCTTACCTGGTTTGTAACAGTTCTGAAAAGCACCTAATTTACTTTTCTCCCTGAGCAGCTGCAGATTTTGGTGTGTGAGCAAAATGAGGGTAATAAAAAGCCGCAGCAGGAATGCAAACACAGCAGTTTTTCTGTTAGCTACGTGTGTAAGCAAAGGTTCTGGACCATACATTTAATAGCTGTCTCTTTCGGTGTATTAGCCACTGAACCCTTGACCTGGACAAATGGCTGGTTGCTATGGCAACAGGTTGCACAGTAACAAGTTTTGTTCTTAGATAGAAATCTTCTTGCTTCTCTTAAATGTTAGTTTTGAGTAGATCGGAAGAAACTAGGAAATTCTTTTTGGAGAAGGAGAGGCAAAAATATTGATGTTCAGCTACCTGAGCATCTGCAGAGAGACATTCTTTGGTCCTTGAAGAAGGTAGTCAGCTCCCTCACTTTCTCCACTTTGTTGAAGCAGAGGTCAGCAGCTCACCAGCAAAAAAAAAAAAAAAAAAAAAAAAAAAAGTAGTTCCTGTGGAAACAACATGACTGTAGGAAGTTCAGGGGAGTTTGTTTGCTGTACAACTCCAACTCCCAATCCCGCTGAAGGCAATGGGAAAATATTAACAGCTTAACACTCCACTAACCTTGAAAATTTCTGAACTTAAAGTAAGCTCCTGATCAGCTCTTTTCAAGCTGGACTTGTGAGAGACTGGAAAGATTGATGTCTCGAGATGTTATGGGCTGTATGTGTGTGGAGGAAGGGGCAGTGCCCTGCCCTGTACACCCCCACCCTAGAGCCTGTATCCCAGCCTGGCAGTGGCTGCCAATCCCTGGCACACTAGAGGCGATGCTCCACGCCCATCTCTGGAGCCCCTAGCTCAGCTCCTGAGTGGCTGAATGACCAAAGTCCCACCTGGGCGAAGGGCCCAGGAAGGCCAAGGGGTATTTAAGGCCTAACACAAGGCAGTCAGATGTCTTGAATGTACTGCCTCTTGGAATATGTGTCTGTACACCGCTGGAACCCAGGAGCTGTTTGTTTTTTTCTATATCTGTTGTGGTTTTCTTTCTTTCTTGCTCTGTCTTCTAATTCCCTCTTCTTGGACTTTTGAGTAACTTAAAATTGAACTGTCTTTAAGTTTGCAAAGTTGAATGAGCCAAGTTAATGCTTTAAAAAGTGTTATCTGTTGATTGAATGTTGCACTAAACTTGCCAAATTTGTCTGATTTTCTAAAGCTGCCAGTAAAATCCTTTTTGTTGTTTTGACCTCTTGAGAGTATCCTCTTGGTATTTCTCCTGTGCAGCTAACTCAGAGTACACGAACAACTGTAAGCCCGTTTAAAAGTCTCATTGATCAGGGTTATTTGGAGCCTTACAATACTAAAAAAAGTTCTTGTTATGACAGTGGTCAAATGCTGTGGCAGGGGCATGGGAGGTTGAAGGATTGCCAGCCATGGGGCAGTCAGAGCTCAGCATGGCTCTGGTGCAACTGAGTGGGGATTAGATTGGGGATTAGATTGGGTGACCTTCTGGGGCTCCTTCCAGCTGAGGTCATTCTGCAAGTCTGTCCCTTTTTCTCTTTGGCGACAGCAAAAAGCAAATGTGATGGAGAGCCCAGATTAGGACTCTGCCTGTGTGTGGTACTAAAATTGAGTTTTGTGGTTACATTGCCCTCCTCTACCTGCCCCCGCCCCCACCACCCCCGCCCCAGCCCTACACACTTCTTTTCCCTGGTGAATAGTGTCACCATGCCATACCTCAAATACTTTGTAATAAAATGTCACTGTAATTCCCCATGAGAACTCTTTGATATATCACTAATTTATTTTCTTACACTAAATATGCTGCTCTGTGTTTTACCTTTGTATCTTTTTGGCATGTATAAAGTGAGGGGCATTCAGCACCATAGGCAGGAGCTTAAAGGAAAACATAATACAGACATGGCATGTGATTGGAGAGGGGATCTTTTTTCCTTTGTGCCAGCAGCTGTCAACCTCTTGCACCGCCAGAACAGTCACTTATGGCTTTGCTGCTGCACTGTCATCCCGTCAGACAAGAGGCACAAGGAGGACTTAAGTGGGGTTGTCCATTTACCCATCTCAATCTCAGAAAGATGTGAAGGGCTGCAGCCAAGTAGTGTAAACAATCTAAAGAGTTCACTCAAGTGAAGGGATTGGCAGGAAGAAGACTGAAACAGAAGAAACAGACATTGAAGGGATGTTTTCATGAGATAGAAGGAACAAAAAATGAAGAGAGTCTGATCTGATCTGACACGTTTTAGGCCATTTTCCTGTAAATCTTCAATTAATTTACAAAGTGTTGCTAGTCCTCAGGATGCTGGAACAGTGCAGGTTTGAAAGGTTTCATCAGTTGTCAAGTGCTTCCGCAGATGAACAGCAAATCATAAAACCAACAGAAGACTATTGCCAGAGGCCCAGAAGCCCAGCCAGTGACTGCAATACCTGTCTCACCCTCCGTATTATGCAGTTATGTCAGCAATTGCATTTGGGAGATGTAAATCTTAAAGAGATGCCTGCTTGTCATTAAAGAGATGGCAGAGCTTTCTTTGGGCATGGAAATGTCAAGTAAGCGTCTTGATAAAATTCGGTGGTTGGTTACAGCTTGGCATTGTAGGATGTGCTGGTGGTTACGTGGGGAACGCAGAGGTGCTCTTTGCTTCCTGTCCCAAAGTATTCCTGCTATGCTACTGAACACTGGGACTGTCTGTGTGGCACCGTGCTGCAGATGCTCAGGAAGTCAGCAGGGTTTATATAAAGTTCTGCTGGGTTTGCAGAACCTTTTGGCTCCTTTCCAGCTTGGAAGTGGCGATATAAATAGAAGAATATTTCACTTTTGAAGTCTGCTTTCTATTCACTGAGAGGAAGAACTTTGCTGGAGCTGTGATTTAATAGCTGTTAAATACAAATATCAAGACCAGTCCTATGACAGGCTGAACTGCTGGATCCCATTTCAATGGGATATGAGTGAGCACAGTAACCTATAGCATCACATCTTTGTTAGTTGGTTGCTGACACCTGAATAAGGTTTGGTGCTATGAAAGCAGGGTTCAAGAGTATCCATTCTCACACTTTCCCCCCAGTTGCGCTCATCCCTTTTACAAAAAAAAAAAAAAGGTTGCCTTTTTTTTTCTTTTGGACAGATTAGCAAAATGTTTGGGACAGTGGTGGTTGGAGTTGGAATTGCTGGTTTAGCACGAATCCGAGACTTGATGAATCCGATGCCTTCCAGCCCTTCTGAGCACCTGAAACTCTTTGGATTTGTATCCAGGTTAGAAATTTCATCTTAGCATGTCTAATATGTATATTGCAATGTTTTTTCTTTTTTTTCAAGCCAAAAAGGGAAAGTTTGTGCAAATATGCCTGTCCTTCTGAGTGGCAGCTCAGAAGTGAGCACAGAAAGCTTTGCAAGAGGGAACAAATAGGTTACCTTAGTGAGATATCTTTCAGAAATTACTAAAAGAAAAACTAATTTTTTCTTGCTGTTCTAAATGTTCTTGCTGTAGAATCTGTGTGATAAAAATAAGTTGTCTGACTGGAATTTCCTGTAGATTTAAGGTAGTGCAGACAATAATGATCTCATGTCTGCATGACACTTCTAGAAATGTTAAAAAAAAAGTTTTACAGAGTTTTAAAAAGTTATTTTGCAAAAACATGTTTTAATTCCCCCAATGCTCCAACTTCATAATAAAATTCTAGTATTTTTTTTAAACCAGGTATTGAACCTGTAGATATCTAAAAAAAATCTCATGATTTGCTACATGCAATACGGTTGCTTTTTATCCTTCTTATGCTTCTTAGAGAACAAGAGTTTTTCTCACTAGTTTGGAACTGTGGAAATTTAGTGTGGACCTTCCTCTGAGCATTCCTGCTGGACTGTCTGATCCATTACAGTGGAGCATAAAAGTTTGAAATAGTTAGGCAGTACCTTTAGTGGATCTCAGATTGTGAATGTGTTTTTCCAGCTATATTTAGATTGTACAGGGTTGTTTGAGACAGAAAGGACTGATCAGGTCACCCACTTTATCTTCCTGCTAAATACACTTTTGGTTCTCTGATGCCTCTGCCAGTGCTACAGGTAACCTTGAGGAGCACTGAAGATAGGGTTTCCGCCATTGTTTTGGTTGGTTTTTTTTGGTTTTTTTTGTTTTGTTTTGTTTTTGTTTGTTTGTTTGTTTGTTTGTTTTTTGTTTGTTTTTTTTTTTGAGAAGCAGTGCTATTGAAATTCATGATTCACAGCAATCTTCCTTGGATCCCCATCACACACAATCACCACCTGTCTTTGCTTTCAAGTCCTGCTTGTGACCTGCCTTCCTGCCCTGTCTTAACACTGTAGGGTGCCTGCTCCAGTCAGTAGTAATGCAAAGGGCTTTTGGAGGGATTGTGTGTTTTTCATTTTCAGCTGGAGCTGTGCTCAGCTTGCTGCCCAAGAGAGCTTTCCCCATAGCACTGACATGCTGTGTGTGTTGCAAGGTGAGGCATCATAGCCAAGCATCTCCTTTGTCCCTCTCCTGCTTGTCTGTACTTGCAGTTGTGTGCATCACTGCCACCTTGAGTGCTTTTGTCCACATTGTCCAGGATGGTGGGGAGAAGTTCTCCCATAGGAGCACTGGTCTCTTTCAAGTCACTCTTTCACAACATCTCTTTGGTAATGCTTATTAAAAACCGAAACACCAAAACCAAAAAGGACTTGACAGTTCAATAGCAGGCCAGTTTCTGGACTGATACCACCACCTGCACACTGGTCCATTTTTATTGGTTCTCTTCTCCATTCACTGTTGTCTGTAAGTGCTCATGCTCTTCCTGGATAAGAAATTGGTTATTATACCCTGGTTGAACTCTGTGGTCCATGGGAACAATTTTTAGGTACTGCCAGTACATGGACAGTGGTCCATGGGAGCAGTTTTTAAGTACTGCTACACAACGTATGGTTGGGAAAAATGGATCGTGACAGCTGTATTTATGCTGACTATACAGGAGAAGTTTTGGCCATATTAATGATGCTAAGCAGATTAGCCTGGAAGATGCTCTGGAAAGCAAAGACATTCATGCAGCCTTCATCAGCACAGAGAACAAAAGCCATGAAGAAACCATCAGGTATTTTGGGGGGGTTTCCCCTGCTCTTTTCCCCTTTTCCCCTGTATTTTAGAAGCACAGAGGAGTTATGTAAAGCTGTTGCAGGAGAAGATATGAACACTGAGGAAAGACTGCCAGACTAGAGGCCTGAAGTGAATGATAGTGAGTTCCCTAGAGACCAATAAGCCCTGGAAGAGAGTAGGATTTAAGATGCATTAATTTCCCAAGTAATTCCATTTCTGCACCTCTAGGCCTGTGTTTGATGGACAGGCAGCTTAAAACAGGATTTAAAGCCTTTCCTCACAGATTATATTGTGGAAGGGTAGTCCAGTGCCTCACTCCAACTGCTTACAAGTCTGTAAGTCATAAATTGCAGTGCTGAATGCTGTAGCATTTTAGCAACTTGTTACAGGTGAGTGAGGGAATTCTGTGGCAAAAGAAGCATTAAAACCCCGCTCCCCTGCTGTTTAAATGTGTGATGTAGCCACTACACCATCCTTCCTAGGAAAGTTGCCATTTATTTCTGTTACTCCATGTTGCGCATCTCTCCATGTGAAGCTGGCTGTGGGAATGAGAAGCAGCTTGCACGGTGAGAGAGGATTAGAATAATATTCTTTTTAATGGCTGACCTTTTATCCCTTTCAGAATGTTCTTGGAAGCTGGGAAACATGTCCTTGTTGAGTACCCCATGGCTTTGTCTGCTAAGGCAGCCCATGAGCTCTGGGAGATGGCTGAGCAGAAAGGTAACACATTTGTTCTCAAGAGTGTAAGCAGTCTTCCCTGTTGGGTCCGAACTCAAAGGCAAGTCTCCAGCCTACTTTTAGTCATCGCATGCAAGGGAGTATGACTGTCTCAGAGATGTGCCAGTCTAGGATGTAAGACTTGTGCCAACAGGGGAACAAACACACAAATGTCAGTGCTAAGAATAAGGTATGTTTGCCCTCACAAAACTCTAGCCTCTATTTGTGACGCTTAGAATGCAGTTAAAGAGGAAAAACTTTTGTCACTGTGATAGGAAAGCCCTTGATGAGTGCAGCTATCAGACTTGTGCAATTCCCTGTCAATTAAACTGTAGACAGCTCTCCTAGCTTCTAGCATTTGTGATGTGCTAGCCACACACAGCTGCTCATGCTACTGTAGGCCAGCAAGGCATCCCTGTCTGAAAGACAGTGTGTCTCTAAGCAAAATCTCTTTTTTTCCAGAAAGTGTGTGGTCCCATTCCAGTGGTGCAAAGGGATGAATGGGGCTGCAAGGGGAAGAGCAGTGCTGGGCAGAAGTGGAGTGCAAGTCATTTGCACAAGCTGCACTTTTGTACCACTGCTTCTTAAAGATCTCCTTTGTGACTTTTGTCCTGAAACACTGGAGGTGTAGGATTTCTGCTTTGCTGTTTCCCTGTACCAACACATTACTGCCTTGTTGATCACCAAATGGTTTCCCATTGAGCAGAATTTATGTCTCTTTTCTTGAAGTAGCAGCAGTTACTGTCAACAGCCTACAATGATTCTCCTGGAAATCTTCCAGAAAAACACATACTGAATGAAGGACACATTTAACTTGTATTGGATAACCTCTATTTCAAAGTAGCCCAATTAATTGCAATTGGAGGGAGATATTCCTTAAAAAATTGTTTCAGTCTGGGTCTGAGCATTATGGTTTTTTTTCCCCCTTCCTTTTTCTTTCCTACTACCCCGAGAGGAAAAATGCAGAACAAGGAAATGTGAGGGAAAAGAAGCCAAGAATTAATCCACCCGCTACTCTGAAGACTCATGTTTCAGCCTTAGCTGGGTACTGAGTTTCATTACAGAGTTTCTGTTAAACATAGTGGCTACTGTTCCTGCAGTCTCTGTATTTGTTGTCTCCTGAAAATCCTTAACCTAAATTGATGCTTCAGCTCAGGGCCCATGTTTCCATGTTTGATTTTCTTCCTGACATCACTTTGTGAGCCACGCATGAGTATTTCTGTGTGAGTTCACACTGGTGACTAGTGAAGCCTTTACTGTTTAGACATGACTTTGATTAACACAGAAAACTTATTTAATCTGTCCTGATGTTCTTGTGGTTTTGTTTTGGTTTTTTTAATGGCAGGTAAAGTACTCCATGTGGAGCACATTGAACTTCTTACTGAAGAGTATAAGCAGCTGAAAAAAGAGGTGGCTGGGAAAGACCTGGTGAAGGGAACTTTGCATTTCACAGGTCAGTAGCTCTGAAGAAATCAAAGTCCATCTGGATTTGCTCCCCAGGGATGCCAGTGCTTTCAGGCTTCATTCAGTCCTTTCACACAAGACTCTGTCTATAAACTGAGTAGAGACACAGGTACTGGTTCTGGATAATTCTCTTGTTGAATCCACATGCACCCTCCTGTCCTCTACATGTCCTGAAGGGTTTGTTGTATATGTACTTTGTGCAGCCCTTCCTTCCATAGCTCATCAACTGATCCATTTCGACATTAAATGTGTTTATTGACTTTCTTGCTCAGTCCATCCACTGACCTTTCTACACCCTGATCTTTAAGCCTGCAACACTGCAGTTTCTTAATTCTTTCCTATGCAGAAGGCATTATTCTATTTCCTGTTTCTCAAGAGTTTCTATTCCACCAGGTAGTGTCCTTGATGAAAACAAATCAGGATTCCCAGCTTTCAGTGGAATTGCCCGTCTGACATGGCTAATTGACCTCTTTGGAGACCTCACTGTTATCTCTGCCACCAGAGAGAAGCAGAAGGATAAGAATTATTCCAGAATGACTGTTCACTTTCAGACAGCAAACAAGAAGTGAGTAATGTCTATGGCAGGATATGAGCCAGGCTCCTCGTCATCTGCAGGACTTTTGCCTGCAGGAGTTCTGCATTCTCTTCTCCTCTTGTGGAAACAGAATGGGTGGAGGCTAGCATGAAAGTGTGCATGTCTTTTAAAGATGCATTTTATAATATTGAGTTTTATCTCTCTTTTATTATGCAGTGACAATATCCTTCCTATCAACTAGGATATTTTTAATAGCCTTGCTAAAAATTGGTATATCATAACTATCAACTAAGTCCCCAGTATTTCATTGTGTTGCTTGACTACTCAGCTTGGTCCAGAGAATGGTGGAAACTCTCAGGTTTGGTCATTCTGGGCCAATCTGTGCAAAGTTCACGTCCTTTCAAATAAGTTGAAGTTACTTACAACAGTTTAAAGCAAGCAGATACAATTTGAGAATTATCTGATATGAAAAAGTAGAAAGAAATTATTCAATGGTGATGGAACTCCATGTTCTTTTTTTTTTCTTTTTTTGATTGCAGATATGCCGATAGACCTCTTAAAAAGCCAAAACCTAACCCAGGGTTTTAGATAAATGTGTAGTTAAAGTAGTAACCTGAAGGACTAGCTATTTGGGGAGTGAATAATCAGGGCTCCTTTAAACTCTTAATTTCACCACAGGTCTGCTTAAGCATTTCAGCAGCTGCTCTACAAACCCCATTGCAGTTTATCATGGGATTATCATCTTGTCTTAGCAATCTTCCTCTCTCTTTAAATAAAACAGCATTTCCAATTCCTTTTAAAATGCAGTTGTGAGAGGACAGAACTCTGTATACAAGCTCTGTTTACCCTCTTAGCAATTTGCTAGGAACATAAGTAGCTGTAAAGATCTAGATAGGGTGATATTTTGAACTAATTCCAGCAGATGGAACTAGTGGGTGGTTTAAACATTTCCCTAGCTGTCCTGTCTCCTGGATAGTCCTTAGCTGCAATTTATGATATTTGCTGGATACAGAACTGGTTCTGGATTACTTTTTTTTCCCTGCTCCTCAGCACTTACTGATATTTGCTTCTCTTGGCCACTACTATTTGTATGGATCAATGTTTTCTTACCATAAGTATTTTAATAACTTTGGGGACAGTCACTGTTATGCCTCTGGGATAATTTGGGTTGGGTGAAAAATAACATAGCGTTCCTGTATTGTGTTCGGTGCTGGGGCCATATTTCCTGCTGACCTTCCCCACTGACGTCAGGGGAGTTACTGCAGTAGAGAATTTGGCCCGCTCTCTGTCAAGTGAAGTTATGGCCCAGCAGTAATTGTGGTGGTGTTACAGATCTAATTTGCCCAACCTTTATTTTGCTGAAGGATGGGGAAAGGTCTGTACCTTTCATGAGAGCTATCCCATCCTTTTTTGAAAGACATGAATACAGTAACCTTGAGAAATCAGGTTAATTCATCCTATTTTCTGCCTTGGAAAATACAGCAGGTGCAGAATGCAGGAGCCTGTGTTCTGCTTGTTAAGCAGGGATTTGTGTAAAGGGTATAGTCTGTCTCCACTGCACAGCCCATCCTTGCTGCTTGTCTGGCTCTGGGTGGATTTTGGAGGTGTGTTAATGCCTGCACCCAGCGATTTGAAGGGATGACCTCTGCCTCTGTTGTGTGTCCAAGACAGCTGAGCTGACAGCCTCTCTGTGATACAGCATTGAGCAATCCAGGAAGAGCCAAACCTCTACTGACAGCACATCTAGTTTGGGACTGCAGTTCCTGTCCCAGAATTACAGAGCTTGGATTCAGTAAATGTCAGAAATCAATTTTTAGTGCAAGCTGGAGAGATAATGATTTGGGCAGCATTTCTTATAATGTTAACTAGGGATAGGGTCCAATTGCCTAATTCTCATGCAGGCTAAGGGAGCCTCTTGTTGATCTAATGATAAATTTAAAATATTGGCATTTTCAAATAGTTAAAAGGAAAATGTTTAAAAGAAGTTGAAGATATTTCCTAAACATGTACTGACAAGAAACATTTGAAGTTATGTTTTTATGGAGAGCTAAGCTTACAGAGTCTAATAAAATACCTTCAAATTGAACATTCATAGAAAATGATGTAATAGATGCTTTCTGCAGAAGTCGCTGCATGAAATTTTAAGCTGAGTGGATGCAGAATTCTTTCAAGCATGAAACCAGCTTAATTCTTCTGGCAGTAAAAAGAATGTTTGCTTCATACTAGTTTGTTGAGCTATAGCAGTCCAGCGAGGTCTGCTCATTATTTGAGGAAAAAGGGAAACGGGAAAGCAAAAAGTCTTTTTCAATGTAGCTGAGAAAATGCTATCAGTTTACAATTTGGAAAGACAAAATGGCCATAGAAAGTCAGGGTGTTTTCTTCACTGCAGACTGTTTGCTTTGCAAACAGTCAGTATAAAGGTGGTTTGTTAGTGCTTGATTAAATTTTCTTTTTCTTTAACTACCCAACATATATAACCCGGCTCTATTCAGACATCAAAAACGTTGGATTTGTTGCTTGTAAGTAACTCTACTAACACTTCTAAATAACTAAATGTATCTGTAGGTAGATAATATTTTGATACAAATTTTTAATAAAAGTGGGTAAATTGTCTGTTTACCCAAAAAAAGCTACAGCCCTTCACATTTTTCTGACATAAAATACAAATCTGTTTCTTAAGCTACAAAACTGCTTAAATAATGTGTGGGCTTACAACATACTTATAGCAAAACAAGAGGCTTATTTCAGAGTAGAAGTTGTTGTTAATTAAAAATGAGTACATTTTGCTTACCAATCAAGTAGAATCAACCTCTCTTTGGGAACATGACTAAAAATCCAATTGCAGAAGAAGATAAATCTATTAGTAAATCCAACATTTTCCTACTCACTGATCTAAATCAGTCATTCTAATAACTTTGATTAAATTCTTCCCGCTCCGCATGTTTGTGTTTCTGGCTCAGTGGCTTCCCAAGCTAGAGCAGAAGGCATACACTTGAGCCTGATCACTGGTGTGCATGTGCTATAGATCACCCCAGGGAGGTGATCCTGCATTGATAGGGCCTGTTCCAGATCATACCAAGAGCTCCTTGCTACTACATGATGGAAATCTTTGCCTGTGCCTGCTCAGTGGTTTCTTCATGCCTACCCACCTGAGATAAAGCAGCTTTGAGTAACAGTGGCCTCAACCCTCTCTGACTCTTTACTATCATAGGAATATAAAACCAGCTCTGTCAAGTCAGAGCAAAGCCCAGCTTGCTTAGCAGCCCGCCTCTGACCCAGATCAACAGCCTTTACCTCAGGGAAGTAGGATGGGAACATGGAAAACACTGAGCAATATAGCCCCTAAACACCCTTCTGGCTCTGGGACTTCCTAAAACACATGGTGCCTTTGCATTTATTAGTCCTCTGAGATTTTTTTTTGGTGCATTTTTGCGGGCTGTGATTTGGATATTTTTTCCCCCTCCAGTTGTTTCATTCTGTTCAATCAGGTTCATCTGGCCATGCTTAATTTGTAAGGGAAGTGGTGAAGATGTATAAGTACTGGTGAGCAAAGAATAATTGATACAATGATGTAAATATAGAAACTGAATCCTAGAGCGTAAAAGATGAAAGGTGCAGAAACATTAAGCTGAGCACTCTGCAGAATGTGTTCAGGGCAGATTGATAAGGACTTTCTTTCCAGATCTAATGATACTGAAGATTTCATGGGCAGAACTTGGAGACAGAATTTATTCTTCCAGGCTATTGATGCCTTCATAATTTGTGAGTGGTAGGCTAAAGTAGGCCATAAAGGACTGTGGAAGGGCTATCAATAACCAAGTAAGAAAAATAATGTGCATCCTCTAAACACAGGCAGTAGTGAGTGCTGATGAATGAGCTGCAGAAAGGCAATGGTACGGTTCAGGCAGTTGACAAAAGACCAGGAAGGGAGCATTGTGACTGTGGCTGATGTTGAGGGCCATTCCTCAAAGGCATTGCAGTGTTGGGTCAAGGACTCTGTTAAGACCCCTGAAGTGGCACAGCATGTCCCATGGCTCCTTTCCCCTGAGCCAAGATGGAAGTTGGGAAAGAAGGTGTGAGCTATGTAGGTCAGTGGCCTATTCCCCAGCCTTTATTTGGAGACTGTGCTATCCTGTTGGCGTAAGACAGGACTCTGCTCTGATTAAGAAAGCCCTTATTAAGAGTCTGTGTAGGTATAATTTTTAGCATCAGCACAGTGTTCCCAGTGATGAGAACGAAACATTTTGAAAGTTCAGAGTATGGACACTTGTGTCTGTGTCAGTGAATTTGTTCACTGGGGTTCAGCTCGCACAGTAGCACCTGGGTCATGATTATGTACCTGTGTGACTTAAATCTATTCTTGCTGGAGGAATGACTAGACATTGAGGGCCTTTTGAGTTTAGCTGTGACTGAATTTTGTACAAAATTTTTGGACATTTAACTGCACTTTCCATCCAAGTCCACAAACAACCCACAAACTTACCTCTTCCTTATGACGTGGCTTGATGTTGCTTGCTTCACATTGTGCATAGGGAAAACAAAGCTGGACAGAGCTTAGATGGTGTGCTGAAAGTTATGGCATGAAACAGTGGCAGAGTTAAAACTATTACCTGCTGTTGAGCTCTATAACCACAAGGCATGTTGGTCAGGACGCATTGCCTAAATGTGCAATAATTGATATTCAAAAATGGTGCCTTTATTAGAGCATTTTCTGCAAATACTGAGAAAACAACTCAAACAAATTAGAATTGTTGATTCAATTTCTTAATTAATACTTTTTTTCTGCTCCTTCACACTAGACCCTTGACTTGGATTGAAGAAAGGGGACCAGGGATGAGACGTGAAAAGAAAATCAACTTCTGTTTCACAAGTGGTTGCCTGGAGAACTTCCCTGAAGCCCCAAGGTCTTCTGTGGGCCTTTTCATGCAGGATCAGAACCTCTTTGCCAAGAAACTGCTGGGCCAGGTCTCCAAGGAGGAGCTGGCTGCTGAGAAATGGCGAATTTTGCGGTGTCTTGACCTTGCTGAGATGATCCAACAGTACTGTGAAGAGCCAGAGAAAATCTATTCCTGAGACTGCTCTTAAGGAAGGAAGAACATGGCAGACAGAAAAGCTGTAGGGCTAGAAGTCTCTGTTGTCATCAAGCAGTTGCTATTTCTGTTTCATTGCCTTCTTTTTGACTACTTGTGATTCTTGGGCTCACTAGGTGTTCTGGGAGAGTCCGGGCTATACCCTGTGCCTTCTGGTTTGCACCAGACCAAAGCAGTTCCCCTGCTCTGATGCATCCCTGTTCTTTCAGGTAGTTAGGAGCCTAGCAGCAACCAGCTTTCCTGTGATTCAGCTGGGAATATCCCTGACAGTAGATCCTGCAGGACTGTAAATACTATATATAATTCTCTCTCTCAAGGTCTGTCCCCCCATTCCAGATATGTCTGGAAATGAATGTGTCTCAGTAGTATTCCTGTACTATTTTCTAGACTGAAGTTCCAGTTCAGTTTTCCACCTCTTTACTTGAAATACTGAACTTGTGCCACCACAGTCTCGACCTTTTCTTCGAATTGCCCTGAATTGTTCTGTGTGTTTGGTCTAATTAGTAGTCTTGCCTGTTAGGAATTGGGGGGGGGGGGGGGGGGGTGGTTTGTGTGGTTTTTTGCTTTTTTTGGGTATGGCTGGTTTTCACACTGGAGGTCAGCTATCGTCAAATTAAATCTGTATTGGTATCAAACCAGAATAGAAGAAGAGTCTTGTCTCTTGATGGAGAGATGTTGATTTCATTCAATTTCTCTGGTGCCCTGTGCCAACACAGAAATCCTTTCCCAGCAGAGATGAGAAACATGCATTGAACTAATGCATTACTGAACCTAAATATTTTTGGTTCTGTACTGGAAGCAGCATATTATTCTCCTTCATTTGTGTTCTAATTCGGCATGGGAGTGGATCATAGCAAAAATAATAAATATCTTGCATTTAAGAAAAGAATATCACTAATGCACTTCTAGAGACAGAGAAATTCATTAGGAATAGTGATAAATTTAGAATAGTATTGTAGAAAACAACAATTTGCAAATATATCCATGTGTTTATGTCGTGGTTCAACCCCAGCTGGCAACTAAGCACCAGGCAGCTGCTTGCTTATTGTACCTCAGTGGGATGGGGGAGAGAATAATAAAGGTAATAGTGAGGGAGAAAAAAGGTGGGTTGAGATAATGACAGTTTAACAGATAAAGCAAAAGCTGCACGTGCAAGCAGAGCAAAACAGGGAGTTCATTCACACTGATGGGCAAGCAGGTGTTCAGCCACTCCCAGGAAATCAGAGCTGCATCACCCACGACAGCTACTTGGGAAAACAAGTGCCATCACTCTGAATGTCCCGCCCTTCATTCTCCTTCCCCAGCTTTATATGCCATATGGTATGGAATATTGCTTTGTGGTCAGCTGTCCTGGCTGTGTCCACTCCCAAATTCTTGTGCCCCCCCAACCTACTTGCTGGTAGGATGGGGTGAGAGCAAGATAGGCCTTGAGGCTGTGCAAATACAACTTAGCAATAAGTAAAATATCCCTGTGTTATCAACACTGTTTCCAGCAAAATCCAAAACACAGCCCCATATTAGCTACTCTGAATCAAATTAACTCTACCCCAGCCAAAACCAGCCCAGGTTACAGCAAAAGACACCTGTGGGAATGGATCTTTAGCATTTTTACTGTAGTCACAGGCTCACATATGAAAACATTATCACTTCCCTAAAGAAGCATTTTAGTTTTAGAAGCCTAAGCACTGCACATTGCTATTAACAATTCCTCTGGTTGCCTTTTACTTTCTAATTACAGCATCTGCTGATGCTGTATTAATATAGAAGCCAACTTCAGTGTGTGCAATTGTTCTTTCAAACCAAAGCAATCTCTTTTTTTTTCTTTTTTTTTCTATTTTATCATATAGGCAAATTTTTAATTAGGGAGCATATAATGTTGTGAATGTATACATAATTGCAGCCAGTCATTATTGACAGTTACAAGTCTTCCTTTGGGTAAATGTTCCTTCAGGAGCTGGATACAATTCACTCTGCTGGAAACAAGAAAGAAAAGTGTGTACAATTTTCTTCCAAATCAGTCGGATTTTAGCAGTGACTGGAGCTTGATGTGTGAATGAGTTCTGCATGTGACATTTGTTTAAATCTACCCTATCTGTGAAAATCAGTTAAAATTCTCCTCTGGCCTTCAGTGGATTGAGACCCATGTGAACTGGCAGCAGATTTCTGCAGGCAGATCCTGTGCTTGTCCACCCAAATGGATACCTTACCGAGCATTCACAGGGATTTCTGTGCCACTGTGTTGGACATGGCGTGGGCAGATCTGATGCTCTGTGAGGGGGAAAAGTGGATTTTTGGCAAAACACAAACAGTCCATCTGGAATTAGAATGAATAAGAATCTCCTCTGTGTGTCTGCTAGGTATGACAGCCAGTGAAAGTTCCTGTTCCTTGACGAACTGCTGATCTGTGAATATGGGGTGAATGCCACTTGCTTACATGCTGACTCATAATGGGTAGCTGGGGAGAGAGGGAAAAAGGAAAGGAGATTCACACATCTCTAGGCAGCAGAATTAGTGAGCACATCTCCCTGAGCATGCTTTTCAATTGCTGGTGGGAGCAGTATTTCCCTACGAAACAAATCCATGTGAGCTGTGTAGAGCAGCAGTATAATATTGTGCAGTGAATTGTCCTCTGGAGAAGCTTGCTTCTACAGAGAGCACCTGGGGAAATTAGCTGGTTAATTTGAGCTAGGGAAGGCAGATGCCTAGAGCTTGGATATCCCACACTCTCCTTCATTCCCCTCCCATTCCTTCCAGCTGACCTGCTTACCTACTACTGTCTCCTGCTCCTGGGAGCCTGCATCATCTAAATGGCTTTTCCTTCTGCCCTGTGAATTTGCCAAGGTACCATGGGTGTTTGTATATGGGAGCTACTGGATGTCTAGTTCCAAATGTATGTATTGTTCAACTAGGCGTCAAACTCACCAATAAAATACTGGGGCTCGTAATCATTTTTTGTTGCGTTTGTCCTTTATTAGCAGTTCCCATTGCCTGTGCTGAAAGTGGCTCTGGTGCAATAGTTTTTTTTCCCTTTTCACTCCTCGAGGTCTATGAAATCCTGCCAGAGTCTATAGGCTGTGATAATACCCTAAAGACCTCAGCTGCCTCCTTCTCCTGTTTCAAAGTTCTGAATACAGCTGTGGTAGGATTCGTGACTTTACCTCACCTCATGAGCTCTCTCACAAAATTCCTGAACCCAGGCTTTTTTAGAGATACAGAGGTATGGAAATGCAAGTATAAGATGTGACATGAGGAATTATTATATTTTGTTCTTTAGATGTAGCTGATTTTCTATTCATTCTGCTGGAAATTAGCCTGCTCCTGTGGAACACTCCAGGAATTCCTCTGCAGGAACCTAACTGCCTGATGCTATGAATTTTCCTGGAAAGTGCTATGGTACACAATGCTCCCATGTGGAGGAGAGATGTTCCTTTCCTGACAGAGGCTGGAGATTGACTCTGGCAGATGAGAGGTGTGGTATCGCTAACTGCAGCAAGCTAGCTGAAACCTGGAAAAAGTGGTTTGATCCAAAGCCCTTCTCAGAGAGCTAGAGGTCATGGGAATGGAAAATTTCCAAAAAGCAAAGAAACTAGATATTGGTATGAGGAGCTGGAAAGCTGTGCGATAACTTCTGGCTAAGATGGAGAGATGCCTATCATTCTGGGATCGACCTGAGAGCTTGTTCTGTGGGTCCTGGGAACAGGGTCTGAATTACCTTTGTGATTATTTAGGGCTATCAGGAACAGTATGGGAACATGGGAGGTGGGATAAGGGGGAAGGCAAAGACTACCAGGGGACCCCACAGGAGCTCATTATTTATGAGGATGTCATTGGAACCTTCCCCCAAGCAGATCAGAGAGACAAGGAAGGGGGAAGGCAAGGGCTGGCAGCTGTGCAGACTGGGGCTGTTTTTCAAATGGTCCTACTGCATCAAAACCAGCTTTTAAAAATGAATAGCATGTTCAGAATGGCATCTGAGTAAAACTGCAGGGCTGAGTTGGGATTGCAGCTCCTCCAGCAGTTTGTAGAGGGGTCACGATGTTAAAGACTGAACTGTACATCGATTTTCAGCTGTCATTCAAGATGTTTGATTCCTTCAGGTTGGCAGTATGATTCAGGGCCTTGGACATCTTCACAGTTTGCCAGTGAGTGGTGCACCAAAGGGCAACTGGCAGCACTCTGTGCTGATGTAGTTCATGCAGTAGCACTTACTGCTCCTCGAGGCATGTGATGTGCTCTGTGCAACAGTAATAAAACACAACACCAGGAAGCTAAGGATCTCCAGTAAAATAACTCCATGTTTTTTGACAGGGATAGAGAGATATTTGGTTAGCCTTAAGTGATATAAGCTGCTATTTGTAGAGGCTGAATTAAATAAGGTTACAGGACTCTGTTGAGAAACCCATCAGAATTTTTGTTTAAAGAAGGGATGTAGCAGAGGTATTATCAGTAGCAGACTTCATCCCTAATCCAGAAGAACCAAGCCCTGAGATGGGAAGACAGAAGATGTCCATGCAGTACAATTTGATTCAATACAAAACACTGGAGCCAGCTCTGGTTGAGCTACCTCTGTTACCACAAGGGCTCGCTTGCAATGTAATTTCATCTGACCAGATTGCACAGCTTCTGAGCAGAGCTGGGTGGCCCAAGTGGAGCACTGGGCTAACTCATCAGGCCAGGGAAACACACCTTCAGCTCAGCCTGAAGCGCCCCTTTGCTCCTGGCCTTAGCAGCATCAACAGTAACTTTGGTTTACACTTAACCTTTTGGACAGCAAAGGGAACTGAAACACAGCTTCCAACCTGTGCTTTCTGCTTTCTTGCTGACCCAACCTGATTAAAACAGACAGCTTTTCTCCCACCTTTGAACAAGACATAAGTGACAGGGCTGCTGCTTTGTGATGGCAACAAAGCTGCAGGGACCATTGTGGTGTTACCAGTTACAAAGTCCCAGGTTTAGTGCTTGTCTTCCACATCTTGGCAATAAACACACCTTACTGGAGCCCAGCAGGTCAATAAGCAGAAAAATGTCAAACTAATAATTTAAGTAAAATTACCGTCATCAGAAGCTCTGAATAGTAGCCTGCAGAAATGCATGCTAGAACTTATAAAAATAAATGTGTCCTAATGTAATAAAAATCACTTCATCTAGGTTAGTACTTCCAAAAACTTCTCTAAAACTTCTTACTCAGGGAATCTTAGATCATGTTGTGTGTTAGCTGACTTTCTGATTTAGCTGCTGCTGCTGTTACAACCTGCCTTCTGGAGTTCCTATTTACCACACCTGGTGTATTGCACCATCCTGCTTGACCTCCCCTGAGGAGGTCCCTTTTCCCTGATAAAAGTCAACCAACAAAGAATCCAGTAACATGTCTCTAAAAGAGCTAGATTGCCTCAAGACAGTGAATAAGTAATTAACGAATTAGGGCTTACTGATGTTCTGTGCATGGGTGCTATTTGAGTAACAAATAAGTAAAAATAATTTAAAATGCTGAGTTAATCATTAGCAGAAAGTCAAGACAAGCTTGACAGATTAACAATAATAATAGCAGTAATAATAACGGTAACAACAACAACAATAATAATATTAACAATAATATTGTCTGAAATAATGTCCCTTTGTGAATATTCTGTCTTTTGGGAATTCTAAAACACTCCAGAAACAGATAGGATAAAGCTCTGTATTAGTAGAAGGCAGTGAATGAACCATTAGTTCTTCTTTTTTCTCTACAGAATTCAAATGTTTTCTGCAATTCAAATATAGTTCTAATTAAAATAGTCTCTTCCAATAATTTGGGAAGCAGTGCTCTGGCAGCATTTGGGTTTTTTATTTGATGCCAGGATTTATCACTGGTGTCTCTGTCTGAGTAGGCAGCAGTATCCTCCTCCTGTGTGACTCTTCAAGGAGTTGTTTATATCTGTTGTCTCTCTCTTCCTCTCATGTACATCAAGGGCTCCTCCACCTTTTAGAAACTATGCAATTCCCTTGTAAGTAGTCATCTCTCCTTTATTCTGGCCCTTATTATAAAAAGTACTTGTAGATAACATGTCTTTGCAAAGACTTGGTGAGTATCCCTTTTCTCAGTTTCTTCTGATGTGAGTTTTCATTTTATTAATTCCACCACTGCTGGACTTGTTATCGAATTCAGCAGTTTTCTTTCTAGTACTGAAGCAAAATACACATTTATTATAGAAAAGGCCTGGATGCTGACATTATCCTGTCAGTGACAGTACATGCATTTTAATATTGTATTTTTGAATATGGGGACTGTTTTAATTACTAATTTTGTTCATATAGACAGTGTTCATGTTTAGACCTTTTCTTTTACTATGCTGAAACCTATATGTCTCCAGACTTCAAATGTTATAGAAATTTCTTTAAGAACTGTTAAGATGGGGAGTTACAAATGACTTATCATCATCTTTATCTTATTTTGACCTGTGGTAAAATCCAAACTATCTACATTCCTGTTTCTACCTGTATGGCTTGATCTTGCCTGCTAGTCCAGCTGCATTGAGCTCAGGCAAGATGGGTTTATATGTGGGTCTTTGTGTGCACCTTGCCTCTCACCAGGCATGCTTTTTGCTTTGTGCAGTGTAATCCACCTCTGCTGCAAACCTGCTGTGTTCTAACATTTGCTTCTCTTGTAATTGCACATCCTGCTGTTGTACCCTCACCTCTGTGGGCTCGTGAGACTGTTGCTCATATCTGCTTTATTACAGATGCCTATTTTATTACATGACCATATAGGTCATAACTGCACACCAGAGCACTCCTGTGTACTGTTTATATCTTGTTTTTCTGTGTTAAATTATCAGCCATTAGACCTTTCTCTACATTTTCTTTTGAGCTTGGTTTTATTGGGAGCTCATCTTTCAGTCTGTCATCCCAGCCTGCCAAGGCACAGTCATTGTCAGCTGTAGCCAGGTTACATGCTCATGAATCATTTTGGAATGTCCTTGATTTCACTCACCAGAGTGAAAATAATGGGCTTTGTGTAGCTCAAGCAGTGGACCCAAGCTTTTTCTTCCTATTCTATTCCTTATTTTTGTTGCTTCCAAATCCTTTTGCAGGCACAATGCTCTCAGAAACTCAGCCCTGTGCATGGTAGGGTGTAGCTGTGGTGTTTTAGGGTGCAATTTGGCACACACTTGTTTGGGCAGGACCACCAAGCACCCATGGCTTGTCCCTGCCAAGCTGCCTCTATAGACCTGTGGTGTTTCCAACTTCTATTGCTTTACCTGTTGAGGTTCCTTGCTAATTGCCCTGAGGTGCTTAGCAAAAGGATCAACAGGGGGCTGTAAAGAAAGCAAACAGAAAAGAAAGCAGCAGTAATTCTCCATCCAAAATCTGGCCAACAGTGGGAGGGATGGAGCCTGTTGTGGAGGGAGGAGGGAGAAGGCTGAGCAGTCACTCTCAGTCACCACTTCACCAGCACCCCCACAACAAGGTAGAAAGGTGGACTCAGCTAGGCAGCCTCACATTCCAAGCTCTTGATCTTCTCCTTGATGTCCTACTAGAAGTGATTTCAAAGGGGCCAAGTGTCTGTGATATCAATCACAAAGGGAAACCTGGTAGAGGAAGGCTCCCTTTGTCTCTTATCTCATGCACACCTACCTCAAACATACCTTGCTTTCTTTTGAATTGTAGCAAAGAGCCACATTCCTTTTAGCATCTTTTTCAAGAGGCTTCTTCTTGCCAGCCCACAGCACCATCTGGGTTTTGGAAAGGAGGTGAGATAAGAGAGCAGCACAAAGTGAGGTCCAGCACCATGCCTGCCTTTTGAAGCTCTATGTGGGAGTTGTGCCTCACCGTGAGAGCAAGGACGGTGATGGAGGAAATCCACTCAGGAGAAGGGTTTCACCTGGATGCTGTGCTCTCTTTTTCTGACTGCTAATGAAACAATACATGGAATAAATAAATAGACTCCATAACTTAGGGTAGTTATGAAGTGGGTATGTATGTCAGCACCTGGCACAAGTGAGATAGCTCTCCAAAACTTGTGCCCCGAGCTTCAGTCTGACCCACACCTTTATTCTCAAAGATGTTCCATACGCAATACATTGCACAACTTTTTCGTGCATATTCAACCCCTGGCCCCGCCTGTCCTCGCCTCTCATGCTAAATAAGTCCACGCCCTTCTGGGCACACATGGTTTGCTGTGGTGGTCATATGGGGGTCTCTCGGTGGTCCTGAGGCTGAAGATTGTGGTCTTCCTCATGATTGAACTTTTGAACTTTTCCTCTCTGCGCGTGCACTTTTGGTCCTTTGGTGCTTATCTGAGTACGTCTGTCAGTCTTGATAGGCTTGGAGACAGAGGAGCTTCTTTATCTGGGTTCTTTGCCTCTTCTGGTATTGTTCTTTATGCAAGAAGCTCCAGAAATTTGCATTTTCCTATGCCCTTTGTACCAGGCAGAGGTTTCTTAAGTAAAAGGTTAAAATTCAATACATACCTCTACAAGCTACATTATAAATGCTTAATTCATTTTGTTAACTTAACTCAAAAAATCTCTGTTTCACTAAGTTCCTATCATGTGGTCTGCAGTAGTAAGGGCTTGTCCTGTGGCTTTGGAAATCCTGGAGAAGAGAACTTAGAAATTTTCACATGGAGTGAAGCTCTGGACACAGTATAGGATTGGGCTGGTCACAGTCAGTTTGGCTTCTTCTTTTGAGCAGCAGGATTTGCACCTTCTCTTTCTCATAGTTTTGCTTGAGTCACCTTCTGAAGGAAGCAGTGATGCCTTGACTGGCTGCATGGGTCTGGACAGCCATGTTGCTGCCTCAGGAAAGTCCAACAATCTGCCAGCTCCCTTGGGGAAGCATTGGAATTTGATCTGTAGCATCACAAATATGACAAAGTAGTGAATGTAAGCCTCACTATTTTCTTACTCCATTGTATGTAGACCTCTCTCTCTTCGCAAGTATTTAGTACAGATTCGAGTTGCCAGCCCCAGTACAAAGGTGAAACCAGTAGTTCTGGAGAATGATGAGTTGCTACAATATGGATGTATGGGAAAAGGATAAAAAAGTAAAAACTAAATAATTCCAATAAAGAGAAGGTAGGGGAATTTTTACCTCTACTCTCAGTTGCTTCAGTAAGATACTCTACAAGGTTCATTTATCCTCTGCATACGCAGCTGAAAGAATTTTTTTCTGCATTCATATTCCATTTGCAATGGCTTATAAGAAGATGTCACTCACAATGCTCTGGTCCCTGAATATGTTCAGGCTTGTTTATTAGGCAGAAAACTGCAGTAAATCATAGTCAGGTAGCTATTACTGGCAGTGTAATATCTTGCTATTAATGCAGCTCTGATCTCTTGGAAATTCAGGACACAAACAAAGATATATCAACAACTCAGTCCTGTGAACGTATCCCACTGATTCTTAATGCATTAAATAATCACAGTTTAATCTGCCTGTCTGCTTTTGGCTATTCATGTCAGGAAACAGATTTGTTTTAAACAATGTCTTGCAGCTATTTTCTTTTTGACTGTTCAGTTTATTCAGACTAAAGCACAGTTTTCACATAGTGAAAGCCTCACATAGGAATCCCGAACTGTGAAAAAGTATACAAAGGGTAACAACATCAAAATGTACTACATTTTACCCACTTTCTTCAAAATGCAAAACAACAGAGAGCTTCTTGAGTTGGTGCTTGTCTATTCAAGCTCATTCTAAGACCCTCTCAGAGAAGCTGTGCCATTAACCTGTCACAGGAAAAGAGAAAAGCAAAGCTGGAGGGACATCTGCTGATTAGAGGTGCAACAAAATTAGTCCCAGCAGCTTCAAGGAGTGGGATTTATTCAAGGGAGGTGTTCAGTGGTAGCGTGTGGATGCAGAAGTGGAACCATGTAATTTGTCTGGCTGTCACAGAATAAACAGAGTGAATAAAGGCCAACCTGAGCATGTCTGGGGCAGAGCTGGCAAGAGCGTAATTCAATTTCGTGGTGCCAGAATGGATTTTTTTCCAGACTGGGAGAAAGCAGTATTTCTGACCCATTTTTGCAGACTTAGAAAGTGAGTTTGAATAGTGATTGAGATCCATAACTGCAGAGTAACACTTTGCCTCATTTACAACAGATCTGGGTTTTTTCTTCTTTTTCTCAGATCACTTTGAGTCAGTCAGAACAAACAACTCACAGGACAGATTTTTTGCTTTCAATGTAGACGTTATGACTTCCAGGAAATATTCTTATTAAATGAAACAGAAAATAGAAAAAAAAGCTCTATTTGGAAATGGAAAAATACTTTTCCGGGATTGAGCAACACCATGTGAGATGTCATTTTTTCAAGCCAGCTCATTGTATGAGTTTCAGGGGTGGTAGACAAAAATAGTTAAATTACTAAAGTCAGATTTCAAATTGGAAAAAAACCCCAAACATAACAAAAACTTAGAATTTAAATCTGGCAAAAATTGCCTTTGAAATTAAAATGCAATGCCTGTAGTTATTATCTAAGTAAACTAAAATAATGGGATAAAACCAACAAAAAAAATAGCATATTTTCCGCCTAAGTTTAAGATAAAGTCTCTGAAACAGGGGAAAGCTCTTAGAAAAATGACTAGGGCCAGAATTTTCTGAATTAGTAAAACAGATTTCTGTGGCCCTAACTTCTCACAGAATGCTTTTTTAATTTTACTCCATTTATTTCAGTATAGCTGCCTCCAAACAATGACTAAGCAGTAACTAACAAACAGACTGGAAGTTTATAAAGCAGAAATACTTGCTTGGTTCTTTAGGTCTGGGCTTACAAACAGTGTTTTATATTACTGCTCTTATAAATTAGAATAGCCCACATGCCATCCAAAGCAAATCACAAGTGAAGATTTGATAGCTCAGTAAATAAGAAATGCCATTTGTTCTAAAATAATAAAATGCTCTCAGTGTGAATCTGAGCACATATACTATAGGTATATGAACATGCCTTGTATTCTATCCTCCAGAGTAACAGACAGAAAGTAAAAGTGAAATGTAACTTTTACACAAAAGTTATTTTTGTTCTTGTCAGTGGTTCTTCATTAATGCAGTTCAATTCTGGTTTCAAAAGTAGGTACAAAGTACATATTCAACACATTTTAAACCTGTTATTTACATTGAAGTGATTCACCTTACTGAATTAGATCCAAATTTTCAGAGTTTTTAATTACTTTGATATCAATATATTATTAATTTGTAACTTGATCAATATATATATATAAAAAATAGGCAATCTTTTAAGTTCCCTGACAACTCAAACCTTTCTATGATTGTAGCCTGTTGTGTGTCTAGTATCTAACTGAAATTTGTTGGTTTCCAACTATACAAAGAGATGGAAAATTCTTCAGAAGAGTCACCTCAGTGATAGCCCAAACTCTGAATTTTGGCCCCATCATATTTTTCCCTGTGTCCCTAACCCCAAAGTGAGATACCAGGGTCTTGGTGTATTTGGGATATTTCCACTACTTCCAGAGAAGTTGTAGAGCTTTTAGAGGTTCTGTGCAAGATGTCCACACAGCCAACAAATGGAAATACTTATCTGGAGAAAATGAATGCATCCTGCATGGTATGAAAGAAAGACACTATCAGAGATGAAACTTAACTTTGGTCTATTTCCTCTTAACCACAACTGACAATTACTTCAAGGTTCCTTCAGCCCCACAAGGAAGTAATCTTGATGGAAACTAGAACTGGGACATGACAATTAATCTGGAGCTGAGTGTGGAGTTGCACAATGAGGTGTTCACATGTCTGGCTTTGACTGCAGTCGTGGTCCAGGTTTATGCTGTGGGAAAATGTAGAGTGTAAGTGAAAGGTTTAATGTTATAGACTGGGAAACTGCAGTTATTATTCTTTTTTTGAAGGAGTTGCTGTTCTTCAAGTATGACAACCTTCCGGTTGCTCACCTGAGGGAGGAGAGGAGGAGCCAAGCAGTGAGCGCAGCCAGGATGTGGGGAAGGCATGGACTCCTAAAAGGCTTCACAGCTTCGTTCTGGTTCTGACAGTAATCAAGAGAAATGGTAGCTAGAATTTGGCAGAGGAAAGGGATGTAGAAATGTTTCCTGCCTTTGTCACCCAGGCCAAGCAAAAGGGGAAAACAGGGGGACTATTCATCTTGTTTTGGAAAATGGCAGTACATGCTTTTAAATATATATGTGACCTATGTATTCATTCATGACTAAAGACATATCTCCTCTTAACCATATGTTTATATTCTGTTAAGTGACTGTGGCATCAAGGATTTCTAACTTTCCTGCCCTTCTGTTTCTCTGAGATCAAGCTGACTTCTTTCATTCAGACATCTGCCTCTCTTAACCCCATCTGCCAAGTGTTTCCCTCCTGGCCTGTCACTGCCTGACATCACCCCATGGGTTATGTCCAGCTGTGCCCTCCCCTGTGGCTAACATGGGCCAGCTGCTACAGACTCCTTTCCATCCTAACACCCAGCAGCCAGCAGAGAACTGGGGAGAGGAAGGAAAGGTTTGCCACCTCTTCAGTCAGTCAGGTCGAGCCCAGGACATGTTTGGGTGCTTTCCTCTGAACACTTGTTTAGTGAAGGAGCATTTCTTATGCCAAAGCTGCACTGAAGTGAAGGGCAGAAAACCACCCAGCACAGAAAGCAAGTCCTCTGGGTTCTGTGAGAAAGAGATTTCCTCTGTAGATTTGGGCTGGCTGGAGCTATGCAATACCTTTCAAATGGCTCGTCATGTTAGATGTGTTAAATGTAGGAGTGGTGCTGGCTTACCTGTAGTTCCTCATACTTGTGGTTTTGTGTTGGGTTAAGTAAAGAAGCCTCAGCTATAATTATTTTGCGTGGGAGGAGTCCCTAGTTTTGAAGCAAGACTCAGTGCGGGGCCTCACATTAGGATCTTCGGGATGTTCATTTATGAGCACAGTTTTCCTGAGGAATGGAGGTAGAAGGACAGGAAACCTGAAGAATCACTTAAATACTATAAACTTCCTATGTAGCTGTGGCACTCTGTGAAAAAGTTGTTTTTCAAAATGGAAGTCCAAAAAGATGTTTAATTTTTTCCTAAGTGTTGAAGTTGTTTTGTTTAAAACAAGCATATGTAACATTTCTAAAACAAAGGAAAAAATAGGAGAATTAACATCTGTCATTGATTTCACTCCCTGAGTGCAGCAGTTCCCTGTGTTTTACAAGAAGGTTCAGCCAGAACAAGGATTAAATTCATTATCTTTATTTTTTAATGCTTATTTTGTTATACAGAAGTGAGGGAGGAAAAAGGGGCGGAATGGATGCTCCTTCTTTGTGTGGGAAAAAGAACATCTGAAAATCAGCTGTTTCCAAGCTGGGAGCTGACTTTTCTCCCCAGGGAAGTATTCCTCTATCTGCATTGCTATTCTGAATCAGCAGAGGTTCAGAGAAACTGGAAGAGCATGTGGCTGGGGAGAGATTAGAGGAGCAAGAAGCAACTTGATGTTGCCTTAGGGACGATGCAATCTCCAGCAGCAAAGACCAGAAGGAAACTAATCTCCCCTTGAAGCATGGTTTTTGTGCCTCATACTACCAGCATGCCGCTAGAAATCATTATCAAGAGCACTGTCCAAAGCTAGGTAAACCTGGGTGGTGCTAAGTTACTTTTCTTGGGAGAAGAGATGTGTCCAGTGTTACTAAAACTTCCTCACCTCCTGAGCTGTACTATTTCAGCCTTAGGCAATGTCAAAATTTAGGTATGAGAGTCATGTTTCCTACCTGCTGACTTAATTTGAGTTCACTTTATTAACCTTATTGAGAATGCAGCCCACAGACTGAGCTTTCCATCCTCAGAGACAGTCATGGTTCACCTTGACCCTGACTGGCTGTAAAGGTGACTTCTCAAAGCTTTGTGCAAAACAAGAACATCATGGATTGGCAAACTCAATTTGTTGCACTTGTCACATGAAAAGAAAGTTTTTCTTGCAGTCCAGCATGCTTCTCCTGCAGTGTGTAAGTCTGAAATTATTGATCCTACTTCAAGTTATATGCAAATCAGGAACCATCCTAGGTTTTGAATAGCAATTGCTAGTGTTAAGTGCTGTGGACACCACATTCTTCTCTGACACTTCAAACAGGTAATACCTGTATATTTTACAACTGAATTAAATCTCTTTGTTGAATGGAAACACATTCAACAAACACAAGCGGATTAAACCTCTTTGTTGAATGGAAACAACCTAGGAATACTAGTAGAACAGAATAGTCTGGTCTAACCCACTGAATTAGTTTATTTTTACTATATTTTTTGAACTTGTGAATCCAGTTTCTTTTGACTATAGATGGCACATCCTCCAAATGTCATTCATATCTTAAACTGGCATACTGCCTCCTCTTGCTGGCATAATTTTGCTTGTTATCTTTGTCTTACAATAAAATCAGAGTCTGTTTATTCAGTTTGTGCAAGATCCTTTGTAATTGCTGTAGCAATATGTAAGTTCAAGTTGGACTGATTTTTAGTATCCCTCTTAGTGTTGTGTGTTGAAGCACAGAGTTTAGAGTTTGCAGGAGGGACTTAGAGATGAAACAAGACCAAGAAAACACATGAAACATTCAGTACTATTAGAGCATATGGGGTTTCTAAATCAAAAGGAAAAGAGCTGCAAAATGCTGTACTGAGCTGATATTATAATCAGAATACCTTCCTCTTCTGTTGGTTGTGCCCTATAGCTCTCTGTTGGTGTCAGTAGAGCAAATCCCCTGATATGGTCACTTTTTTTGTTAAATGAGCTTTTTTGTTAAAAGAGTGGGCAGGGATAAAATAGTGTCAGTGGAACAGTGACTCAGCCTTTGAGAAAGTATGGTCAACACCTTTTTGAGACTGATGAAGTAGATGCTTCTGAATATGAGCTACTGAATATCCTGGCTGGCCTTGCAGCAGCAAAAGGCTTGAAAAGAGCTGAGCATGAGTGAGGAAAGGGCTCAGTGAACTAAATACAAGATGAGATTTGCAGGTGGATTTAGGGTTTTGACAGAGAGAAAAATGTCTGTGGGAAAAGCTGGTGAAAGCAAACCTTAGAGGACATCTCAGAGAAGATGAGATGAATCGCAGAGAATAATCTCCAGATTCTCAAAAGGAGAATCTAGAGCTAGGTTTGGAAGAGGAGAGGGAGCCTGAGAGAGGGAAAGTATGGGTGACATGGTTTATTGCGGTCTGGAGTCCCAGGGGTCCGTCTGGCCCCTGGGGCAGCAGCCACTGTAGGTGTCCCGGATAGCACTGTGCTGATGAGACGCAGCCTGTCTGGGCCCTCCGGCTAGCTCTGAGCTGCAGGCATCTTTAGCGAGCACTTGTGGAGTGATTTCAGCTCTAGTGATTTCAGCTCTTAGTGATTTCAGCTCTGTGCTCGCAAAGTGCCTTGGCAGACGCAGGGATGGAAAGAGGTGAAGGCTGTGTGGAGTTCTGCGGAGATGTCTTTATTGGCAGCTTCTGCAAAGGGTTCCAGTGACAGCTCTTCCTCTGAACTGGGCAGAGGTGAGGGTTTAAGTAAGCTGTTAGGGGATCGGGAATTGTCCAATGGCTGAGGTCGAGGAGAATACGACCTATAGCCTTACAGAGAGATAACAGGGGTCTGAGTGCAGAAGAGGGGCAGCTCTGGTCCACTCATCATGACTCTGCACTTCTTAGGCTAGTGACCGCCATGGAGGCCTTGCAGGGCCTCTGACTGCTACAAGCAGGAGAGTGAAATATTGTGTAGAGAATAGTGATGAGTGGTGTTCCTCAGGGGCCAAATACTGGGACTGTATAACACCTTTGTCAGTGACATGTACAGTGGGATCAAGCACACCCTCAGCAAGTTTGCTGATGGCACTGAGCTGTGTGGTGCAGTCAGCACACTGGAGGGAGGGAATAATGCCATCCAGAGGGACCTGGACCTGAGAGGTGGACCTTTGTGACCTTCATGGAGTACAAGGCCAAGTGCTAGGTTCTACACCTGGCTTGAGCAATCCCAAGCACAAACAGGCTGAGCAGAAAATGGATTGAGAGCAGCCCTGGGGAGAAGGAGTTGGGGGAGTTGGGTGACAAAAAGCTTAACATGACCCAATGTGAACTTGCAGCCCAGAAATCCAATTGTGTCCTGGGCTGCATCCAAAGCAGCGTGGCCAGCAGGGCAAGGGAGGTAATTTTGTTCATCTACTCTTGTGAGACCCCACTCTGAATTCTGCATCCAGCTCTAGGGGCCTCAACATGAGAAGGACATGGACCTGCTGGAGCACATCCAAAGTAGGGCCACAAAACTCTCAGAGGGCTGGAACCTCTCTCCTCTGAACGCAGGCTGAGAGGGCTGGGGTTGTTCAGCCTGGAGAAGAGAAGGCTCCAAGGAGGCCTTAGAGCAGACTTCCTGTACCTAAAGGGAGGTAAAAGAGAGCTGGAGAGAGACTGTTTACAGGGGCCTGTAGTGGCAGGACAAGAGGGAATGGCTTTAGATGAGATATAAGGAAGAAATTATTTTCTGTGAGGGTGGTGAAACACTGCAACAGGTTGCAGACAGAAGTTGTAGATACCCAGTCCCTAGTATTGTTCAAGGCCAGACTGGATGGGTCCTTGAGTAACCTCGTCTAATGGAAGATGTCCTGCCTGTGGTGGCGGATTAGAACAAGATAATCTTTACGATCCCTTCCAATACAAATTGTTCTGTGATTCTACCCAGGAAATAGAAGAAGCAAACCATTTTAAGACGGAAAAAACTGAAGTTGGAATGATTTGCATAAAAATAGTAATCAGGTAAAAATGGGAAAGAATATGTGTTTTGGTGGGAACTGGGAAAAAGCAAAAGGAAGGAACTTTTACAGAGAAAGGAAGAGAGAGTCTTGTGGGAATAATAGGAAATATAATGGGCTTGGAAGTGTTGATGAGAGATGGAGTTTTAGGGAATTAATCAATACTAGGAAAGGAGGAAGGGGCATCTCAGAGGCAAAATGGGCTTGCAGAATACAAGGACAGGATATGAATGTTGCAGAAGGGACAGGATCACCCAGGGAGCAGAAAGGAGCAAAGATGTAAAATGAAGAGCAAAGTAGCAGAGTTCAGAGGAGGATGAGTTTTTAGGGGAGAGGACAGGATACACTCCTTCTCAACAGAACTTCTGTTCTCTTCCGCCATCCTATTGATACCAGTTTTTTTGTTATCTTCATTGTCTATCCATGTTTCTATTTTTGCCATTTGCTCCATCCATCCATCCATCCATCCATCCATCCATCCATCCATCCATCCATCCATCCATCCTCACTCATAAGGAAGAAGTTCAGAAGGTACTTTCCCTGTGTAATGTTGCCCTCAGGTAGAATTCAGCAGATATTTTAGGAAAATATTCAGCAGATATTTTGACTTCTGGTATGTTGTAGATGAAGCACTCTGCTTTCCTATTGGCCATAGTGTTTTGTTTACTTCCTGGGAAATGTCTCTGCCTCTTCACTTGAGACAGGTGCTTCTCTTCCAAACAACACTGGATTCTTGAATTCTTTTCCCCAACATCTCTTTACAACATTTACAAAGAGCTGGACGTCCTTCTCTGTTGAGGGAAATCTCATCGATCTCTAGCAAGTTCAATAAAAAGAGACCACTTGTGTACAATGATAAATAGATGTGAATGCAATTGTAGTAAGTGAGAGGAAACTGTGCATCATGAAAGAAGGGGGAAAGGCTAAAGCAAACCACTGAGTGAGAATGCCACTTACACTGGAAAACCCTACTATGTCTTTTGCTAGAAAAGCCTTTGCAATGCAGAGTAATCACAATTGACCAAAGTTAATGGCACCTACTGTGGCGTTGAAAGGGTTAGACATTGCTATTGTTGATGCAGAAATGGATTTTGCAAGAATTTGTAAAGTTAGCAAGGTACAAGGAGGTCAAGACTAATGATCCCAGAGGGACACATACAGTGCTATTTGCATCCAGTTTTCAGACTGGCCTCTTACTGATCTCGAAAATATGAACTAGAGTTATTGGGAGCAGACGGTAAGAGATGTGGGATACTAGGTCTTCTGGAAAAATGCATGGGTAAATATTTGGCAGCACCAGGCATTGAATCCTTCTGAAAAACTATTATATAAATGAGTCAGAAGAATTTGAAAGAGGCTTGGAAATCCCTACATCTTTAGCATATGTGTGCGCATGTGTATGTTTAAGCGTGGGTTGGCTGTTTGGGGTTGGTTTTGGCCATTTTTGGTCAGTTGTTTTTTAACAACTGAACAAGATTGACAAGAAAAGACCAGTTTCAGTTGTTCAGGGTTTGACAGATGCTAACTATGGCTATAGCAGAGCCAAAGGAGGCCTTGAAAGAGGATATGAAATGTTCACCATAAAGAGACAAAGGTGAAAATCAGAAACTCAAGCCAAAGATCACAGAAATGAAAGCTGATACATGATACATCTTCTGATATCCTGGCAGAAAAAGCTGAGAAACACTGTGACTTATCAAGGAAGGAGGTGGGTAATTTGGGCTTACTGGAGAGTATATGGAGGGTGGTAAGTTCATAGAAGTTGTTACAAGGTAGAAGTCCTAGAAAGTAAAGGCATTCACCCAGGAAACTGATGTTTGTCAAGAGCTAACTCCTTCAGTAGTCAGTCAGAACTGCCATCACTATTTTCCTGCTCACTTGGTAAAATCAGAGAGGAACAAATGTGACTATATAGGGGAGGCATGGGTACTGTCACTGGGATGAGGCCAGTGGATGGAGTTTGTTGGGGAGTGCTTAAACACAGTGCAGAGAAAAAACTGACTTTCTGACTTCATTAGAGGGGTAGGATTCAGGTCAGATAATCCTGTCTGGGAAATAATCTATCAACAGCCACTCTTGCATTCAGAATCCGCTAACACAGGAATAGATTTGTAACACATCACAGAGGATATCCTGCAGATACTCCAAAATAATGACAGCTCCTGAGAAACGATGGAGAAAACTGTAATAATATCTCCTGATAATGCCAAAGACGAACCTAAGGATGCTGCCAAGCTTGGTGGAGATTGAATGGTTGTAGGAAGACAATGTATGTTGTACTGCCTGACTCAAATCTAGAAATAGGTACAAAATTTTCAACACATTTTTTTCCTTCTCATGAGCATTTTATCCCAGAATGTCCCAATAGGTTCAAATAGAAAATATAATGGCTAAAGTTGTCCAGAAAATGCAGAGCAAATGTGATTTTTCATCAAAAAAAGGAATAAACCAGAAGTCACCCTACATATAGAGGAGAAAAAACAAGCTGATGTATCACTTCATTAAACTATTTATTAAGCAATTTTTAATTTTAATTCTTGAAAATTGATTAATGAACTATTAATTTATTAATATAGGTTTTGTACACTAAAAAGATTTCTTGGCAGTTAAAAATTGGGGAATTTAAAAATTGGAAGTCAGTTGATGCATTATACTTGATTAAACCTTTTATTTTTCCATAGGGAAAAGCTTCAGCAGCCTCAGTATTCTTTCTTAGAGCAATAATTTTTTTCAAGATGTAGTAGTTCCAGTAATGACTGAAGCTTATGAAGAAGAAAATCAGGTAACAGATGGAAAAATACTTGCATGTGCTTACACTTGAAGTTAAAATCAGAAAGGAAATAAAATGTTCTCCCCACACCTAAGCCTCATTGCCTAATAAAAAATAAGGAAAACCCATCTGCCACTAATGGGAGGCTGAGCCAGATTCAGAATAGGTGTTTGTAAGTCACGTGAAATCGGAGATAAAATTAGTGGATGAAATGTCTCTACAGCAACACAGATGTGTAAGAAATACCTGGCTCTGCCAGGCTTACATAGCACTTCTGTGTGCTCCAAGGAGGGGAATGCAGGATTGTTAGTACCTACCTGAGTTTCATGTTGGTGTTATGGATTATCTGATTTGTGTCTAGATCTATCATCAGCATGCATTTATTTGACTGTAGTTGAACAAAATGTGAATGTTAACAAGGAGTACCCTTCAAAAATGTTGACAACAGCTATTGTATTACATTTTTGAGGTATTTTTTAAGATGTGTGCAAAAGTGATTGCGTTCCCTTGTAGCCCATCCTACTGCAGCTCTTAAGTTCATCCACCAGCTGAGCCAGAAATGTATTAGAGGCTTTGATCTACTCTAAGTCTGCTGCAGGCATGACAGAAGAGCACCCTCCTTGATCAATGCCCTGAAGCAACAGCAACTTGATGTGCAAGTTTTCTTCCAGATGACAAATGTTGACTGAATAGAGCAGTGGGATTTGGCAATGGAATAATTTTTAAGTAACTGGGAGCATCAAGAACATGTTTAATAATATGCAGTTTTGCAGGTTATGTATAATGTGAAAACCTGACAAATTTCAAGTTGCCATGACAGCTGACAGCTTTCTCATAGAAACTGTACACTTTCAGGTGGAAATCGTGACAGAAGTGATGTGTGAGTTTTAAGTAATCAGTAGATGAGATGGGGACAGGGAGACAATTTGGCAATCAAAAGGTAAAATGCTACAAAATGGAGGGAAAGAGAGAGATTTGGGATGCTGGAGAGGATGTCAGCTTGAGGCCTCTGTACTGGAGGGAGTGGTGGGAGGAGAAGCAGCAAGCAAGGGCCCAGAAGCAGAGGACATGGGTGGACATTAATAGTTCTCAGTGGGAGAACATAGAAGAAGGCTTAAAAGCTGTTCAGAATGCACATAGCAAGACATCCAGCATTAAATAGCATCTAGGAGTGTTGTGTGCCAGGCCAGTTCATGTGAACAGGTTCCTGCACATTATGCAGCACATCACTCAGTCCCATGGTTACAAGCAGGATATAGAGAAGCCCAGCATGGAGATGGGGAGGGAGGAAAGCATTTGGGTCCATAAACCACAAGGGGCTGAAACCAGGCAAAATAATTAACATGAACTGAGGGAGGAATAAGGAGTGCTTGGTGGTCCACCCTTCCCAGGAGGAAGGTGGGCCCAAGGACTCATCACCATGCTCGTGGCAGTGCCGGATACTCTGCTTGTTTGCAGACACTGTGGAAGTACGTCCAGGCTGTATTGTACAGGTTATATCCTCCACAGATAAGAGCAGAAATGCACCGTGGAGTTTGGGCAGCCCTGGATGCCTTGTATTCACAGAGGGGTGGTGCCTGGACATGGTACTGTAAGGTGCTGAAGAGTGCATTGCTGGCAAGTGATTTACTCTGGTGAAGAGGCCCCAAAGGCATCTGCTGGATGCAGGATAATGCCTGGGTTACAAGGGTTGAAGAAGGCAAGAAAAAGGTAACCTGGGGTGCAGAGTATGTCCAATGTGTGGCGTAAACCTGCTGACATGGCTGCTGGGGGTTTTGTTTAGCAATCAAACAAGTAACCAAGGTGGTAGACGGAGTCCTTGGTCACAAAGCCCACAGTGTTCAGCTGTTGACCTTTTGCTATTGCTGCTCTGGAAGCTGCAGGTCAGCAGAAGTGAGTTATCCCTCATCTCTGGTAGGATGTGACAAGGTAATGAGCGGACAGCTAAATCAGTTGATAGCCTAAGGAGTCTACATCTCCAGAGAGATGCAGATTTGCTAGGAAATTCTGCTTGGTAAGAGCTACCCCACACATGCTCAGAGTATCTACTGTGTGCAGTCATTTAGTGAGCTTTTTCTAATAAAATGACATTATAATATTGTTGGTCATTTGCATGCACAAAGCTGAAGGCTTAGAAGAAAACTTGAAGAAATGTATGGAAAGCAGAGATCTTGAATCCCCTGAAAGGATTTGGAAGTCCTGAAACACTGAGCATTTTTGCAAGAGTTTGTTGGACAGTTATGAAGAAACAGGAATTAATATTAGTGAGGTTTCAGAAGTGATGTACAGAGAGAAAGTGGATTATAGAGGTGGGGATGAAGAAAAGATGAAGACTCAGGAGGAACACTTGGAAAATTAGCTGAAGACTGATGCAAACTAGCAAGGATTTTTATTAACAAAAAAGAACAGTGAAAGGAGGGAAATAAGGGATTTAAAGAAAGGAGATATAAAGAAGGGCTGGGATGTTAAGGAGGCATCAATTACAGAGGGAAACACTGTGACTGATCCCAGAGGACTGTGCTCCTAATGTCAGCTTGTACTTTTGGGTTACTTTCCCTAATCAATTAAAATGTTACCCATAACTCATTTTGGCAGTGAACTTTATTCCAAAAATTGTCCCTCCTGCTCTTGAAATAGCAACCTGCAGGCTTGCCAAAGTGTAGTATCTTTTCACAGGCCAAGTTCACCCAAGTTTGTCCTCCATTTGCATCTGGCTGTTTCACCTCCAAAGAAGGTCAGCAGGGTAGAATCCACTTATTATGCCTCAGCACCCTCCTGTCCTGTAAGTGCAACATCCACACCTTAGTGCATCAGGACAGTGTTACAGAAAACACTGCTGGAGAGCATTTGGAGAGAAATTTACGTAGAGAGGCTTCATCAGCCTTGGGTCTCCTCCATGCCGTCTGTCTCATGTGTTCCAAGGGGAAAGAGTGCCTCAAGATAACCTCTTTGCTCCTCTGGGAGAGGCAGAAATTACTTTGTGACTCCTGGTGGTTCAGCCATTAATGGAAAAAACATGAAAACACATGACCTGGTTAGTCAAAAATCTGACCAAAGCTCAGTAATTTCTGTTTGTACAATAGCAGCTACCAGTGAAGGAACCAAGGCAAATGTAACAATTCAGGGTATGGTTTTTACCCTGGCAGCATGGACTTAGCTTCTTTTCCTGGGTTTATGGCTCTGAGAAATAAATTTCAGGCCACCTTTCATTTCTGTTTAATGCTATTTGTATGAAGACTCTCTCTGGAGTCCTGTATTACCTTAACAGATGGAGCCAGGGCAGAGATTCATACTGTGATGCTTATTTATTAATACAGCTTTTCCTGAGACAGGGAAAAAATATGTTTTTGTAGGAAACCTTTTCCCCTTTTCCTGGAATGGAAAAAGAATGACATCTGGACCTCTCTAATTCAGCGGTGCTTGGGATACATATTTCCCCCAGCTATGTATTTCTGAATCTCATGATGATCTGGTTGCTTAGAAGTAGCTCCACTAGCCAGTTTCTTTTTCCCACAGAAATCTGTTTGAATAAAACAGCACTTTTGTTCTATGTCAGTGCCCTTTTTCTATTTTTGATCTCAAGAAACTACTGCTCTTGCTTATCTATCCTAAAAATATAGAAAAACACACAAGAGTAAAAAATTTATCACGGGCAGTTTTTCCTCAATGGGTGCAAATTTGACTTTGTTGTCTGTGAGAAAGGGGTTTGAAGTAGGTGGAGGAAAATTTAGATAGGCAAGTGATTCAAATTATGATGTTCATTTCTTAATGTCTGTTTTAAGAGAGGCAGAATAAAGGAACATTGCTGCAAGAGCCACTATGAACTCATCCTTCCACTTATCAGACCCTGTGAAAAAGATGGAAATGTCCTCTTTGGATCTTTTTTTCCTCAGGCAACCAATCCTCCCCCTTCTGATTGGTATTCTGCATCAGTGAGGTTTAAAATAAGCCAGAGGGGTAAAGGCCCAGAGTCAGGGGATACTAAAAAGGTAGGGAATAGGGAAAGAAGGACAACACAGAGGCTGCATTTATGGATAAAAATCAGATGAAAGGCAAACCTCGAAATTTTTGATATTTTGCTCTCCTTGGGGCCCAATTTACTAGCTTGGTACCACTGTAGAAAGAAAATGATTAATCAAGAGCATAGTATCTAACAGATCCCACAGAGCACAAATCTTGGGCTAATGACTAAAACCAGTAACTTGACTTTGCAAAGAGCATTTTACCAGCTCCCAATTTTTTTGGCCTGTAGAATGGTAGAATTTTGGCATTCAAGGCTAAGTGTACTAGCAGGCTTCAGACACAGAACAGCCCTCACTGCCTTATGCTTTGCATCTTCTTTTCAGGCTGTGGGCCAGCATGGCCCTGAATCTCTTCTTAAACTTGCAGGAGTTCAGATCTTGATGCATAAAAACCCATTAAAAAAAAACAATTTTAGGGTTGGCAGATGACAGTTATTGAATTGGCATGTAGAAAACAAAGGTGCTGCACTGTGGAAGGCCAGCTGGCTCCATCTCACTGCAATTTATAACTGAGATTAATGGAAATACTTTCATTACTACTAGAAACTGGTGAGCAGTTCTGCTCTGTTAGTTGTTTCAGCCAGACATTATGTGTACACAGGGAGCAGACTGCTCCTTGGATTGGTGCTGACTTCAGATGCTACTTAAATGACCCTCTTGTCCCAGTTTGATTGTTCTTTTCCTTTTTTTTTTTTTTTTTTTTTTTTTTTTTTTTTTTTTTTTTTTTCTGGGGAGAAGGGAAGGGGAGAACTGCACAATGCAGGAAGACCAGCAGCTTTTTCTCTTTCCTATCACATGCAACATTTCACAGGTGCATTTTTTCTCCTCTCAGTGCGTTCAATAGCTGAGTCGCCAAAGTACAGAAATCAGAAATCAGAAAACATTTTTGAAAAGCCAACTGTATGCAAAGAAATGCTGAGGTATTTCCTTGCTTTCACCTATGTAATGTTGTATTTCAAAGTGTGGCAAAGTGTTTTGAAATCAGCAATGGTCTAGAAAATCTGTGAGGTTAATACTGGGCTGATGAGAGAATCAGAACACCCCGAATGCCAGGGAAACGTGTAAGAGTCCACAGCTTTCTCTGTAGCTCCAAAGATGCCAGGCAGGGTAGGGCTGATCTCAGTGGTCTCTCTCTGTGCTTCTCTGTGAGACAGATAAAGCACAAGTCTTGAACTCTCAGATGAGTAAAATGTCATTTGGACGATCTCAGGACAGCATGTGAAGCCTTCATTAGTCTGTGCAGCTGAAGATTGGCTTCTGCCTGTCTCAAACTGTGCCCTTTCCTGGTGTTAGTTAAGGTGATCCTGGACCCCTCAGAGTGGTGAGATGTATTTCTACAGGTTTTAAACAAAATACTCTTGACCCTATCAGCATGATATACTCTTGGTGATTCAGGGCTCTGAAGTAGAACAGCGTAAGCCAGGGGAGGGAGTGACATGCAAATAATAAATTATTTAGGCCAGAAGAACAAATCTGGTGTGGTAATCTTTGAAGAACACATAAGAAGATCTCTGTTGAGACCACAGGAGGGTTGAAAGGGCAGCAGGCTTGCTGATGCTTAACCTAGCTCTGCATGAGATCTCTCCAGGACACCCTGCCACAGCTGCATCAGCTGGGGAGAACTGGTGGGTGCACCATCCAAGAAATACACCTGATGGTCCAGAACAATCCATGAGGACAAGGGCCATTGCTAAGGGATGTAGTGAAGAAAAGCCTATAGCATAGCAATTGTTTTTCCTCCTCTCATGCACTGCAGCATCTCATTGTAATTGCTTATCCTACAGGAAAATGTTATAATATTATGGATGTGCAGCATCCAGAAACCTGATAGTATTGATGACAAACAGAATCCATGTAGAAACAAGTGGCTTTGAGAAGAGGAACAATACCTGTCTTGTGCCTACGCTCAGCAATGTAGATTTTGTCTGAAAGCCTTGCATTCTTCCATGCTCAGCAGCCCTTAATTCTTTTAGAATAATTTTCTCCTCTTTTCTGGGATATTAATATAAATGGCATTTCTTGCTTCAGGACATTGGGACAGGCTCCACATTGATTCAGCACACAAATCCATTGTAAACAGTATGTCTGCTAGAGCTGTGGAAGTTCCTCTTGGTTGCACCTGGCTTTTCACTGTTTTATGTTAGGAGAGTTGACAGAGGAATGTGTGTGCCCTTAGCAAGATGAGGACCATGATGCAAAGCAGCCTGGCAATCAGTGTAGCAGCACTCGTGCAAGATTTCCGCTACCTCCAAGAACCACCACAAAAGATGGTTCACTAGGTCTTCTTTTATCATATTTTTGGAAAAAACCCTAATGCCTTTATTAGGTTTTTACAAGTATTGGTTTTGTTTTCTATCAACACAAACCTAAGGATGGAATCCACCAAAAGCAACAGAAGTCTTTTAAGGGCCTCCCTAATTATTTCCATCAATTTGAAAAACAGGTCAGCAAACAAAATAGTGTTGATGCCTAAAATGAGGAAAGTTGTGAGAAATAGCACTTACTGTATTGCATATTCTGCAAGTATTCTTTACAGGAAAAAAAAAAAAAGAGAAAATAAGGTACCAACTCACCTGATCAATACAAACTGTTAAAACTGCCCTATTTTTCTCTTTCAGCCCCTTTGAAAGGAAATAATTTTCTTCACTTTCACAGTTGATTTCCTTACCTAAGGTATCTTTTGGATTCTTTTATGTAACAGCAAGATAAAAATATCCCAATATTCAAAATTGTTGTAGATCATGATTTTACGTGTCGGATAACACGTAACTGAACAGCCACTAAGCATCCCCTGTCTTCATCTTAGACTTTTTGTTGAGCTGAAGGTGTCATTATTGGCTGGATAATTGCCCAGTGTCAAATACAAGTTGTTCTATGAGCAGCAGAGCTAATGAAGCCTGCTTTACCACAATGTTTGTGCCTTTTGTTCCTTAATTTCCTTTTGTGCATGCAAAGTTCATTGTAAAATGCTTCCCACAGAAGAGGCCAAATGTGCTGTGTTCTTCAGTTTCTTTAGCCCACTGCTTTTCCCCAAAACTTACAGGACTCCAGATAGGTATGATGTGATTTCCTCTCCTTTTCAAATGTGACTGAAATGGCTCAATGGCCTAGAAAAGCATTGGGGTTGCCAGGAAACATTAGGCAGAGGCTCATCCCCAGACATCACCCCCAGACTAGCACGTTCCTTACCAAATTAGCACTACTGTTAGTACAAAATGCTCTCCTGGAACCACCCAAGATGTATTCTGCTTAGTTAGAGAGCTGGGTGTGCCTTGATATTTGCCTGATGGCCAGTTATTTATATCCTGAATAACTATGAGAGTTTTCATTCACATCAGCAAGGATGACATAGGATGACATACTTGTTAGCTCAGATTCACTTTTTTTTTTCTTCCTAATACAGAATTAAAACTATGTGCAGAGTTAAAGCTGCTCTCATGATTTTAGCAGATGTGAGTTTGAGTATTAAGAAGATCTGAGTTTTAAATTAGTCTAAAAACATGAACAATATGTTGATTTGAGAGAAATACCAGCTGACTGAAAATAACAAAAATAAGAAGGGAAAATGAATCTAGTGGATAGTTTAGGGTCTAGGGTTTCTTAAACTAGAGGGAATTAATATGTTTTGAATTTCTTTTTCTGGGTTTTGATGCTTTTAGGAAGACTTGCCAGGAGCTCTTCATTTGAGAAGGCACACGCAATTGCCCTTTCATTTCTTCTATTTGTGAATATTGAAGGATTACTTGGAGAAACTGTGCAGCTGCCAATGCCATGGCCAGTGACAGGGCTGCTGAGTCCTTCTGTGGCCTCAGACATGAGGAACACCTACAGATTTTGGAGCAGGAGAAAGGGACTGCATTGCTCGGACAAGCACAACAAAGGTCTCATCTCACGGAGGGCTAGCACAGTGGAGCTCAGCTTCTTCAGGCTGAGTTTTAGGATACAGCTGTGAAGTAGGGTCTGAGGTTTTAAATAGCAGCCTGATGCAGTCTTGGCTTCTCTAGCAGCCTAACACCTGGCTGCAGCAAAGGAAAAGGGAATTTGGGCACATCACTTATATGCTGCTGATATACAGTGAACTCATTTAAAGCCAGAGGAGAAATACTGCTTAAAGAGCCTGAGACAGAAGATGGTGGCCTTCATATGGTTTGACTGAAGCAGAAAATATTTTTTTTAAATGATAGTGCATTTTATAAACAAGAGTGTCTGTAAGTCCCTTGGGACTTTGAGGATCATTGTCTACAATTCATTCTATTGGAGGCCACCTGAGAAGTTTGAGATGCATTGACCAGGTGATAAATACAAGATAGGCAGAGATATGAGGCATACAGAAATGATCAGTTTACAGGATGCAGAAATCCAAACATTTCTCCTAAAGTTAGAATAAAAGGAAATACTTAATTCTGCAGTCACTAGCTCAGCTTTCCTGTCTGGGAATAAATCCCAGGTCTTCCCAGCAGTCAGGAGGGAGCCGCTGCCAGGGGTGAGGAGGCTCCAGAGGCAGACGTAAAAACATGGAAACTGAGCTTTGCCAGTGCTGGAAAGGGTGAGCAATGTAAAATGTTCATAGACAGAAAATCACCAGGTTAGGCCTGACTTCTGCCAAGCATCAGAGCGCTGTGTGAGGAAAAAAACTTTGCCAAACTTCTCCCTTGGATAGTTACCTCTGAGTCACACCTATGACAGGTAAACCATAGGGTTATATATTGTGTAAACATGCCAGCTAAATCTTCAGTGCCACCCTGGAAAACAGTGCTCTGAAGACTACCACGAAGAAAGCAGCAATGTGCGCAGTAATCAATATCCTCAAGATCAAACTCAATGCAGTATTTTGTTGTGTTGTTGAGGGGTTATCATGTTTACAAATAGAAAATTTTGGATCATTGAAATTACTTTCTAACTATGTATGCTAGCAAGATGCTACACTAATAAGAATTTTTTCCTCAAAAATAACCCTTTCTACTGATTTTATCCAAACCTTGAAAACAGTGGTTCAGACCTGTTTGTGCTGGAGAGGTGGGGTCTGCTGTTGCTTTGGCATCATGTGTGCCTCTGTGCAAGCACACTCAAGCCAGTGAGAGTGCATCTCAGCAATGGCAGAGGGAACCTCACTGGTGGGGAGCAAGACATGGGAAATGATACAGGACATTCTGCTTGCATCTGCTCAGCTGGCACATATAAACAAACAGGGCTCCCTGCCTGCACTATGAAGATCTTGACAGACACCATAATGCTCCACTATTTAACAGTGGAACTACAACTGAATTGTGGCTGTGAGTTGAACATATTTGCATACTAAAAATATATTAATGCTTTTTATTTTAATGATCTTGACTCCCCATGCTGCTTCCTTCCCTGTTTTAGCAATTTTCTTTAATTCTTGTTTCATTTTTGCCTCTCATTATTTTGCAGGTACCTCCTTTCTAGCGTGCTTTCCATCACAACTTCCAGAACAGATTTCACTAGTATAATTCCCCTTTCTCTATTTTAGAGGATAAAAAATTAAATCATATTTCACATAGTGTTTCCATTTGAGACCTGCAGTAGAAAGCAGCAATGAGAAGCTACTCAACCCATGACCAAGTTGTGTTACTGTGCTGGAGACACTTGCCCTGTTCTCTGAAGATATTTCATTTTCTATAGTATTCTGACTTGGTAGCAGCATGCTATTTTGAAATCATTTCGGGTTCTTCTTGTTGCACTATGCAAAAGTAGCAAAAATATTTTTTAACCATTTAAAAACTACAAAAGGTTATAATAATGATGGATCTATGCTCCCAAATGTAAACCCAAATCTTAATCATTTAAATACTTACCTTAGTAGTGTGAAATTTATCAAAGAAAGATTTTCCTTCTCTTGTGTATATTTTAATTCAAGCTGTGGACTTAAATATACTTTTTAATTAATTGCAAAAATTCTGTAAGATTTTCTTTCAGCCTTATGGTCTCCTTAGTATAACATACCTAATTAACAGCCAATTGCAGGATGAAAGTAAGCTCCCTCATGCACAAGTTCATTTGGAAGCAGAGTCTGATCTGCTACATTTTTATCTTATTGACAAAAGAATCACCAAAAGTCAGGCTGCTCTTACATTACAGAGTGCATTTGTTATGCTGGCAGCCAAAGGAAACATGTTAATTGTAAATGGAGATGTTACCTAAGAAACTGCTAACATAATAAATATGGAACTTTGTGCCACCATTTATGAAATTATTTATCTAAGTAGTTTGTTCCTTATGGTTCCTAAAAGAAAATACAACATTTTGTATTAAACAGTGTAGGTATAAATCCTAGAGATGAGATCTTCCAAGCATTTGGATTGATTGGCATTAGTCCTTTTGAAGTTAAATCTGGCAGGATGGGGAGGGAGAAGAGTTTTGAAAAGTCCATCTGACATCACATATTGTCACTATAGAAAGAGAGGGTTTTACTTCACCTGCTTTTATAGAGTAAAAATGATGATTAAAGAAAAAATATGAAAAAAACATTGCTTAAAAGGTTGAAATGCTTATATGATTATACCACTAGGCATAATGTGGGATAATTAGGATGGGTTACCAGAAATACTTTCTCTTTTAATGCAAGCAAAACACCTGTCAAATTCTTTTAGCATCTTATACAAACACTCATTAAATTTTCAATAAGAAGACAAGGAGAATGAAGAGGATAAAATATATATGTAATATAGGTAGGGCTTGTTTTGCAGTGGGAGAAGCTGGAAGAATAGGAGGTGAGCTGGGAATATTCGGTATTTGGGGTTAGAGGGAGGCAGATATCTATTGATGGAATGTGGTGTGATTATAACTGATTGGTTAAAAGCTGTGAGTGTGGATCTGGCATGCAGATGGAGGAAAACCCTCTTATGGAAGATGCAGACAAAGAAAGAGCTGTTATTTGGACTGGAAAATGCAGGTTTCTCAAGCTATAGACATGTTTTTGTCAGCAACAGTGAGTTTGGAGTGAAACAAGGTATAATAATGACGTATAATATTTGATGTGCCTGCTACAGGTTTTAGCATAGCAGCCCAAGATTAATGTCTCAAACAAAATGAAACTGGAATTAGTTCTGACAAGCTTACTAAACTGCCTGCCAGCAGCCAGGTGGGTTTTTTTTGAAATTATTTTATTGGGTTTTTTTAAGTATGATGACATTTGGAGTCTGGACAAAAATACTTTGAATTGAGACACAATTAAGTGTCCTGTATAGAAAAGGAAGCTGTCACTGGCAGAAGGTGGGGAGACAGCTCTGGCTGAGGCTACACACAGAAGGCTTCAACACTGAAATGTCACAGGCTTCATGAAGGGCTCTGCAAGAGGATTTCAAATACAAAAAAAAGTTGGTTAGGCTATGGGTCAGGATACTCTAACGGCTCCAGAAGAATGGGAGAAACCATGTTATTCAGGAGTTGGATCTTCACACTGAAGAGCTTTGATAGCAGTTTTAGGAAAAGCTGCAGTGGAGATCAGCTGGATCAAGTTTGGGATTTACCCTGTTTACTACTCAGCCAAGTCACGAAAACAGAGATACTTGACAGAAGAGTGTTTCTTGGCTAAGAAGGTACAGCACTGCTCCCTGGAGCCATATGTGTATAAAGAGGGACAATATGCCTATGTGTCATAAACACAAGGATTCACACTATGGTATTCAAAATGGAGGCAAGTGTAGGAGCAGCAAAGCTCTTGACTTTCAAGGATCCAGAAGGCAGTGGACAAAGGCCCTAGGTCAAGCGTAAAATAAATGAGCATGATTTTACAACACCAGAGCAAAAAGCAAAGCTTAAGCAGCCTTTCTGTTAGGGTAACTGATCAAGGGTATTTAGAGGTAAAGGTAGTGAGATAGAAATTGGGTTCAAACAAATATGCTGGACATGAGGAACATTCAAAAGAAAAATGTTGAGCTGTATGTAGTGCAGCCACATACAGATAAACTCATTTTTGAATTCCACAAATCTGAATTTGAGGTATACGTGCCTCAAAAGTCTGGCAAAAAGTATTTGGATAAATTGTAAAAGTGAAGTATAATTGCATCTGTGGCATTTATGAAAAGGGGTTGCACTGATTGCAGGTACTCCAAAGAGTGATGGCAGCTAAAGGTGCTGTGAGTGCAATAAAACTACTGTAAATTCCAGCTGAAATGAATCCATATCTTCTTCCTAATCCATTCTTTTGCACAACCTCATGGCTGGGCAGAGCTTACTAAACTGTGCTCACTTTGTGTGTCTTCACAGTGAGAATGGGAACTAAAACTGAATACATTTCTAAGAGTGAATGTACATGAGAGACTATTTCAGTGTGAGCAATTACCCTATATGGCATAGTCAGTGCATTTGCTCATATTTAAGAGCAATGGATTCATGACTTCCAGTATAACATTGCTGCCTGGTGTTTTATGGCATAGGAGTAAAGGAGTCTGACTTTTATAAAATTGAGATGGAAGTCCTGCATTTTGCCTCACCTCAGGAAAATATAAAATGTGTGTGGATAGAAAAGAAAAATACGATGCTTGAAGAAGAAGTGCTGTTGCAGGGAAGAATAAGCAATTGTACCAGGTGCTGGATGTTGGATATTCTTTCTGGCCAGAAACAGCATATATTATAAAGGAAGTTTTCCTGTAAAATTAGCTGAAGCAGTATCAGTTATGAGTTGCCAGCACAGTTGCTTTTGCTTGAAGGTCTACAAAATACCTTTGAAGTGTGACAGATATTTATACAGCACAGGATTATTTCACTTGGCCTCACATTGGATAACAAAGTACTTTGTACATGCTCTGAGAAGGGCATTATACAAAGGCAATAGGAATCTATCAGTCCCAGAGACTATTCCAGCAAAGAGATGCTTATACAGTGGGAAAGGGTTTGATTTCCTTAAAGTAGACTTAGCAAAGGACTCAAGGTGAAAATGGCAAATAGAAAAGAAGAAGAAAAAAAAAAAGACTCATAGTCTGGATCTCCCCTCATTTTGCTGCACAGAACAGATAGTGCTGATACATGACTGAAAGGAGGGAGAGAGAGGTAGTAAGCCAGTATGGTAGAGCAGATACTGGGATGGGTGACATATTTAGAAGTGGAGGAAAGGAGAGATAAGGAAGAGGCAGTTTAATAACTGCCTGCAGATAAAACCAGAGGATAGTTACAGAATATGCACACTGACATTATTGAAAAATGGTCACAAGCTTTCATAAGCTGCAAGAGGGAACAAGGATGTGGCACTGGGAAGTAATAAGCATGAAAAGATGAGAAGGCATGTTTGCAATCATCACGGGAGCCAGAGAAAGCAGCCTCATGCTTATCACATCTCCCAGCACAGCTCCACAGATTTCTGTGCTTAGCACAGGCACATTGGGCAGGCAGGGCTCTGGCTGCGAATACATCCCCTCTACCTTCCTAGGGAAGGCCTTACAGTGCATGGAAGTGAGGGTGGGACACAGATGTGTGTCTTGAAAGGGGAAATATGGCTAGCCTCACTGCCAGGCAGTGCCATGCAGAAAGGAATGAGCTTGGGTCCTTCCTAAGGGTGCCTGTGGGACCTGGCATTCCCCAAAAGCTGCAGCTCTTTTCACATAATATGGATACAAAGAGGACTTGAACACAGACATTGTGAGTATTTTTCATTTTAGATGCAGAACTAGATGAAGAGAGGGATACTTGAAAGTAATGGCCTCAATAAAAAAGCAATAATAAGCCGTTGAAAGAGCAGTTTCTCCTCTGACCAAGTGCCCCACAGTAGTTCTGTACAGCTAACCTGTGGGGTTTTGCAGGCAGTAATGTTTTCTTAAGAGATGATCACCAGCAAATGCTGTGTTAAGCCCCAGACTGCTTGCTCTGCCCTTGCATTTTGGCAGCAGCCTTTCTGCTAGATGAATGATTTGCAGAGCAGCTTTGTGGACTGGATTTGTGAAGATGATCTGGTTTTAAAAAAATAGCTGAGGGGAAAAAGAAAGATATTTTTAACCCAAATCAGTTCATTATTCATGCTTAACAGGAGAGCTTTACCAAGTCAGGAACGCACATGCAGGCAGGAAGCATGCTGCAGAGCAGGGTATGGTCTCAGCTGTTTCAGGTAGGGCTGTGGGGCCTGGGTTTTAGCCTCTGCTGGGAGCTCAGCCTCTGCAAACATGGCAGGTTTCATTCTGCTCCAGATCTTTTATTTTTACAACTCTTTGTTCTGGATTTGAACTGGAAGAGGTAGCTGTTTAAGGCTGCTGCTTTTCCAGGAAAAATACTCCCTCTTTTATTTTTTAAGAAAAAATCCTTCCTTCCTTCCTTCCTTCCCTCCTTCCTTCCTTGGGAGGCCATTGTAGATGTAGAGGGCAATGACTTTCTGCATTCTCACCCTCTCACAGCTGCCTGGGGTAGGCTGGGCTAAAGGCTTCTAGGGTGAACAGCAGAAAGATCATGCAAAAGTAAAATCCCGGCTTTGAAATCAATACTTATCATGTTTCTTTATAATTTAGGGTGTCACTATTGTGCTAAACCATCTCCTTGCAGCAGTGGGATGACCAAGCACAACAGAGACAGTGCCCAGCTTGGAAGGAAACAATGAAAATGGTGGATTTGCTTCCACAAAGGCACTGACCAAGGTAGGCTGAGGCACATCTTGACTAAGGCCAGTCATTCTCCTACCCATGGATATCTTTTGTAGGAGCTGAGAAAGCAGCCCATGTTTCTCAAGCCTTGCTGCAACTCCTGAAGTACATTAATTACTTTCTCCTTTCCTTGTTTTCTTTTATCCTGTGAGATTACTGAACTGAGAGTCTGCCTTCTCATAATGAGGCTAGAGTACATTGGAATTATCTGCGGGCATCAGTTAATAAATAGCAGAAATAAAGGCAAAGAGCTGGCTGGGGTGATGTGTGTCAGGCCGGCACAGGGCAGCAGTTCCTTTCTGGAGCAGGGCAGGATGAGTGGGGGCAGGAGGGTGCAGCTCCTCTGTGTGCCTACTGCAATTAAACTAAATTGCCTGACTCTCTTATCCTCCCCCCCCGCCTCAAAAAGCCAGGGTATAAATTGCTGTCAGTATGTGGCTACTAATGAGATGGAGCTGCACAGTGTCCCCTCTGCTGTGCTGGAGGAGGGTGAAGTGAGAGAGGGTGGGTATATCCATGTGGACAACAAAATCTCACAACTGACTCTAAGGGAAAGCCATCAGTTCTTATTTATTACTTGACTAGCTGTAGCAAGGTATTAAACAGTTAACAGTCATCATCTCAGGAGGAGATAGGACCAACATAAACAGAAGCATTATTTACTCGGTATTCCTTTTTTTTTATTATTATTTCATGCAGAACTTTTAAGGTTGCTTACCAGTAAGTTTGCCCAACATTTTCCTTTGGGAAAAGCTGTTTGCAATTGCTTCTAGCAATTTTTGACCATTTGGACTGTAATTTTCCACACCAGATACTTGGCTCAGACCAAGGTTTGGAATATTTCGAAGACATTGTGGTTTATGGGGTTTTTGTCCTTTTTTTTTTTTTTTTTTTTGAGGCATTACCTGGGGAACATTTATTCTTTTGTCTATGCTAAAATTTAAAATTTTAAAATGTGTTGAAGTGGGAAGGTAATATTTGCTGTCCCATGGTGATCTAAAGATCTGCCAAGATCTAGCAATATTATAAAACTATGTAAAAAAATATTTTAAGTAATCAGAACTGAGCACCGTCCTTCCCCTGTCAGCTCAAGGGTAATGGGATGTTGTGCTCTGAGAGTAATTGAGCAAATAATTATGTGCTGTTTGTTTGCTGAGTCTGTGGTTCAGTTTTCAGGACAAAGCTTGAGGATTTCTGTGTTTCTACACATGTTCGTGTGGCAAAAGTGAGACCAGCTTATTAGATTCAGCTCCCAATGCAATAACGAAATGTTTTCCTTTGAATAAGAACTGCAGGGTTTGGCCTTTGAGTGTGTAACTCAAACCTCTCTGTCTCTAATACAGGATTATATTTCTTTTTGGCAGACCTTGAGCAGGAAATAAAAAAATGGAAATCACCTTTCACTCTTCCAGAAAAACACAACAATTAGACAAAAATAATAATTCCTATAGAATGTCACATGTCCAGGTATTCCTCTAGTTGCAATCTTGTGGCATTAGCAATGCAAATAAAATCTTGTGTTTTCTTCTGTTTGGATCAAGGAGCCTAGAAACAGTGACAGTCTATTTTTTTATGGTTGCTGAACCTCTATTAAGAAGTATTATTCATGGTGTTTGATTTTTCTGCCTTTACATTCTCACATCCCCATAGTTATTGTTTGATTAAACTTTGATCAAAGAAAAGACAAATTATGTTGTTAGTTATTTGACCCTGTGTGGAAAGGGCTTTGTTGGTAAATAAGTCAATTCTTATTCATACAGGCACAAATTCTGAAATATTTTTCAAGTAGAATTCCCACTCATACAGGAAAAATTAAAGCAGTTTTTAGCAGCCTATGTATGATATGGTCTTTTATTTCATTCCTGGTAAAAACTTGTCATTGCTTGTTTGTTCATCTTTTGACTGGAGCTGCCTGCTTGAAAAATGAAAGAACACTCTTAAGGCTGCAAAAACCCCCTTGCGTTCAATGTTAGTGACATTAGGCAATCGAAGCTTGATTAGAAAATCAAAGCCACTTCCTTTTCATTCTTTGAAAGTGTTTGCTTATTTGCATCTATTCAGACTGAACATCAAAGGTGGGATAGGCTGGTTATGTCCCTGCAATGCTGAGCAACTTCAATGTGCTAGAATAGAGAGAAGTGACCCCCTGGTAACAATAGGGCATGTGAGTAGCCCTGCACCCTTCATGTACCCATATATACACATAGTCCATATTGGGCATCTCAGATTGGACCAACTGAGAAATGCTCAGATAGATTGGAGAATCAGCAGCATATTTTTCTGTTCCATGAGAAGCCAGCTCAGATTCAGTGCATGCTGTTTGCAAGGCTTCAGCGAGCAGCAGGGCATGTGTCCAAAAAGTACAGAGTCAGGGAGAGATTTCCTGGAGACTTGGCCTCTCAGGAGACCTGTTTGAGTGACTGTGCCTTTAGAAGAGGGACAGGGCTGGTTCTTTTCTGTTCAGGGATGAGTGGGGCAGTTTCAGACCAGCCTAGGGAGTGACAGAGGGATTGCATGTAGTTTAACAGGCAAATGTAGCTGGAGACAGGCTGTGGAGCTCAGTGTGGGAGTCATGACAAGTTTGGTTTTAGAAGCCTGGGATATTCATCACAGTATTTTCACTGGCTAGAGGAGAGGAAACTCCTGTAAAAGTATGGGACCCCATTACAGTCAACACTGTAAGCACAGGGCTGTGCCAAGCTGGGTGGAAAAGAGGGATTCTCATTTGTTTTATGGTGCCTGATTAGGCTAGAAAGAAGTGTTAAAATTGGTTAAAATCAGGAAGCTGGCACTCAGAAAAAGCAGAAATAAGAAATTGAGGTAAATGCTTCTACTGTGACAAAATTAGTCACAGTCAGGAGGATTGCTTGAAATATAAAGTAATCCTGGAATAAGCATCACAAGCAATTAGGGAAAAGTCCTTCAAAATAATGTGGAAAATGGGACAGAGACAGAAAGTAAGGTCTTGCTTAAGCTGAGGAAGCTAACAAACTTGATAGCAACCCGGCTAGAACTTGGAGCCATGAAATGCACAGGAGTTTTGGAGTTTTATACACATAGATTAATGTGACAATACTAGGAGAACTAGAAACAAACAACTTATTTATCTGCAAGGGGAAAGAGTGAGTGAGCATTTTGAGTCTGCTTAAAAAAGGGAAATTGAACTAGGACTGTAGGCCTGTGTCAAGTGAGAAAGAACATTTGACAGACCAACAGTCGATCTGGACTTCATTGAAAGTGAAAAATGTACAATCTAGAAATGCACTTGAGAACCATATGGTTTGTGGCAAGTTATGATAGCTCCCTTGGTCCTTACACAAATCAGGAAACAAATGCTTTATTCACTTTTACATAACAAGCTGAGATTCATTAATCATCTTCTCCAAAAACAATAGGAGAGAAAAGTATGTTGGAGGTGTCTCAGATGAATTATAGTTGAAATTTGCCATGAATTCAAACACAAGAAAGTTGTTAAGATATGATTTTGATACGGACAGGTGACTCTCGATCTTTCTCCTTTGCTCCTCTGTCCAGATCAGCTATGGATTATTTTCCAGGAATGAAGGACAATGACATTTAATTGCTTAAGAACTCACTTGTGGGATGACTCAAAAAATTAATCAAGCAGGGCCAAGCCCTCTAGCACCTTCAAACCATCAATTTTTTTACACCACATGGGAAATAGTATCCAGTTGTCCACATGATGAATTTCTCTCTTCATGCAACCAGAGGCGGGGCATTAGGAGGAAGAAGAATACTGCAGCCTTTAAAAGGGGGAAGCTCCCACCAAGAGGCCATTTTAGGCTAACTCCAGACTACAAATTGAAGTGAGTGGAAATTCATAATGCTCAGCTAGGGACAGAAATGTGTCATAACAGTTCTATCACTGGTTCTTACAGAACCATTAAAGTCATGCTTTTTTCCTCTCTTTCTCATTTTCCCAAATCTAAGGGCATAAACTTGCTGAATTAACAAAAATGTTGCTCAGTCAAAAGTGTGTCAGAAAGACGTCTGGATTATCTGTGTAGCTACTCACCAGCTCTGGTCATCAGGAACTGAAAGAGGAAGAATAGGATTTAATTTTAGAGACTTCTTTGACTCATGTTAGAACTTCTTGAAATTTATGTAACTGCAAAGTACTTTATTAAACCTCTAAGCTTCCCACCCAGGTGTCATGCAGTTCAGTTGCAGATTCTTACCAGACGGATTTGCAAGTATTTCTTGTTGGTTAGCCAAAGGAAAATGACTGAACAAGTCAGTTCATAAAAATGGCTTCGGCTGATTGTGCTCTTCCTTTCACACCATTGCTGGAAAAATGTGGGAGAGAGAACAACTGAGAAGCAGACAGTAAATGATTGTCAATGTCAAATAAGAAGTTGAAATAAAGATAATGAGAATTCTTGGCACTTATTATCCTCTACTCCAAGAGTTTGATGGTTATATACACCTGGAACCACAAAATATGTACACTCAAAATACACTTACAAGGGCTACTCTTGGCTTTCTGGAATATGGCCTCCTCCTGCTTCATTGCTCATCCACTTTTCTCCATCATCCTAGGAAACTTTTGCAAGTTCCTCCACTTCTCTCTGCCATATCCTGATTCACCCATGCTTTGACACTGCAGTTGGGTCTCTGCTTCTTTCCAGCATCCAGAAAAGATTTTGGTTCTTCCTTCCAAACTCAACACTTGGATATGCTGCTAAAAATAAAATAATGGTCCTTAAGGGGACATTGCCAACAGCTCCATGGCAGATTCAAAATGCTTTCTTTCTACCTATATCCTAGCTCATGTTACAGCAAGGAGTAGGAATAGCTACATTTACAAATGGTGAAAAAAAGTAATGGAGTTCTGAAAATGAGATCAGACATGTGAGAGCTGGTAGAGTAAAATTTGCATATCATCCATGATCAGTAAAGAGAGATTTTCCACCATTAGAAAAAAATGCAAAAATGCACAAATTGCATTTGTGCATCCAAGTTCCCAGACACTCACAGCATATACACACAGGGCTCACATCCTATCACAAGACTTTTGCTATTATTGCAAAAAACATTGTAATGGGTTACAAAAAAAGGGGAACCCAGAATTTACCACAGTGAAAAAAGGCCTCTTGAGAAAGTTTTTATTTTAGCTTACCCACAATGAAAACTACTGAGTGAAGATCTTAGAAAAAAAAAAAAAAAACCCAAACTTAACAGACTGTGGAAAATCTCAATGCAAGACCTCAGACATTTCCAGAGAATGGAAAATATTTCCGCTTCCTGCAAATGAAAGCTGATAATGCGGTGATGTCAGCTCAGATTGAAAGTAGGCATGATAATAATGAATTCTTTCAGTGAATCCTGAAATAAACTTTGAAAGAAACCCTGAAAATAGTGGATGTGGATGAAGAACCCAGAATGGCATCTCCTCCCAGTTATCTGAAGCAAGGTTATATGTAACTGCTGTAATGTACTGGGTAGTGATAACACAGGTATGTTCTGGACTGTGGACTACAGCCCACTTATCCCAACCTTGGCTGAAACACAGGCTGGTAAAATCACAAAAAGTTACAGGGTATTAGTTTTGAAAGATAATTAAGATTTGAAGTGACTTTCCTAACAGACAAACATTAAGTGATGAGTTTGTATGAGGTTTTTAAATTAAATTTCTTCCCTGTTTTTCAACATAATTTGATTAAAGGAAAGATGTCTTTTGGTAAATTTATGGTTGAACTGAGTGAGATTCTTGAAAAAGCAAGAAATTAGGTTTGATGACTCAGGAGATCCCTTTTAGATTAATGGTTGTAGCCCATACATATTGGTAAACCATGGCATATAAATAGATAAATGACTTCTGTTTGATGTACAAAGCCAGGCTAAACCTGACAGTTGTTTTGAGAGCTCCTTCATTTGGGTGGATGATGCACCCTGAAGACCTGTAAGGGTGGACAGCAGGTCTGCTGATGTTTAAAGTATAAAAGCTACAGCTTATTTGCCTCATTTGGGGCTAATGTGGGGTGCTGTATGTAGAGATGGCAATGGAGACCTTAGATCCAGAGGCCAAATGGTTGCTTTTTCAGGCCAAACAAGTCCCTTTTGTGCAGTAAAAACAGCAGGGGCTGGGAGAATACTGGCTAAAAGCTGACCTAACCAAAGCTTCCTGGGGCTGAGGACGGCTGGATGCAGGTGAGTGTGATGGAGAACAAAGGGCAAGGAAGGTGTGACCTCAAGAGGGAACAGAGAGAAGTTCTTGGTCTTAGCGCTGATGGAGTGATAATCAGTTGTGAGACCAAGCACACTAGAGGAGGCAACTTATTCTGGAAAGCAATCTTTGCATACAAAGTTGCAATAAGACTAGATTGAGAATACTTTTGCCTGGTGTCAGGTAGAAATCTGTTCCTTCAGGTTCATTCCCGTGACAACCATATGGAATGGTTAACCACATTCAGGAGAAATGAAGCGACTGTACTTTTCAGTGTTCCCAGACTACAAAACTGTATATTTTCTGATTACTCTATTTCTTCATTAGAGATGAAAATCTAAAAAGTGTGACATGTACTGTATGTGGCTGCCAGGACAGGGAGAAATTTTCCCTGGGTTGCCTCTCATGTGGTTTCCACATAATTTCTCTGGAGAATGTGTCTCCCTCACAGAGACAGTACTATTGCAGGAGCTGAATCCCTTATGAAGCCTCAGCAGAGCACCAAACATCTTTCTAATGCATACACACTAATTCTCACTGCATACACAATAATTATCGAAAAGAAGGATGAAAGCCTAAATGAAGTACAGAGAAAATGCCACCAGGTAAAATACTGCTGCCATCTCCTTTTCCTGTTGACCTGTCCTTTCATATCAGCATTAAATGCCCACTTCCTTTAAACAGCTTTTTATCCTAACCAACTCTCCTAATTCACAAAGCTTCTTGAAATTCATTTTTGTTGACTGCCCGCAACAGAAAGCTTTAATGTTTAATTCCTTATATTTGAGTAAGCTTTCTGTACTCTGCTTGTATTGCTTCAAGCAGTCAGGCAATGGTCACCTGCTCTGACAATGCTAACTTGGCATCTTCAGCCAGAAACAAAACAGACTCCACGAGTTTTGGGTGTAAGATGTGTGAAGAATAGTCACAGTAAGTAAGACATGGTCCGTAAGGGAGAGGGCATTTCAGTAAACACAAACAGGGAGAATTTTTCCTCCTTTATCTGCAGACTGAGAAAGCTGCTTGATATTCTCCCTCCTCAGCAACAAATAACAGCACAAAAAGTGATCATATTATTAATTCAAATGAATAGTACCACACATCCCTGCATTATAGAATTATTTCATTAAAGTGACGGATCAGTATAAAACATCATCAAAATCTAACCAGCCCAAAATAATAAGATTCCAGTGACATTTGATTTCATTAAAATCTGAAAGTTAGGAATATGGCAATAAGTTTTAGCTCCAGAGAGTCTCTGGAAAAAGCAACATCAGGTACCTTACACGTGCTTTTCAGAGAGCAAGGGGTAGCAGAAGGAGCCAGGAGTTCTTTGGGATCCCAACTCAATAAAGATCAGCAAAGCCACCATTAGACGTGGGCTGCACACAGTTTTTCTAAACATCCTCGAGTCAGTAAAGCTGGCTTTCCAGATTATCAGAATAAGTATTACACATTCAATTCAGTCTCAAGAGTCAAAGAACCAAATTGATTCTCTGAACTTCGAGAAACAACGGCTCCAAGCCAAGCCTGCTGAAACCAAGACAAAGATCCCCTGCTGAGTTCAATAGCTTGCTGGCTCTCACCCAATGCAAGTAATTATCTTTTTTTTCCTAAAGTGAGTTTCTTTTTCCTGTGGCAGCTTCACACAATATTTCCATTGTGGCTAGCTTTATTCAAACACTGCTCTTCTCTTACTTACAAGTTCAGATTTGTATTGTTTCCAATACTTCATACTTTTGCATTATCAGGATACTTTTCTCCATGGTTTCAGAGAGTGAACTGACCTAGTTAAAAGTAAAGGTTGCCTGCATAAATTTGATTAGGATGGTCTAGCGGTCTGAAAAAGTGCTGTAACATGCTGTGCTTGTCTTCGTTTCCTTCAGTAAGAATATCTAGGTGAAAAGACAGTTACTAGAGTTACTTGGTTTACACTGTTAAAATTGCAGGTCTGATGATATCCTATTAGCATGCAACAAGACCAAATTATCAGCTATTTCAACTAGAAATATAATAATTTTGTTTTATTTTTAGCGATCAGATTTCACATTTCATTTGAAATGCGTATGAATCTAGTTAGTAATAAAGTTAGTAATAAAATAATAGTGCTTACTGGCAGCAAGGATATTTCTACCTTCTTAAGACTGTTTATACTGGAAACTCTCAAGCCTGAGATTAAAAAAAAATCTTACCTCAAGCTTTGAAGATTGTAAGAAGTGGATAACTCGCTCACCATGTCTTAGCACAAGCCCAAGGTCTCTGTCCATGAGCTATGAATACAGCAGACATCTGAAGAGTGATTGATGTTACCAGCCTCATCTACCAAAACCATCTTAAGTCTGACTCTTTCTAGGCACAGTGCAAATTCTTTGATACTGAGCTACTGCTGGAATACCATCTGGCTCAGACTTCTTATGCTTGCTCTTAAACCTGTAGGGTGTTTTTGTACAGTGAAAAGCAGACTAATGTCTCCCTAAGAAGAATATTTTCTCCTGTCAGTCCTATTGTTCCTGTAAATACCTCTCATCACTACTAAAAAAGGACAAGAGGATAATGGATATTCATCCTGAATGGAGCCCAGAAGCACTTCACCCTGGGAACAGCGTCACTCTTTGCAGGCAGAATCTCTGCAAATGTCAAAGCCAGGCCTATTAACAATAATGCATAGATAACAATTAGTAAATAATTGATGTTGACATTGCCATTTGATGCTGTGTGCATGGTAAGCTAAGTGGTTGGCTCCTCTGGTAAAAGATGCAGAATGCCAACACTTCTCTGATATGTGGGAGCAATTCCCCACAACTCTGTATCAGACCATAACTTTTTCTTATCAAGACAATTTTTAACACAGTTACAGCCCAAAGAGACTCTCTTTTGGATCAATTTTTCAACTTGTAAACTGCTATTGTTTTAAACCTATTTTCTGCTCTTTTGCATACTTTGCTCTTTGTTACTAAGAATTCAATATATTGCTCAAAAATGCATCTCAGAATGGGTTTTGCATTGATTGTGGGATGATTTTGTTATTTTTGGGGCTATGGATGCATTATAGGTGTCATCTTAAAGGTATCTTGGGACATTTCAGATATGTTATTTTCTTCCTTCCTTGTGCATGGTCACCTGCTGTTTTTAAAAGACAGTAGGGAGAAAGGGATGGGATAAGTGAGGATGGAAAGGCTTTTGGAAGGACCATTTTGTTTTCATCACCCTATCCTAGCAGTGCTATTTATCCCCACCACGTTCTGTCCCCTATGCTTCAGAAAGAGCTTGGTTTTTTAGAGATGAACACAAATTTCCTCTTCTACAATACAGCAAACCTAGAAAATCCAAGTCTTCTTCCCTGAAACATAAAGACACCTTGAAGCATGGTCATAGAGGGGTTTCTCAATCTGGGCTAGCTGGAAGAGGAAGCATTACAAGAGATGGGTATAGGAGCACAAATACAGATTTAAATGAGGGGACTTGAAATTGACTGAGGGTCAGGCAAACATGTGCTAACACAAGGCAAGTTGTCCAGTTGGAAAATCTAACATAGGTGAAAATAGAACAGCTTGAAAGTTATTTAACAATGCAGAGCACACTGCAGCGGTTCAGAACAGCCAGGAAGGAGTGTCTCAGATAATAAATGCTGTAGTGGAGTTTAGGTAGGTGTGAGATATTTGTCCCTGCTGAATAGCATTAGCAGCTTGTTAAGGCCAAGAGAAAAATAAATCACTGACTTCAACAGACTTTACTCTTTACTAAGTCCTTACATTTAGATTTACACAGTGAACCAGACTGTCAGAGTGCATCTTGAGTTAGTGAGCTGGTGCTCCTCAGCTGAAGGAATTATCTTGGTTTATGTGATAAGCAGTATGCACTGTTAAAGAAAACCAAGGTAGTTTCCTCATGCAGGGCCTTACAAGGTTCAGTGCCTGCACACACACTCCCTTTTGCATTTTGCCAGGGAGGAATTCTTGGCTCTGGTCCTCAAGTTTCTAGAAGAAGGTATAGTAAATGGGTTGAAGTTATTTATTCCTTTTAAGGGTAAAAAAAAATCATACTATCTAGTATTTCTACTGAAGAGATCTTACACCTACTGAATCTATAATCCTTAGGGTTTCTTTCTTCACTCTTGACATAGAAATCACTTCACTGTTCATATTCCAGAAAACCTAAAACCTTCTTGTCCACAGCCTCTCAGGATCCATTTAGACAGCAAGACCTATTCAGATGCCAGCACTCATATCAGTACTGCATTTTGTGCTTGAATGGTTTAGCACTATGAAACTTAACTCTGAGACAAGCAGTTGAAAACCCTGCCCAAGGGACAAAGTCTACATTCAACCTCCTGTATTCCACATTTGCCTTCCTTGACTCATCATCTCTCCTGAAAATTCCTTGCCTGTCAGTTTATTACCTCACACAAGCATATGGTGGATAACCCTGTACAGAGTTTAGAGAACATGAGTCATGACTCTGCTATACCTCATGCTGTCTATGTCAGTCAGCTTTGCAGACCTGTCTGCCCTAAATTTTTATTTAAGCTATGCCATCAAGACTGCTTTACAAGTTTGGTTGGTAGTTAGATTTTGTATTGTTGAAGGGCTCAGGGTCACCCCATGGGCGTGCTTGCAGACCATCACTCAAGTGAGAAGGAAAGGTTACTCACCTACCACCAGCAACTTTCTGTCTTCTGTTTTAGTCCCCAAGGAATTTTCAGGAGGAGGGGAGATATGCTTGATCCCCTCTTTTGGTTTTGTATGCAACTGTGGTAGTGGAGCTGATAGAATTAGAAGTAGTAAAACATGGGAGAATAGGGACATGAAGATGGCACTGGGGGTACCAGTAAGACAAGTATTTCCTGCCTAGCCGTGGTAAGAGTGTGTGTGTGTGTGTGACTGTAGATGGAGATAGCACATCTCCAAGAAGGCTGATGAAAGGTTAAACAATCTTTCTTTTAATAATGGCCCTTGTGAGGCTTTCTGCAGTTGCTACACTAGACTAAGTGAACAACATCATTGCACAGTTCTTTTAACAACTCTTGTGTTTTCCATCACTGAAAATTATTTGTTTTACAGGTCAGATGCCCTATTAGTATTAGGATTTCTTGTCATTCTGACATCAATTGCATTTTATCCCTTGTGATTTCTAGAATATATTTAGTGGGGTTTTTTTTCAGTACAGCTTAATCCTCTTGCTATCTCATTACAATATGAGAAAATTGAGATTGCTTGAAGGACATTAGTTAATAAACCCATTGCCTGTAATTCCCAGACCATTAGTGCATTTTTCCATCTTTATTTAATGGGATGCTGCTTTTCACATTGAAATATCCAGGCTCTAGCAGTGAAGAAATGCTACAGATAAATTCACACTGAAGGGGAAAAAATGCAACCAGAAATGGTTACAATTTTAAATGAAGAAAGAAAACCCTTATTAGGCAACTTCATCTTTTTGTTTGACTTAAAGCTGAAATCTAAAACCTGATTCTTCACTTGCACTAGTTTTATATTTGTCTCATTGACTTCAGTGGAATTAATCCTAATTTACACTGGTATGAGAAAAAATGGATTGCTGAGGTTTCACTATTCCAGACTGTAACCAATGACTTCTTAGAGCTTTTAATTTTCTAGCTAGGGGGATGCTGTAAGAGTTGAGAGCTTGCTTGTTGCACAGACAGGAAGATGAGATAAGACAAAGCAAAAATAAAGTGCTTCAGACTATCTCATTCCAGAGGTCTTGTCCTCGCGGGCCACAGGGGATGGCTTTACATTTCCATTAAGCCACCATATTCTTGGAACTGCATTTCCCAGGCATTTTCTCCAGAGTGCTAAAAGTACTCACTGTCAGTGCGCAGACGCACAACATACTCCTGACAGTGATCAGTTCTTGTTCTTAGTCTCTGCCAACATCCCTTTCCTCTCCTCATCCCTTTTATTTTAACACCTAGGGAGAATAACCATGTTTTTAAATCAAGTGGCTTCTCTGCAGAAGAAATTAGTTGTAAGCAATGCAGGAAGCAAGCAAGCATTGATGGGGACATATAGACATTCAGCCAGACCACTCTTTTTTCCATTTGCAGTTTACTGTGCAGCCTGGTAAAGACTCTGGAACAAAAAGCAGCTTGGTATATTACATATTTACATATAAATTACAGCTGGCCTACTCTACATCAGTAATGGCAGGCAGTAGCTCTTGGTTCTGTCCTTGGCCATAATGGGACCTCCTCTTCCCCTACTCTGCCTCCACAGCAGGCTCTCACATTTCCAAGGGAGGACACAAACTGCATTTATCTGCCCCACACCACTACTTCTCTAGGGCTTGGAGGCCATCAGTGGTACACCTATCAACACTTGGAATCTGTCTCAGTCCCTTTCCACCCTTGTGCACCACCACTCTGCTTATGTTCACTGTGTTCTGTTGTGCCACATGTTCCTCTTCACAGTCCCACCCTGCTCTGTCTCATCCTCTCGTTGCTTTCAGATCCTCCTGACAAAACCTTACTTGTTTTCTGTCTCTGATTCTGCCTGGCCAAAGACAGGTTTCTTCTTCTGCTCTCCCTGTCTCCTATATGTGCAATTCAGCCCTGTCCTCCTGTCCTGGCAGATTTGACCATCTGCCCAGAAGATCTTTTCTGTAGCCTCCTTACAAACAGTGTGCAGGCAGGTTGGAAAGTTACTGATCTAATTTGACAGTGTTTGGTACTCACCATCCTTGAGTCTGAGGCAGTGCACACTACACCTAGATTCAACAGCATGTGTTTAGACTTCCGACTATCCACTGAAATCAATAACAGGAACCCAAATAGGAATTCAAAGCCTAAATCATCATTGGTGATGAGCTTTGGTGCTGTAACGATACTCTGAATGAACTTAACCTTCCTTAATCCTTCCAGCAAGCACGTTTGTCATTTCACTGTGGACTGCAAACAAAGAGTTTGCATTTACAAATGATCTATCTTCCAGGAAAAACATAATCCCTCTCAGCTCCTGAGTTCTCTAACACAAAGCATTAATATCTTTGCTGAGGGGATAAAACTTCATTCTTTATTGAGAAAACTGAACAAAAACACATTTGATCTGATTGACACAGCTATTCTGGTTGAATTGGGTAGTATGTTTAATCAATAAGATTTGCCCTTCAGAATACTAATGCTTATCTTGTAGTTGCTGCTTTTCAAAATACTGTTTGCTATAGAATTATTTTTTTAATATGATGGATGAATATCCAACTCCATCAAGAAAGCCTGAAAGTCACAGTGTGTGACAGTGGGGCTGTTCTTTGGGAGCCCAGGTAGAATAGCTTATAGAGAACCACTCCACTTTCATTTCTTAGCATATCTGTTAAACGTGCTATATTTTCTTTCAAGTGGACATAGACTTCCAGTGTAGTAGTTGACTATGGCTACCGTGGACTTTTATTTGGAGGTCTCAAAGCATAATCCAGTAAGCAGCCATTCTGTTTCAGTTCAGTGAGGTGTACTTAATGTCATTAGTTATGGAAAAGTGACTTCTACGTGCAGTTTTCAGATATTAATGAAGATCAATGGATATAGTAGAGTACTAAAGAATCGGGCACATTTTTTTTAATCAGTGCCATGTAGCTTAGTAATATCCTTCCACACAAAAAATAAGTTGTAGGAGGTATAAACTCTTATATTAGCATTGGAAAGAGGGCTACTGTATCTGGATCATCTCTCTAAACCTCCACAGACTCTTACTGAAATATAATTATTGAAGATAGAGGCACTGGTATCAATAGGCTACTGAATTTGGAGTAGGTTGTTGAAACTTCAACAAGTCCTGAGTCATATTCCCTTTAAAGTTTCATTTAAAGTCAATCACAATGATTAATTACTGGTGCAAGTGATGAAAAAAAAATAGCCTTTATTCTGAGAAGTTGGACTATAATTTAACTATTATTCTGTCAAGAGACTACACCTTTGTGTAAGCTGCTTGATAGAAAAAAATGGTGTTTTTTTTTTTTTTTTTCTTTAAACACACCCTGGATAAACAAATTGCTTTTAACAAGATACGGAAGCTGCAGAAATATAACGTTGTGTTTGTCTTGGCTGGCTATTGATGCATTCATGAATATTTTTCCTACCATTTTTTAAAATTAATAATGCTAGTGTAGTTCTCAACAGATACCAGTGATGATTTTTGAAGGCTTTAGACATTTACTGAATATTTAATGTACTTTAACAGGGCTTTCTTTAACTTACTCATAAAGGCTATTGCCATTTTCATAATTATAAAAAAACTCCAAACCCTGAAAATATATTTAAGGTGATCCTACACTTAAAATAGAGAGTTGGGAAAACAATTAAGTATTTGGCTAATTTTTAACAGCACCTGTGAAGAAGGTAGTGAAATATTTTAAATACAAAATTGTAGAGGCACATAATTATTTACAGTTCATGCAGGGAAGCAAATGGAAATAATGTATTTGTTTGTTCATAATAAAGTGGTTACCTGCTTCACACACAGCCCTTGTGGAATTGAGTATTTCTCAATAGTTTTAGAAACAACAAAACTGTTTCAACAGAAACAATGAAGTGTTCAATACAACTAGTTTATTTTTTACTTATTTAAAAATATTCAAATGTTCAAAATAAATAAGGTCTACAAAATACATGCATCTATATGCACTGTGAGTGCCCCCTAGGAAATTTTGTACCTGTTACTCAGTTCGAAAAAGAAAAATTGACAAAGGAGTGGCAGTCTCAAAAATATTGGCAACCTCTGCTGAGAGAATTATGGCAATATTATTGAGGAACACCAAAGAATCCACAGAGAAGCAGCATATTATGAATATTTCAGCTGCAGTACAAGCCAATCAGGTAAAATAAAGCTTTGTTACTGTTACTGCTCCTGTAACTATTTTGTTTCATTTTAAAATATATGTATTTGTTTCTATACAGAGATTCTGGAAGCTCTGGAGGTTTAAGCTTTTTGAACACAGTAACCAAAGAGAGACTAGAATCAGGATGTGAAGGGGCTGTTTTTTTAAGCTAGGGACCTTGCTGCCAACAAAAACATTATCTTGTTTCTCTGTTGTGTCAAGCTGCCTCACCATCAAGCTGCATCAGGGTGGAGGGGAAGTGTTAATTTCTCGCCTAGACAAGCTCGAAGGGGCTCTGCTGCAACTCGCACTTCTGCTGAGAAAATGCCACATACTGACCCAAGTTCATTCATATTTGAACTCCATTGAGGCTAATGGACTTTCCCTGGGGATGAAGATGGTTTCTTGAAGCTAGGTATAAATGAAAGAAGACATCAGTAAGGGGAGCTAAGTGATGATTGAAATAGAACATTAAACTGTTTATTTTGAGATCAGATGTTTTTCCTTTCTCAGCTTATGTTGGCCTGGAAAGAATTTTATAGCTCGGGATATCCATACCTTTATCTAGGCTGGATAATAAACTATGCACTGGGAAGCACATGCTTCTACACTGGGTAGCTTCCTCTTCCTCCAACCCACTCCTGCTTCAGTCTCACTCTTGCTAATCTGTCTATTGATTAAAAACTTTCAATTATTTCAGCCTTTCTTGCCTTAGCTGAAATCTTTTTTCAAGAAAAAAAAAATTCTAACACTTTATTAGTTGTCAAGATAAAGTCACTAGTGATATATGTGTTAATAATTAATTGAAATGTATTTTAGAGCTTGCTCTTGCCTGAGCACATTTGACAGTGGGCCATTAGCTGAAAATTTTGGCAGGGTCAGCCTTCAAGTGTGGTTGTGTCTTAGGCTGCAAGACTCCAGACTTCTTTCCTAACTGTTATTTATGCTTTAGTACTTTCTCAGTTCTCCCAGAATTTGTGCTGTCAGGATTTCTGCCTGTCTCTGGGCTGCCAGAGCACCCTTGCTGGGAAACACAGCAGTGGTACAGAGCACTCATGCTCAACGCTGACATTCAGATTCATTTGATGTCCCTAAACACCTTTATGCTCTTCTTCATCTTCTCTATGAAGAGTCATTGAATGTCCCCAAAACACTGTCTCCTAGGTCATGCAACACAGAAATTAGGGATGAGAAGGGAGTTTAGGGTTAGCCATACATCAGGACAGAGCTCTGAAAACCATCCTTTTCAAACTTCTATAAACTGGAACCTTTTTGAAGTGATGCCTGGCTTTGAATTGTTATGTTGAGACAATATAAGCTGATCTCTCTTAGGTGATACCCAGTGTAGAATGTGTCTTTCTCAATATGCCAGATGTAAGAAAGTGTAACTTTTCAACTCAGATTATATAGACACCTGTGTGTATAATTGCCTTATTCAGACTTCACTGCTGGACAAAGCAATGGCCATGACATTTCCTTAGGGACCTTCTAGCATATTCAATTAGAGATGCAAGCATTCATCTGAAAAATTCATCACACAGCTTCAGATTGGTTGACATCAAACAGAGACAAAAATAAGTATCAAAATGAGCGGCTCTCAAGAAGGACTTGCGCAGGCTGCCTCTGAGTACACAATATCATCCAGTGTGCGGGAACCTGTATACAGTTACTCCTTACTTAAACATATGACCCGGGCCTGAGAGCACGTATGATTAATGGTGCCAGCTGGAAGATGCTCATAAACTCACCCAAAGTTCACTGTATGGAAAAAATAACCAGCTGATGATGTTTTGCTGCAACGTGATATCAGGAGATGGCAAGTTTCCCGCTCGAATACTATGACGACAGAGAAGTGGTGAATGAAGGAGTTGTGAGTTGTGAGGATGTGCTAGTAGTTTTTTAATAGGTAACCCACAAAAGGACAGTGGGAGGTATATCTCCTTCAGAAATGCTGCTGGGAAAGGTCTGCCATAAAGAGGGAAATGGGGCAGTTCTCCCTCTTATCTATTTTGATTTTCCCCTGAAAATTAAGTTGCTAGCTTACCTACAAAGCAAGAGCAAAAGACCTGTAATCCTCCTCAACTCAGAAAAGAGCTGTGCCTCCCTCCAACTGCATACAGTGTGCAGCTGTGGTAAGGGTGCAACGGGCTTGGAAAAGGAGGCTCAAAGCACCAGGACAAGATGGTCATGGTGAAGGAAATACCCAAGGCATACACCCAACTACACCAGCCACGTGCAGCTGGAGAGATCAGTACCAGTGTTGGAGAGTACCTCCACTCCAGTTTAAGATTTGTCATGAGACCTTTACAGGTAAATATCCCAGGGCTGTTACCAAGCATGCTGAGCAAGCAAAGGATCAGACCTCTTCTCTGAAATGCCAAAGGTTACCGCATGGGTAAGGGCAGCTAGACACACAGCTCCCGTTCCCACCCACCAGGCTGGCAGAGGGAACACCTTATAGAATCACAGAACCATAGAATTATTTGAGTTGGAAAGGACTCTCAAAGATTATTCCATGGGGAGGGACACCTTCCACTAGACCAGGTTACACAAAGACTCATCCAACCCAGCTTTGAACCCTTCCAGAGATAGGGCATCCACAACTTCCTGGGCAATCTGGTTCCAGTGTCTCACCAAACTCACTGCAAAAGATTTCTTCCATGTCCAACCTAAATCGACTCTCCTTCAGTTTCAAATCATTGCCCATTGGTCGATCACTACAGGTAAAAAAATCTGTCCTTATCTTTCTTATAACCCCCCTTTATGTACTAGAAGGCTGCTTTAAATCGTCCCCAGAACCTTCTCATCTCCGGGCTGAAGAGCTCCAACTCCTAGTATTCGTAGGAGAGATTACCCGTCCCTCTGGGCATCTTTGTTGCCTCCTCTGGATTCACTCCAGAAGATCGCTCTTCCGGAGAAGGGGTGTCGAGGTCACGGCTCCAAGGAGGAAGGAACCCGGTACTGTGCCCTCGGGACAGGGGCAGGGGCAGGTGCGGGGACGGTGACAGGAGCAGGGGGAAATGCGAGACAGAGGCAGATGCGGGGGCAAAGGCGGGATCACTTATCCTCCGCCACCGCCCCCTCCCGGCCGGGCAGTGGCGCGGGGCGGGGCCGGCCGCTCCTCTGCCCGCCCTCGGCGGCCCCGGCGCCGGCGTCTTTGTGCCGCCTGCCCCAGCAACCCATAGTCTCCACCTTGCCTCGCCCCGACCCTGCTTCGCTCGGCTCCGGCCGCCGACGCTGCCGCTGAGGGGATCAGCGGGTCAGCCCGCCCTCGCCCTGCTGCGGGGCTTCCCCGCCTCCCACTCCGCCCCACCGCCGCTCTACTCCGCCTCGTCCCTCTGCCCCCGGTGCGGGTCACTCGCGGCCGCCTCCCCCGGCTGCCTGTGAGCTCGCCGTGCGCGCTGCCGCCCGGAGCTCCCCCGCCGTCGGGGATGGCGCGGCTGGCAGCGCCCGTGCACGCCTGAGGCGGAGGGGCGAGCCCGCCGCCGCCGCGGGAGGAGGAGGAAAAGGAGGAGGAGGAAGAGAGATGAAGCACTTCCACCCTGGGGTCGCGCTGCTGCTCTCGCTGCTGTGGGAGGTGAGGTGGGCCGTGGGGGGAGCGCTGCCCTGCCCAGCGGCGGCTGCGGCAGCCCCGGGTTCATCCCGCGGGGGTCCGCCATCAGTCGCGACCTGGAACTGCGCGGCTGGCGGAGGGGAGCTGCAGCCCGCACCCAGCCGAGGGGGGATGCGCGGGAGGTGATTTATTTTGGGGTTAGTGTCTTTGCCGGAACGGGCTTGGCTCCACAGGCAGTGCGCGGTCAGGAGTGCGGGGGAGCTGCGGGGCCGGGCTGGGCGAGACCCGGCGCGGCTGCGGGTGCGGTGGTCACGGGCGTTCGCGGCGGCCGGGCTCGCCGAGTGTCTGGGGTCTTACTGCTGGAGCAGAGGAAGATTATCCGCGGTGTGATGGAGCAGAGTAACACGGGACCCATACGCAGGGGCACAAGCTGCTGGAAGCTGGCCATTCCCAGCAGACTGGCAGACTGTCCAGGGGACGCAAAGCCTGCGCCAGTAAGTAAGGGTTAGACGGAAGGCACATCCCTTATTTTCATTATTCTCTTATTTTCATTTCGTGGACAGAGTGTCCATTGCGAGGTAGGTAGAGGTGCAGCGGCATCAGCTCACGAGGAGCCGTGGCGGCACCGTGCAGTGTGGTTAAACTTCTGGGAAAACCTGGATAGCGCAGCTTTCGTACTTATAACAACCAAACAAACAGTGAATTAGGAGCTTTCATTAATTGGAGGGGGGATTTGTGCCACGCAGTTCTAGACGCATGGAATAGTTTGGATTGGAAGACACCTTAAAGATCGTCTAGTTTAAACCTCCCTCCCGTGGGCTGGGATGACCCTGGATCAGGGCTTGGGAAAGCAGCTTTTTTTTTTTTTTTTTTTTTTTTTTTTTTTTTTTTTTTTTTGCGGCGGGTGGATGGGCAGATGTTTTCTGGGGATGAGCTGTCTCTTGGTCTGTGGTTTAACCTTGGGGTTGGGGATGGGCAGGGGTGCAGCAGTAGCCCCCCTGAGACAGACCTGTGCGGGCACGCTGCCATGTGCAGCTCCCGGTGACAGGGTTGGCAGCGTGCTGGAGTCGTGGCCGGGACACGTGCAGTAGCAGCGTGCCGGGGTGACTTCGGAAACACCCGTGGGCTTGTCTTAGGCACATCTCTGCGTTCATGAAACCCAGAGGCAATGTAGCTGAAAGTGTCTGAGAGGTCAAAGAGCTGTGCTGCCTCTGTGATAGAACAGTTTAGACAGGAAATGAATTAATTTTTTTTTTTTTTAAACGGCATGCCACGAAACCCATATATGGAAACCGGAGTGCTGGCTGTGTAGTTACTGCTTTTGGTAATGGATATAATTCATGAAAATGATGTTTACTACATGTTTATGCCACCTACGTAGATGAATGATTTCTGGTGTGTTGCCCACTGTGCCATCCAGCATCATCCCATTAAAACACTCAAATCAAAATTATTGCTTAATGTAAAGAAGCGTAACTCTTTACAGGTTAATTGATTTGCATCTCTTTCCCCTGGCTGTAAACCTGGCCTTGGTTCTGGCCCTCAACTGCTCTTGACTCCACAGCAGCTCTTCAGAAAGCAGGAATAGCAAAATGTCGATTAAATGAAACAAACATCACCATTTCCCCGAGGGATTGTGTTCATCTGAGACACTGAAAGGTTTCACCCCTCTAGGATCACTTTGATTAGATGTCTCTGTTCTCTTAACGTGTATTCTGCTGAAAAAGATAATTTGTGCCTGAAAAAAGTAATTTGCATAAATCCTCATTGGATCTAGCCAGTGTTGCTGTTATTTAAGCTTTTGTACTGGTTTTAATTGTGGAGTTTCCCCCCCTTTTTTTTCTTTTAATCTAGAATGTTTGTTTTGCCATCTGGTTTTGTGGATTTCTTTTTCTTTCTTGGAAGTTCTTAGGTTGCCTTTTAAAATGAAAATGTGTAAATAAGGCTGTATTCTACATACCCAGAAACAGAGTGCTGGGAGTTTAAATAACTTAATCAGCGACATCTGGTTGCTTTGAAGGTTTTTGGTGCATGAAACTTTTGATGTCTTCTTCACAAAGTTCTATACTGGATATTATCTGAAAAAAACATTGTTGCAATTGTTTTTAAATCTGTTTGCAGCTCCAACATGATCTTAGTAGTTATTGAACTGAGTGTGAGCTGAGAAATATGGTTTTCATTCATCATTTTGCAAAAGGCTCTGACTGTTACCCAGGTACTGTGGGGAGGAACTCATTTAGTCTGTCAGAGCACTATGCAGTAGTTTACTGATTCCAACTAGGTTTTCTCTGGGTAGATTACCCAAAATACTTGTAAAATGTTTGTGTATTGTAAAACCACTATTTCTGGTTATATTGATGAAAGGAATGAACTTCTTCACAATTAAGTATACATCAAGTTCATGGTGGGTGTGATGTGGGGAATGTGTGTGTTTATGGCTTTCAGGCTGAAGCCTAGTCAGTAGCTAGCTGTGGCAGTCTCCCACGAGGAAGTGAAGGTTTGCTGCTCCGATGTAAAGGCAGAAGATGCAGAAGAGGGGCTTGAGCAGCAGGAGCTTCCATGTGCTGGTGGGTGGTTTCATGAAAGTGACTAAAAGCATCAACATCGAAGCAGGATTTAAACATAAGAAATTGCTGGCTCTTGGTGCTAAAATGCCTCTCCTTGTTCTAGACAAGCTTGAGATGTGCTAACTACAGAAACAGCCAGAGCACCCAGATGGTGGGAGAGGGGGACTAATTTTGAGTTTTCTTGTGTGATGAGGGTTTTTTCACTGCAATCACAAAGACCATGGTGGAAGAAAAATCTCTGACCCCAGGACCCAGGAAGCTCTGCTCTGAGAAGACATTATTAAGGGAGAAAAGCTAAAGATGTCATGTGTTTTGCTCATTACTTAATTGCAGTTGAACAGTTTAACAAGTAAGGTAAAATGAGGTGGACAATTTGACAGGTAATTTTGGTTCTCGAAGGAAGAAATGAAGACTATTGAATCTTTATGTGTCTCTTTCAAATTAATTTGACTACTTGGAGATAGCAGTGTGCTATTAACTGCAGTTGGTTGAAATGCCCTTTTTCACCAGGAGCCTGGATGACTGGTATACCCACAGTACTGACATATATGATTTCTTCACTCAAAAATGACCAGTAGTCTTGCTTGCTAGCTTGGCTAGTGGCTCTGTCAACAGAACTGTGTTTTGTCTCAATTGGCTCTCAGTTTTATGGAAAGATTTGAGGAAGTCCTTGAAGTGATGACTGTTTGGAGTGCATATATCAAGATTTTCTGCTTCTCTTTAATCAGTGATCCCAAGGGCTTTGGTTGTCTGAGCTTAAATGTGACTTTAATGAATAATGGTGTCTTTGGAATGGGGAAAAAATAAAACTAAACAGTCAATCCCCCCACCCCCTGATAAAGCAAGTTTTTTTTCAGCCTGAATGAGGGTACCAGTGTCTCTGTGGGGCTTACTTCTCGGACTGAGTGCTTGCTTTCTTTCTCACAAGCTGTAGAAGTGCTGGATGGAGGAGAGCTCAGTAGCTGAAGCTCAGCTCAAGGATGGGGAAGTTGAACAGAGCTCAAGCAGGCCGATAGAGGACCCTATCTGTGCTGCAGTGGTAATAATGGTGTTTTATTGTTGCTGCTGCAGAGAAGCTTGCTAGGTAACCTCAACTTTCAAAACTGTCAAATAATTTTAGATGCCTAAACCTCTCATTGGCTCCTATGTTGTATCCAGGAGAGTCTAGTGATCAGTAGAGTCCTCTTGTTAATTTGTCAGAAAGATACTATGCAAGAGTCAAGTGCCTTTTTCAAAAAAGATCAAGAAAATGAACATGTCATAGCAATGGCAAAATGTGTTGTCTTGAAATAAAATTCAAATACTCCTGACAGTCTGTCATACAAGATTTGTTTTAGTAAAAGCGAAGTTGGCTGGTACTCCTCAGTTGGTTAACTGCTGTATTGAGCTTTTTAGTATTATTTTTGTAAGTGGGCTTCAACAGGAGACATTTTATCAAATCAGAGAAACCAAAAATTTATGTCCTTCCTGAAGAGGTTTGTTTGTAGTTTTTCTTTGATTGTGTTTTGGGTTTTTTAAGTCTTTGTAGAACAAGAACGTTAAGATGAAGAAACCCACCAGTCTTAAAGAAAAAACCTACACATTTTAATCATGGTAGGCGCAGGTGGAGTTCAAGAATTTGTGAGGATTATGGGGACTGCTACATCCTCCCCTCGCCCCCTGTTTCTGGTATTTTTTTCTATCCGTTAGTGGTCAAGTTTTCCTTTCTATAAAGTACTCTAAGAGTGTATATACCCTTAAATGTACAAATGTGCATGCACACCAGTGTTTTTGTCTCTGTGATGTCCCTCTCTGTGGAATATGGATATTGCCCTGTTGATGTTTTAACTCTTGTGGGGGTTGGGGTGAATAAGGGGAAAAAAATCTATCCCAAAAATTCTGCTACAGAGTTGTTAGTGTAGATGTGGCCACTAACCCTCTCCTGCATTTTAGTTTTGGTTACATAACAGATTTAGCCGCTTAAACAGTTTGGTGTTTTTTTTCCTTTACCCTTCTGCGGCTGGTTGCAAAGCAGCTATTGCATTGCTGAGTGAAGGCAAGAAAGAGCTTTTTTACGATTTACAGTTTGGAGATCCAACTGCTGCTGGCAAGCCTTCCCTGCCTCTTGACAGCAGCGAGATGGGCTGTGATTTCCAGGCGGGAGGATTGAGCTCACACACTTTTCTCACTTCGCTCCTGCTGAGGAGGAGACAGATTCGTGTTGGTTATGGGTAGGGATTGACTGCCATTTGCATCCCCTAAGAGGAAGTGCAAATGGGGTTTTTTGGGCTTGGTTGGTGTGGGCTTTTTTTTGTTTAAATTAGAAGAAGCATCTGTAAAATCTGTTTGTATTTTCTTATGGCAGTCAAAAATATTTTGCACTTTCTGTTATGCTTTCTTCATAAAAGGGAAGTTGTCTGACTCTCTTTCCTCTTGCTACTTTCCACTCAGCTAATGCAGGTGGCTGAAAGGTTAAACTCAGCCAAAGCAAGCCCTTAGACTTCAGGTGCTCTTTTAAAATGGATTTAGCTAAAATCAATAGAAAAAAGGCCTCAATTGAAACTCTTTTAATACAAATTCATTTTGGTTTTCCCCCCTAAGAAGAGGCTTAGAAAAACTGCAGTGAGTATGCCCATATAGAGGCTTGCTCTGGTCATCAGTGTAGGCTGAATTTACAGGCAGAAACAGATTAATGCTTAAGCTTATGCTACAGAATTTAAAGTAAAAATATATTTTAATATTTAAAATATATCTTTCTGGGGCAAGGTGGCTACCAATTTACTTCAAATTTGTTGTGATATAAAAAGCAAAATCCATATGAAAAACCATTACATAAAGCTAGCATATTTTAATTTTTATGTCTGGTTTTTGACAACACTGTGTTGCTTTGTATCCTCAGCAATACAGATGAGTTTGTTTTGCTGAAGGTTTTGTTGAAATCCTGTTAGAGTTTGTTATGGCAAATATAAACTCTCTTTGGGCTAGCAAGAGGCAAAGTCTTTCTAAAAGCTTTTTTGTTTGTTTGCTTTAATAGTTTTTTTTGGGAAATGAATCTTAGGTCTGTCTGAAGTCTGGGGACACAGCCTGGGATCTTGGTCATTAAATAGCAGTTTAAAGACAAGGGAAAGCTAAAGTCTTAAATAGTGGATATTACCACTTTGCTGATACCAGAACAGTAAGATATGAGATGAAATGCCATGCCTGGTATTTCAGAAGGGCATGAGAGGAGAATCGGGGTTTGTTGAATGCTTTTTTCTTTTTCTTTCTTTTGAGAACAATATATCTTGACAGGTTTCTCACATATTAAATGGAAGAGTTATCACTACTGAGTTAAAAGTGTCTTTCTTCAGAAGTGTGTCTTCAAGCTAAATAAGCGTTAGCTACACCTGTGTTATAAATAGTGCAACTAAAAATCTCTTCCTTCTTTCTCAATAATTCAGATTTCAGTCTGGTAAAATTTTTAAAGGAAAGGAACTAGCAAGAGGTGGTTTCTTCTCTGTATCTCATGAAATGAAGGTGTGGGTTGTTGCTGGCAGGGGTGGTCTCTAATCCCTGGTTTTGCCAGCACCTGTAGCTCTAGTGACCCTGGGAACACTAAAGGATCATATCAACCCACTGATGCCATGAGTGACTAAGCCACAAAAAAGGGTTTGGGGGAAAAAAGTGAGAGGGAATAGTTTTCCATTGGTTCAGCAGAGGTTTGTGCCGTGGTATAGCATCATGAAACTTGCTGCAAGGGAGGAGAGAGATGTATGGCTTGGAGCAGGCCTGCTCATTTTGGTAGCACACTTCTTGTTTCAATACATTAAGTATCTCCTAATGGGAATTATAAAATCCTTTTGATTGGAAAAGACCTTTAAAGTCATTGAGTCCAATGGTAAACTTAGCACAGCTACAGGTAAACTGTGTCCCTAGGTGATGCTGCATTTGTACTGGAGTGGAAGGCAATCACGGAAACCTTTTCTGTGCTCTACTAGAAGGGGAAACTAGCAGAGTGTGATTTTTTTTCCTTTGCCTGAAAGATGCCATTAGATACTATTCTGGAAAAATTAGTCTTACCGTTTTCCCAAATCACCTGCCAAGTGTCTCTCAGAGCAGAAGTGCTCAACCAGACCTCCCCAGCCTTTCCCATCTGTGGGGCAGGAGAGGATCATGGATAGAGACTGTACTTCTGGGAAAGGTCCAGCATCAGTTGCAACATGGGAGGGACTGTTGTCCTCAAGTCCAGCCAAGGGTAACTACAAACACAGCACTCCTCTGCTGCACCCTTCACTCCACCTCTCTCATTTGGAAGTCTAAAAAAAACCCCAAAACCTTGGACTTTCAATGAAAGTGACTGTGAAGTGATCTGGGCCTTAGTTTCAAAGTTTAGAGGCAGTGGAAGGTGGCCATTTGTGAAGGGTGGTGAAGCAGGGTGATGGGAGTATACCTAGACTCCAGTCCTGGCTGCACAAGAGCCCTCTGTAAGCAGCTCACTGTTTCCAGCTGGAGTAGGAAAGATGCTATATCAGCTGGCTTGGTCTCCCACCTCTGACATTGATAGGCACCAGGCAACTAAAGAGCTGGCAATGGTTTTGAGGATGGATCCTTCCTTCCAAGGTCTTGTGCTGCTGGAATAAGATGTGAGGGCTGTGGACTCCAGGAATGTAGCCAATACCTCTAAAGATTTGTCCTTCTAAGGTAATTACATTTTATGTTTTCTTACGCCTTTCTAGTTACATGCATTCCAGTCTGTTTGGGTCTTCCCTGGGAGTATGAAGAATTGGAGAACCTTGAAATGAAATTAGTAGGAGAGGAATGTGAGCATGTGGGAAGGTGGCAGGGATCTCATTGACAGCAGACTGAAGATGATGGGTAGCACGTGTTATACTTGATGTGAGAGGAGCATTTTGTTGTGCGTGTTCATCTTTTTGGGCCTCAGTCAGTGGCACTAACACCCCAGGGAGCATGATGCTTTTGTAGACCTACTCTGCTTAGCTTGGTCTTGCCACCACTATAGTTACAGTGACAGGCTTGTGCTGCTATGGGGTTAAGAGCAGGTAGTGTGCCTGTGATCCAGAGGGTTTGGTTGTCAATAAATTAGGAGCTCTGTCAGGGAACATATACTAGCAAAGAAAAATAAAATCAGTGGCTGATTTGTAGCAAAGATGAGCTTATTTTGAGTTGCTGCAAACTTGGGTTTTTTTGGCTGGCACAGTTGTGTCTTGCTGCATGCATGTCTGAGAGCTGTAGGCAGACCAACAAAATTCTTCTGTGTGTCCTGTTTGGAGTCTGTTTTTCTCCTTTCTGGACAGGAGGTGCTCCTTGTCTAACCAGAAAAGGCCAGGTGTTTTTGGCACAGTCCCTTTAGTATCAACACAGGAGTTTGATATCCAACTGTGCAGCACTGTTTAGACATGGTGATATAACAACAGACAGTGTAAGGGTCTGTACCCGGGGAATTGCTCAGTGTTTTGTTTCTCCCAGTTTTATTAAATCTCTTCACTAAAGTGGATTGAAAACCTGTTAACTTAGTGAATTCTTTTCTGCTTTCCTCATTACATCTGTAAATGTAAATTGTGTCTGTAAATGTGGCGTTTCTCAGTCTGGTTGGTGGGTGACTGTAAGTGCTTCAGCTTTTGATGCAAAAACAAGACAATGATAAGTCAAGCAAGTGTTTTCTTTCATTTCTGTTCCTCGAGGGGGAAAATACATTGCTCACTGCTACAGATAATTCTCTCAATACTGGCGTAAGTGATATCCAGGAATTCACTGCTGGCTCTCTTACAGTGCAAGTTCCCAGCTCAGGGCCTTATTTCCCTGCTGCAATTGGAACCAGGGGTTTAACCTATTACAGGAAGGGTAGTGGGTATAAAAGTCCACCTTCAGTTGTTCAAGTGCCATTAAGTTTGGCAGAATCTCAGTCCAAAAGAGAGGATACATGATCTCTGAACGCACTGCTTTCAAATGGTCAGATAATTGTCTAGCCTAAAAAAAAAAAATGGGGGGAGGATGGGTGCGTAAGAAATTTTAAATCTACTTTTTCAAGGTCTGCTTTTCTTTTTCAGGCTGACATAAGATGCTGCTATCTTGAGTGCTGTCTTTCCTATCCCAAACATTTATCAGTAATGATAACCATAATTTTCAATGTTTTGAGCAGCAGTGGTGTAGAGGATGCCTGCTGATCCTGAACTATCAAGCAGTGCTGCCATGATGGGCCGCACCGTGTGCAGTGGGGTTTTGCACCAGGGACCCCAGTTCTGCTCTGATCTGCTTCTTGACTAAAGCAATTCACATCTCTTGGCTGTGATACAGAAATACTAATAGCATATGGGATTAGGTTTAAACTCTTCAGAACTGGGTCATCCTGTAGTTTGAGATAGTGTAAGATAACGTTAGGCTGCTTCATTTTTTTTTTCTGTAGCTGAAATGATAGTGGTCTCTATTCCTAAACTTGTGTGCATGCATCCCTGCTGCATATGTTTGCGGGCATATTTCTTAGTATGACCTGTATTTCTAGGGAAGCTAGGGAGCAGAGGAGGCATAAGTGCCTAATAATAGCTAGATACTACAAGTTGCGTAATGTTGAGTAAAACCTAAGGCAATTTGGGGCTTTCGCATAATGCCAGCACCATGTAACCAGCTGAACTTAGTGCTGAACTTACAGCATGGTGATAGAAAAGTGTTTCAGAATCTGCAAGTGATCTGTAGATCTTGGAGCTTCTGTTTTCTGAAATCCAGGTCTTAGATTTGTTTTTTCATGTGCTGTGGATAATACTTCTGATGCTGACTCCTTAAAGCCCAGGGCGAATATTAGCAAGCTGGGTCTCACTACATCCGGTATGTGGCAATTGTCTGGATGGGTATCTGCAGTGTTCCTAGAAGGTGTTGGATGGGATCCTGAAAATGTTGTGGGAGACACATTGGAATATGCCCAAAACCTGCCTGGTGAAACTTCCCGGCGTGCGTATGCTGACCCACACTGCCAGCTCTGTGTGCTTGTATGCCTGTCACAAGGCATCCTGTGGGAACACAATTAGGTTGTAGCTTCACCTGGTTTTCCCTGTGGACAAAAACCATGGGCACAGCTGTGGCACAAAGCCAGGGGGATTTGGATTAAGCTTGTTTTAATTCTGTAGCAATCTTGACTTCCTATTTTTATTAAAGCCCTAATCCTGGGCTCAGTCCAAAGGCCATTAAAAGTCAGTGGAGACATCCCTCTTGCTTCCAGTGAATGCTGGGACAGGCTGCCTGGAGGATGCTGGGTGCCTTTGGTTTTGCTGTCTCAAACCAGCTTGAGGTGCAAGTGACCTTTGCTCTGTGCAGCTTCTGGAGCCCTGTGGGCAGGGATGGTGGTGTCTTCCCCCAGCTGAAGGCGCACACACTGAAAAGTTTGGTTGCCTTGAAGCAGCTCTTGCTGTCACTCCTCTGTGCACCTGCACTATGCAGCACTATGTCCACCCACGGAGCTGCCAGTGTAGCTCTCCTTGAGGAAGCCGCTACTTAGCCAGCCACGGTCACTGTCCATGTTGCATAAGAAGAAAAGCATCGTAGTCATTATATAAAAGAGATTATGTAACTGGGTAATTTGGTAATCGCCTCTCTGGTGAATGCTAAGAATAGCTTGTGAATATGCATTTATTTCTGTGATAGCCATCCACAGTGATGAAGTGCTTGAAAAAGTGGCTGCTGGGCAGTGGCACAGGGTGAAACACTGCCTGCTCTGTGTGTGTTTGCAG